>NW_012130112.1:741535-747229 GCF_000143395.1 Atta cephalotes | reverse complement strand
TAACGTAAACGTAACGGGTAAGGTTACGTTACGTACGTACGTTACGTACGTACTACCTACCTACTACGTACCTACTCCTACCTTCCTTCCTTCCTTCCTTCTCTCTCTCTCTCTCTCTCTCTCTCTCTCTCTCTCTCTCTCTCTCTCTCTCTATTCCTATCTACCTGTCTATCTATCTCTCTTACATTCTACATTTACCCTTCGTCTCTTGGCATGAGGTTCTTAAATTCCTGAAAGTACACTAACTTCTAGAAGTTTTCGTAAAATCTGGAAAAGAGATAGAGAGAGAGAGAGGGAGAGAGAAAATGGAGGTATGAGAGGTGCGGGAAACATTACCTTAGAATTGGCGATAGTAATTGTAAGGATCTACTCGGCATTTTGCCGTTCCTTCGAAGTTCGCCGTTGACGAAATTGGGGAAATATACTGCAACTGCAACAACATCAGCAGCAATATCGGTAAGAAGCAGAGAGTGCAGTAACCGTCGAAATTGGTACGGTTATTGTTTCCAGTGGAATTTCTCCAATGTGAGTCTCTTTTGCTCATTCTCTGCTCTTTCTCTGTCTCTCTCTCTTTCTCCTTTCCACACTCGCACGATCGTGACAGAATTGAGGAAACACACGTAGTCCCTACGTATGTAAGGGGCCAGCTACAGACCGGTGGTGCGCGGCGCCACTTGTTGCAAAAATGATAATGAAGTAATAACGGAAGAAATCGCTTACGCGATCGTTGCGGATTTTCCGCTCTTCCGCTTTTGCAACGATACCCATTACGTGGTAAACGTGCAACGCCGCGCTCGCGCCAGGCTGAATCGTAAGGCGGAAATTGCGGAAGTGGCCAAATTTATGGAATCGGCCGACTCGACGTTCAAAGAGCCGGTAATAGAAGGAGATAATGACGAATATATTGAACAACTAGAAATTCTTGTTTCGCTTAATTTCTTCCGTTTGTATTTGCGCGTAAGTGTAAGTTTCATAAGTTTATACGAATCCTAAAGTCGTTTCTTTTACCCAGGAGAATTTACACACATATGATTGACACATCACTACACACTACTAAATCACACGCACATATTTACGTACAAATTTTTTATCTAATTAATCTTTTATATTAGGTATCCAAGCCTAATTCTAATTTTAAGAATTCAACATTGTTTATTCATTTAATCTCTAATCCAAATTAATATTGTTTTATACTACAAAGTGTAAAACTTATACAAACTTATAAAGCAAATATTGTTACGAATCGATGCCTGAAATTACAAATTTATAATATTTTAACATTTTTCGCATAAAGTTTTTTGCATAAAGTTGATTTTGAAGTGTTTATATTACCGTTTATTTATTTTATTTGTGGAAACAGATTTTTAAATCTGCATAAAGGCGATTAGAACAATACTTATTTAAAAAATAATCGGTAAAACATAGACGACTTTAGGATTTTCTTAAGTCAAAAACAATTAAAGACTTCCTGACGAGTCTTTCAAGTCAATACACGTCAATACAAGTCAATAATACAAGTTCACACACACACACACACACATACACGCACACACGCGCGCGCGCGCGCGCGCGCACACACACACACACACACACACACACACACGTATTTCTTAGAGAATAAATCTTTATAAAGTATGAGAAATGGAAATAATGGTCGAAACGAGAGACCAACTAGTTAGAAATTTTTCAAGAGAAGATGTCGAAAAATGAAAAATGTAATCAACATAAAATAGCACATTGCGACTTTGATTAGGCTTTTATTGTTTCTGAATGCTCTTGCGATTCATAGCGTTTGTATTTGTCAAAGGAGTGGGCCGGAGGAGAATCCTTAATTCATAAGAAATTTCTGCGTGATCGTTCGTGATTTTCTCAGCTTTGCCAAGACGCGGAAATTCTAACATCACTGTACGTTATTCCTTATCGATCGTCATTACTATATCTTTGCAGAGCAGCGGGCGTTGAAATCCATGCTCGACGAAAGAAAATTATTCACGTTGAATACGAACCGCGTACTTTAATCTGCGCTTTAATCTTTTAAGTCCCGTATTACGTTGCACACGCGGTGTTACGGGGGGGGGGGGGGGAGGGGGGAAGGGTGCGAAGTTTCTATGGGTCTGCTAGGCTAACGTAACTTGGACAGCAACCAAGATTTGTGCGTCCTGGGAGAGATCATTATTATCGATCTTCGATGTCGAGATTAGTTTAGGAAGTTCCGTTCGAGAGATTTGCCGTTAAAAGCGAGGGTTTCGATGGGCTCTCCTCGTCTTTCGCTCGGCGCCGTCCGTAATAATGCCTTCGATGCGCCGCCAGTTGAGCTAAATCCACGTCAATCAATCTGGGAATTAATGCACATTTTTTTAGTCCCTCCGGCATCGATATAACGACGCTAGTAAAAGCCGGGAAATTAATTAAATAGACAAAATCAATAGACCGATAGTCGGCTATGACGTATTAGAAAAAAATTCGGTATCTCTAGCAGGAGTGTTTTCAATATCTACGCGAAACATGAGAGACGATACTCCGTTCCTCACGAATATACATATTTTACGGCTGCTAAGCTAATCTCGCATAAGCGAATATAACGCGAGCTAACTGACACGCGAGCCAGCGAAAAATTATGAAATAATGCTGGTGAATTCCGTTCCGCGTGAATGACGGAAGAGTCGTAATACCTTAAAAACCGTAATTGCGTGAAAGCGTTTTCGCGAATGTTTCCGACACGTGAAATTGCGTGAAAAATAGGATCCTGGGGATGCGGATAAAGGGAAATGTTTCGCAAGTATTTGAATATAAATCACGCTCCACTAGTCTCCACTAGTCTCGGAAAAGTCAATAGGCACGTCGCCGGTGAGTTTTCCATGTGAAGCGTTTGTCTCTTCCGAGAACGACGCGACGCGCGGCGGGTGCGGGCGGTGTTATCGCGTGTAGCAACTCGACCATGAAACTGTCTGATAAGCTACTTTAACATATAATATCCCAGCACGGCCGTCGAAGATAGGACATCTTGAGAAGACAATTTTGATATTGCCTCGAGCGATGATTTGATAATAATGTGAGATATGCCATTAACCATTACTCCATTACATCATGTAGCATTACGTTAGCTGGTACTTGGGAAAGTTAGATTGTTAAGCACGTTCGAGAAATTGAATTGCGTTTGTCGGAAGAGGTAGAAGGACGAGAGTGGGAGAGAGAAAAAGGGTAGGTCCACGTTAGGGAAAAATGTAAATACGCGGATAAAGATCTTAATCCGTTGATGGGATATCATAAATGTCCGACGTGCTAAAAATGATAAACGTCACGGTGGGAATGGGCGGGAATAAATATCACGCAATTTTGTAGTTACGTTTGGCTTTAATTCCTACATATGAGTCTGTATTCCTCGCGTGTTTAATCTGTATTTATTATTTCATTTATTCATGCTAATAGCGCGTTTTTAAATACGTCATAAAGTACGGCTATCGTGAAGTACTCCCTGTACACCCTACCGTTGTCAATACTGATATTTCGCTACCAGTAGTGTGTAGTGTTTGTATCATTAATATTAGTTTAAGTAATTGGTTAATGGTTATAAAGATTAATTTTAAACAAATGAATATACACACACTATTATATCTATTGGAACAAATATATTTAAACAAATGAATACACACACACACACACTATTATATCTATATTGGATGAGTGAAAAAGTTTTGATAAATTTCATGATAGATGTCGATTGATGACGACGATTATACGCAATTCAATTTTAATGAATACTAATTCATCGATTTCAGCAATATAAATTGCTGCTGAAAAGTTAGAAATTGATAGATTGACCATACTTTGACATTTAAAAATCTTGTAGAGATTAAAATCTCGTTTAAATTTTGCAAACCACAGGTTGGAATTTTGACATCTTGACGTTTTTTTTTCAAATACCGCGCAAATTTTTTTTACGGTATTTGATGAATATCTGATGTTCCCTTGGAATTTGGACATAATTACATGTAAATGAATCCTATCAATACTTATTTTTAATTTTAATTGAAAATAATGAAACTAATTAAAATTAAATTATTTGTTATTTAACTCGAGAGCCGAGAGTATTATTGTTTAAATAGTACAAATATCAACATATCTATCAATGTTATTATAGAACTGCATCAAGTATGATATTTATTACGAAACCAAAAATTTTTGCACTCAGTGTATAAGATGTTAAGAGAATCCTACACTAAAAAATTTCCTAAATAATATTTTCTTGAATAGTACAAGTAAACATTTCTTTACTACAAATAAATATTTATTTAAAAGAGAAAGTAATATATGTTTACATTTAATAAATATTTATTTACAATAAAAAACCATAAATATCCATCAATAAAGAAAAACTGCAATTCTCTTATCTAAGCAAATTGTTTGTTTCCATTTATAACACAATTCTTCAAATTGTTTGTTTCCATCTATAACACAATTCTATAAAATTCTGCTCTTTTTAACAAATTACTGTGCACAGCAGCTTTTATGCTAGTTTGATCCAAAATTGCACAAGTAATTATTCTTTTTCGAACATCTTGAATATTATTTATTAAATACTACTACCGAAAAAAAAATATATATCCTAAATTTCAATAAATATTTATTTGAGTAGTACAAACTAAATATTTATGAAATGAAAATGTATTTATTTGGTATAAAAAACATTAATTTGATTTAACAAGCTATTTTTATTAAATAAATATTTATTTATTTATTGTAAGTAAATGTTTAATTGGCAGTATTCAAGTAAATATTTATTTAAATTTAGTTTTTCTCAGTGTACTATTTTTTCTCAGTGTATTTAAAATAATGCTAAAAATTTGATTCAATATCAATAAAGTCGTATGCGTTGAATTTGATTTGAGAAGACCTACAATATTATAGAAAAAAATTGCATGATGCTATTTAAAAAATTCAATATGACCTTAATTTTTTATTGAAAACAAAATTTTTTTATTTTTTTTGAAATTGCAAGTTGTAGCTTGCATGAAACGGATGAATACCATCTTTCAATTTTTTTTAAACTGTCGGAAACGTTCCAAAATCTGCCGACTGTTACGCTGAGAACTATCTTGTACATGGTTTATATAAAGAGTTTATATTACATTGCAAAAATTTTAAAATAGTTTTAGTTACATCAATTTGATCTAATAATTCTAACTATACTCGTATTACGAACCTGTACATTGTGTGACACACTAATTCTAATAATGTTATCGATTCTGTTTATGACGCGAGAATAGAGAGCAATTAAATTCATGTATTGAAGCACTCAATGCCGATATTCGGCGGGGGCTAGAGGATGCCGCAATGTTTGAGAACTGCTGTATCGGGCGACACATTGCGTTATCTAAAATGTATTATACTATCGGTTTATCGATCAAATCGGGTGTAGTAGTAGCACCCTTCCGTAACCGTATCTCGCATTCGTACTCATACGTGTTCTTAAAAGATTTTCGATCGCTGCGCATACGTATCCTCTCACTATCACGCGGGCACGACAGTTTGGAAGATTTTCACGAAGATACAGGAGGTAACGTGTGTGAGCTTAATTTTACGAGCGTGAGGAGAAGCGTCTGAAATCTCGGTCGTATTAATCGATCGATATCTAAGGAAGAGAGAGAGAGAGAGAGAGAGAGAGAGAGAGAGGAGGGAGGGGGTAGGGGGAGG
>NW_012130112.1:738294-740994 GCF_000143395.1 Atta cephalotes | reverse complement strand
AGAGAGAGAGAGAGAGGGTGGGGAGGGGAGTAAGAAAGAGGAGGAAGAAAAACCAGAGTATAATTTTCTTCTCGGCAAGGGCGAAATCAGTCAACGACTTTCGTATCGCGAAGGTATTGTCGGAAAATCGTCCGTACATTCAAAGTAAGTCGCGGCTTTAAGTATCGCGATTAACACTTAGTCCGGAACAATTTAAATTGTTGACACTGTCATGCGAAGTGGGATTTTTATATGCACAGAAAAAGAATGGTTTAAGGTTTAGAAATAGAAATTTGGCTATTATTTATTAATACATTTGCCCATATTTAATTAAACTATATAGAATGTTATTTGCAAGCAGCAGAAAGAACAATTATTAAATACAATAATTTATAATAGATATTCATTATATAACAAATATAGCAAATATAGAGCACAGAAATTCAAATTATTTAATAAAATGAAACAAAAATAGTACATTAAACCGATGGGTGAATAATACAACTAATTGTAAGTAGAAAACTACTTTATTCGATCTGAGCTAAATCTTAGTGCTTAATAATATTTCATTGTGAATTTATATACATATAATATTCACTTCTGTAAACTGCGCGCCAATTTAATTTTCGGTCTTGAGATGCAATCTGCAAACTGAAACTGAAATAGTAATACCTTAAATTAATAAGCAATGATATTGATGCTAATAAGCATCAAAACTGAAGATTTTATTGCGAAAAATATATTATTTCAGCTATGGCATGTGATGATATTTATCGTCAAATAGGATTTTTAAATATAATTTTGTAACATTGTCTAAGAAAAAAAAAATTTAATAAACTCAAAAAGTATCATTGCAGCAAAAAGGTTAATTGGAATCTCTCTTTCTCCCGAAAATAACTTGTCGGCTGTTCGATTCCTTCGGGAACTCCTTTATTGAATCTTAGCCCCGAAGAAAAGCAGTAATTTGTGCTCGTTAAATCGCACGCCGTCTCTTACACGCCACTTTACGTAGCATACAGCGACGGAGGGCAATGGTTTTAAGTATTCACCGGCAAAGTCGCGCGATGTGCTGGCGAATGAGAGATGGTATGGGAGAGAAAGATAGGGAGGACTAACGACCCTCGTCGAGTAATTGGGGTACCAGTTGCACGTGTCGGGATAGATTTCATCCCCCGAAGGCGGATACTGCGACAGCGGGAGTTAGAAAATCGCGCGGGAAAACCTAACCAGCAACAGCAGCAACAGCAGCAATAGCAACGGCAATACGAAATCGTGATTTCGGTACATTGGCGTTGCGTGTATATGGCACGCGCCACGCATTCCGTGAGAAACCGATGTGCGTGTAGATGACCCAGAAACGCCGCCGTTACTTATTAACGTTGACGTTTCTTGACAGAGACGAGGGTGACACGTCCCTTTTCGCGTCGTCTTCTTTCTTTCGCGCGAAAGTTCCCTTCTCTCGGTCGCGCCGCGAGAAAATGCTTATCTCTTCTCTTCTCGGTTCTTTACGACACCGAAAGAAGAATTCAGTTCCCCGAGGACACATCGAGAGGGATGGAGAAGATGATCCCCATTCCGGCGGAGAAGTTAACTAGGCTAATGTAATCTGGTGGTCTATCTTTTTATTCATCTAGGAAAAGCCTCTGAATTTTTCAGCAATTAGGTGCGGCGCTATTGTTTATTACTTGCTCGCGCTAAATCCGGATGTCGAGGAAACGATGTAACTTAATGTATAATTTTAGCGAGGTTTTTCATCCCCAACAGGTGTATAAAAATTCATCCTTCATACGTTTTTTTTTTTGTCGTTTTTCTCATCTACTATCTTTTACGTTGCACGGAACATTGTCTTATTACGTAATTTTAACGTGCTCATTGTCAGGTATAATCTTCAACTCAAAATACGAGATACATGTTTCTTGTCTCTTTTTCTCTCTTTTTTATTTGTATTTATGTATTTTTGTTAATTTGTCATATGTTTTGTTTACTGTGTATTATTTTTGATGCTTGTAATGATTCGCGCGACTCTACTAAATAAAAATGATTTCTCTCTCTCTCCCACACACGCGCGCACATACGTCAAATCCAAAAATTGCAACACCAATGAAAATATTCGTACTCGCACGTCCAGTGTAAACGTCAAAGCAAAGATCGTCACGTAATATAAAGGTAAAGAGAAATAGACCTACGAGAGACCGCAGGAGAGTAGCGTGTCGAGAGGGACTTTCAAGAGGAATAATTTTCTCGTGGTCGCATTGGGAATCCACGAACAAGCAACGCACCGAGCTTTTCGTTATTCCGATAGTACACCCGGTATAAGCGCCGCGTGGGACGCATGCGCTTATTTATTAGCGCGACCGAAAATCGATATCCGCCCGTCTCGCTCGCACCAGCAGCTAATATTTCCTTCGGCTTCGTTTACCAGCGCGAAAACCGTGTAATTCCACAAATCGCGAACGGCAGAAGCGAGACTTTGCGTCTTTTTGTGTGACATTTACGGCCTCCCGGCGTATCAGCACCGAATCGCGATGGTGGAGCAACGAGGTAAGGAAAAGATGATGCAGGAAATTGAGGGGAAGGGGATAAAAGGAAGAAGAGGAGAGAGAGAGAGAGAGAGAGAGAGAGAGAGAGAGAGAGAGAGAGAGAGAGAGAGACGGAGTAGTAGTACTAGTATAAGTACGTACGTACTACTACGTACGTACGTAGACGTACTACTATATATTA
>NW_012130112.1:736466-738274 GCF_000143395.1 Atta cephalotes | reverse complement strand
GAGAGAGGAAGAGAACGGGTGAGTTCGTTATTCAAGAAATACCGGATCTCTTAATCCGGGCAAAGAGCCTTAAATATTCATGTTTCATCTCCTCGCGAATACAATTTTAGCGGCAGATTTACAGCCGTAATAATGAGTTACAGAGCATGTAAGTAAATTAGCACGGCGTTCGCACCCCTCTCTCTCTCTTTCTCTCTTTCTCTCTTTCTCTCCTGGCAATAATAGAATTTCGAAATAATTCAATAATTGTCGATTTCTTTCCATTTATAACTATAAATATGATATAGTGGTGGCGAGTTAGATCTCTTGTAGTAGTACCGTTTCTTCGAAGATGTGATCAGTTTTCGAGCCATGAATAATTAATTAAAAGCCGGATTGGATAGACGAGCGGATGACCGGGTAATATCCCTTTACGTATTCAATGTAACATGTAGCAACCATCTGAAATGCATTGTCCCGTAACATTGCGCATTCAGGATGAAATTACGTTAGCGTCGGAATTATGCAGAAGTATTCTCTAAAATTCGCAGAATTAGAGCTGTAATCTTGTAAAGTGATCCAATTATAAACGAGTAAGATAATCGGATCTCTCTCCAGAGCTCTCCAAAAATCAGATCAAAGATTGTGTGAAAAACCACGTACTTTTTCTAACGTGCGATATTCGCATTTTCTAAAAAAAAATTGTTTAAAAAACAGATATAATGGTCCTCTTGTTAGATACATCAGGAAAAAAGTATTTGTGATTATAATTGCATAGTAAAATTATTATTAATTATATTATACAAAGTAATAACTATAAAAATTACGTTTCTTAATTCATTAGTATTTTACTGCATGCAATTAAAGTTACAGATATCAAAAACTTTTTTTTCGATTGTATGATTGAGCAATTAATCGGATGTAAACCGACATATTTGCGGCTTTAGAACTTTTCAAAATCTCTGCACGTCACTTAAACTGTTCATATTTCTTAATCGGGAGACTAAATTTCTTCACAGTAGACCGGTTAAATAATTTCGTTACACCGTGAGCACTGCAACAATTCCAAGCTTGACAACGATAACCGAAGTAATTCGACTTCGTTGTCTCCTTCTCTCTCTCTCTCTCTCTCTCTCTATTTCTATCTCCGGCAAGGCTACGACGACGAGTCGACGACGAGTCGACGACGAGTCAGCGGCGTGTCCCGAAACCGAAATTCCACTCGGCGTACTTCGAAACAACTTGGCATTGAGCGACAGACACGCGTCTCGCTTCCGCATCGTCGTCCGCCCACATCGATCAACCATCCGCGAGGCAGGCGTACAAGCAACCCGCTCGCGGAAATATACGGCTGTTGAGCGCGAAATCAGAACACGCTGCCGAAAAGCCGATGTGTCATTGATCCTATAAGCGGACTTAGCGGGGTCGAATGCGCCATAATTGAGAACGGGTGGTTGAACGGGACACAACGTGGTAAGGATAAAGTACTTTATCGAGAGACGCGCGTACTCACGCTACGTCTGGTATATAATGGATATATCAAGACCTTCGGTCAAAAGAACCTGCGGATAAAAGATAGCTCGGTGTAGATCATGAACACAGCGGAGATAGAAGGATGTCTCCTTTGGGACATAAGGATGTCATGGATCATTTAATTCTAGAACAATATATCAATATATTGAGTGATATAGTATTATTGATACGTAAATATTTCCGAGGAAATTGGCCACTCTTAATTAATGTAACATTTTCATACATTTCGTATTTTTAATTACAAAATATTTAGATCTTTATATATATATATATATATATATATATATATATATATA
>NW_012130112.1:730911-734107 GCF_000143395.1 Atta cephalotes | reverse complement strand
TTATATATATATATATATATATATATATATATATATACATATCACTTATGCTTTTTATTATACTGATTATCAAAAAGTCCGAATTTGATATAGAAAACTGACTGAATTTTTAAAAGCTTGCCTCCGCTTGTCCTAGTTTTTAAAATGACAGATTGGACATTCTGATGACTACTGAAGATACAACTCAATGATCTCGCTCATTTGCGCGTCAATTTACGTAACGTTCTAATTGTAAGATAAAAATTACAACGGAATAATGAAAGTAATGCTTATCTCTACCGTTATTATAGAGTTGAGATTTCTGGATTTAGGCTATTGCGGGGAATTCTGATCTCGCGCTCGGTAGAAATGGACGGGGAATCGTTGGCGAAATTCCGCGTGCGGCCGAGCGTATTTCGAATGGGCGCTCGTGCATTTTCCCGGGGTGTGATTCCGACGCGAGGCGCATTTCCCCTTGCCTTGCCTCGTGTCGGAAAGGAGGCACTTACGCGTCGGTTCGACTCGATATCGTAGAAATCAGGACGCGCTTGTCGGAACAATTTCCGTCGACGGCCATAATATCGTCGGTCTCGGGACAGGAGAGGAGCAAGGAGGGAAATGGAGAGAAGAAGGGAAACCACCGGCTCCGTCCGGTCTGCTGTTCATAAAGCGGAGGATGGTTCGCTCGCCGGGTACGGCCAAGTTTGACGGCTCCTACGTGGGATAGAAGGGAAATCGTGGCGCTTCGTTCTGAATTCGAAGCTTTTTATTCACCCTTCTGTCGTTTCCCCTACGATCGTATCTTTCCCTTAACGTCTCTTTTCCTCCTTCTCTTACTTCCTCCTTTCTCGACCGGAGGAGCGGATACCTGCCACCGTTCTCCTTCGTGCGATTTATCGAGGTTTAATTTCAATCGCACTATCGTCGAATCCTGGCACACCTCTCCGATTTTCGATCTCCTCCTCCTCCTCCTCCTTCTCCTCCTCCTCCTCCTCCTCCTCCTTCACGAGACTGTCTACTTTTATTCGCGTGCCATTCGATCTCCAATATTCGCTCCGCTTGAGTACTCGTGGCTCTTATTATTTTCCGCCACTTCGTCTCCGTCATCTCCCGTGTTTGTGCCGACATTTAAGCTGTATCTTAACAGGCATCCTGTAATTTACATTATCGATTTCAGAAACGCCCCTGTCGGGATCCACAACGACTTTATATTCAAACGAGGTAAACCCGGTTAACCTAGTTTTAAGTATCGTAGGAATCTCAACCCGCGTTTTCGCATTAAGTGGTCCACACGTAAGAGTGATGAACATATTTTCGACAACAGGTCGTTCAATATTGACATTCAATATTGTCAAACCCGTTAAATTTTGTAACGCACCATTATATGTTCGTAACTGCATTATACGAATATTCTATGAATGCCTGATAAATGTCCGATGAGAAATAATAATACACACACTGATTTTAAAAGTGAATCAATGACTTCAATACTACACTTATAACTGATGTAATTATCAACGAATATTTACTGTTTTTCAGGAATAATATATTACGATTCACTTTTAGAAATTATGATTTTTTACAGATTCAATCTGTAGAAATCATAATTTCTAAAAATGAATCAGTGTGTGTGTGTGTATTATTACTAACAAGCAGTAAATATTTGCTGATGATTATATAATAAATGTAGCATTGAAATCAGTAATAATACACTGATTCACTTTTAAAAAGTACGTAATGGAGGACATGACTGTTTCTCTTTCAAATCGAATTATGAAATTGTTTTCCAGGTCCTCCCTTTCAGTCTATCGATGAACCAGCAGTCCATCGCGCTATATACTCTTATAAATAAATCACGATTATGCTATGTGTATCCTGATGCGGTGATGATGCGACCGCTCGGATTCGAGCAAATTAGGGCGTGATTAAGCGAATAATTAATAACAAATCTGTGTACGCGGCGACGGCCAATAACGAACGACGATGTCGCATGTCGGGACTAAGAAGCATTATAATATCGCATGTACGGCCGATTTGATCGTCATTGAAAAACGGAACGGGCTGTAATCGCTTTGCTCTCTTGAGCGTAGCATGCGACGTTACTTATGGAACACGACTCCGCCGCGCGGCTGCACCGTCGAATGCATTATTAATTATTTCCGTATACGCCCGCGTGTATATCCATCTTTGCGAACGAAGTGGGCGAGCGTATGCGCATTATCCGATCCGCCCTACACGTAATATATCGGGACATAATAAATCTCGAAATCGTGGATACTCCAGAGGGACTCTGGCCCCAGGGTCAGAACGCGCCACGACATGATGACAGCTATAGAGCGATTTTTTATACCGCCGCACCAAATCGATGTTTCATTCGCGCAGCGCGCGCGCGTATGTGTATGTCGAGATTCGGGCGTTTCCTCTCATCCGTATCTTCCAATGTAGCAAATTCGATATTTTGTGTTTGCTTAGCGCTACTTATATTTAACGTTAAAAGCGTTAGCAGGAATTTTCCTAGAGAGCGACATGAACCAAAATAATAATGATAATAATAATAATAATGCCTTTATTGTACAACTATTTTACCCATTTATACCCATATGTGTACCCTTGTGTGTGTGTGTGTGTGTGTGTGTGTGTGTGTGTGTGTGTGTGTGTGTGTGTGCGTGCGCGTGCGTGCGTGCGTGTGTGTGTGTGTGCGCGCGCGCGTGTGTATACCGGGTGTTTAAAAAAATTGCGTTACAAATTTTTATCATCCTTTATGATACACACACACACACGCACATGCTAATTTTTACTATTATGTTATTGTTAATGTATACACCTTTTAATATAAAAGCTTTCTTATTATGATAAGGTAGATGTAAGTCGAGAAAAAGAAATTGTATTAGAAATTATTACTCAAGGGAATGCAAATGCCTCCTTTTGCTTCCTTTTCTTCTGGACGCCCATGTTTAATGCTAAGCGTTCTACATTAAAAAGGTGTAGAAGGACTGATGAAATCGATGGTTCTTCTTCGAGACTTTTTTCAAGGAAAAATTCTCCTTCAACTGGCCAAAGAATTTGTCATCAAATTTATGATCGGCAACAGTTCTGAGACATCCCGTGTATATTGCACGTATCCCCGCATTTTCTGCGCTCTTCTCTCCAGAGAGCCGTTCTGTAAATTCGATATTTTCTCTCTTTCTCTCTCTCTCTCTCTCTCTCTCTCTCTCTC
>NW_012130112.1:723919-728723 GCF_000143395.1 Atta cephalotes | reverse complement strand
TTTAAAATTCTTTTTCTACTTATTTTTCACACATCGATGCTTTTCACCTAACTGTAATAAAAATTGGACGATTAAAATAGGTACACGAAGGAAATTATTTTAGTGATTGTAATGAAAAGTATTACACGCAACATGCTTTTCTAATAATATTTCTACATTAATATTATTTCTCTTTCAGTGCAATGTACGTTACACGAAAACTGTTTCAGATTCTTATCAAGTACGGCTGGGCGTTTTTTCCTCTTCACAACTTTCCAATCTCAGCTTTGATAAAACACAGAAGAACAACTAGCATCGGGACTTGCGCGAAAAGTTACTTGCATTACAAGTTTTTGTACTCGTAGAAATTCGAACAATGCCCGACGAGTGTCGGTCGAATGTATTCTATGCAAGTTTAAGTTAAATATTGTTGCAAGTAACTTCTCGCAGCAGAAAAGTTATATGTTCCAATACATTCTAATTAATTAAAACAATCAGTACCTGTTTTAAGCAGAGATAGAGATAAAGATAGTTTATGAAAATAAAGGATGTCGAATCGACGAGAACGTTAAAGAGTCGTTTCAGCGAATATAGACTAGAGTATATTGAGTAAATCCCAGTGAGAAATGATTGGTTGAAAAGATGTTAAATCAACATCTAAAATACTAGTTCAATTGAAAAATTGATCAATTAAATGTTTCTGTGTCACTTAAAAAGTGCGTTTCGAATTACGCACAAAATGCACAATGCTTCATTTGTCTTTGTTGTTTACTGAAAAATAAAGAAAGATAAAATGATATCTCATGCTTTTCATGAATTCGAAACGCACTCAAAGTAGATATAAAACGTTTATTTAGTCTCATGTGTGTATATATATATATATATATATATTATTCTCTCTATCCTGTATTTTTTATTTGCAAGAAATAGAATTCCGTTGCGTCCATTTGATGACAGTATTATACTCGCAAACATAGGCCGATATTCATTCTCTTATAGTCTTAAGTATAGTCTTAAGATGTTATGAATCAATCAGAGGACTGTATTAACATCTTAAGACATTACTTAAGACGGTCTTAAAAACAGAAATTGGCTATGAATACCAGCCATAGATGTTTGATAGTCATCTTTTCAACTTGTTATTTTTTATTATATATTATATGTAAGAGAACATAGTAATATGTGAAAATAGTAACGTCAATCATTTTTGTAAATTATATATTTGCAAAAATGATATTACTGTATCTAATAAAAATGAAATTTTCGATTGATTCAATAGACACATTTAATAAATGTCTTTTCGACCTGTTATAACAGATGAAAATATTGATACCAATTATTTTTGATAAATTATTTGTAAAAAAGAACATTATTATACCTATCTTATTTGAAAAGTAATTGAAATGCTTTATATCATAACGATATAGCTATGTAATAGTTGCCTTTCGACCTATTACATTTCTCATTGGATGATATTAAATGTCACTTTGATAATTCTAATTATAGTATTGTTATTAGAATTTGAAATCTACATATACGTGCTGGATCTGTACGTGCTTGTATGCATATCTAAATATAAGATTCATAATTTCATCATTATGTGTATAACATAATCTGTGGCTTTAACAACGCATAGATTCGCGAAGCTCTGCCGAACTATACTAACGAATGAAGTTCGCTTTATGGATTTACGTGGACTCAATAATTCATAGGTAGCTGATCTACATATCTGACAACTTGTGAATCGAGCAATTTACGCATCCATGAATCTGTAAATCTACCTATTATACGGAGGTTAATGATAGTGTCTCTGATAATACATATCAAGTGATTTTTTTTGTCTCTACGCTAATTTTTTTTAAGATAACGGAATTCGCACAAGTTTCCATAGTATGCGACATATCGCATACCTTTCCGTTTCAGTGCGCATAACTTTTATTACGATAAAACACACGGGGAAATATGTAAAACAGAATTAAGTGAGCAAGCGTGCAGCATCCATTCCATATGGACGAATGGCGTCATAATTTTCGCGTTTTTATAGCCGGCCGGCACTTTATTTCGACACTATTATTGGCCCATTGCATAATAAATAGGATACTTGATTCCCTGTAAATACATTTCCCTTTATCTGAGTCTAACCGCTATCGTGTTGGTGACGAATTTCGATCTTTTGTTCTGACAAATTAAGAAAATCGATCATTATGCGTATCATAAACGACCTGTTTGTTTTGAAAATCGCATAAATCATATTGAAACTTTGTTGTTAAAGTGGATGGATCGCATCAATTCGTATTCAGTACTGGACTGATTATCGTCATGGCTTTTCGTTGGGTAAATAATGGACCTGCTTCAAAAATTTAGAAATGAAAAGGCATTAAAATGAGGATCTTGCTTGGAAATATAATGACGAAAAAAATGTAAAACACATTTATATGTTAATTAGAGAGCATAATGACAAGGAAGATAACATATGTATAAGTGAGTTAGATTTCAATTCTTTTTTTATAATTTAATTTACGTAACGAAATCTATAATTTTTTATTTTTAATAAAAAAGTAAAGAGTAATATTAAGATTGAAATATTAAAATTAAAAATATTTTTTTAATGGGCTGTTTAACCAGAGATTAGCATGCCAAATATAATAACATGCGTAACATCAATTGAATTCGCAGAACCGGAAGGAATTAAATTCATTAGATTCGCATCCACATTTGAAGGTAAATCATTCAGTCGATATTAAATGTGATCTTTATATAATAATGTTAAACGTATGGCACGAATGTGGAACGTACTGCTCGTTCTCGATTTACTTTTGAAACAAACAGCTCGAATCGTTCATCTAAATACAACGTTACGTTGTGTAACAACCGCATACATTATCTGCTGCTATGCGAAAGTAACGTTGTCGTTATCCCAGGGACAGGATTCGGCATTGCGGCCATTCTGATGGTTCGTGGAAGACGGATCGGTTGTAACATTGCATGGTCTAACCGCACTGCGGTCGTCTCAACATTTTCCGGCATGTTAACCCTCGCGCGGGGCACTCTATGTGCAATATGTATACATGTACCACGACTTTTGTACAATATCAAGCAACAAGCGCATATTGAATCATAGTTCGCCCAACCTTCAAAGTTTGACGATGTACATTGCAAATACTTGCGGTACATCACCAAACGATCAAGATTTTGTCCAAATCTTTTTCCAAATCTATTTCATAATCATTTCTCAACTGTCCGGAATTGATGGAGAGTTCTTTTACTTGATTATAAATCTCTTAGCTTGTCAAGCTTTTTTATGTTACATTTGCAAATTTGAATTATTTTTATTAAAATAAACTCCATATATACATCATTATTTTGGTTCTTTGAAATTAATTAATGTCTTTTAATTAATATAACCTCCCAGCTCATAGAGTGAAAAAAAGTTATGGAAACTTCAATTTGAATGGAAACAATTCCTGTGAGTCTTTTGAAGTTTTTGTCGTAGTTGAAAGTAATCTTTCTTTTAATATAAAAAAAAATTCATAACTATTGTTTTATATTTTGTATTAACTTTGAAAAGAGCTTATCAGTTTATTTTCACTAAACATCAAATTAATCGGATATCCCGTAGAAAGAGCAGTAGGGCGATAATTATGTTGCAAAGTCTACGCACTTTACAACTCAGTCCCGATTATTCGCTATTACTAGCGATTATTGTTCCTGCAAATTTGCGTCAGTTAATTTATCGTATTTGGGAAGCGGAGCGATTCATCGGCGTGACATCGTCTACACCGCATATTTCGTTGGGCAAATCGCTTTGATGTATTACGGTTGCATCGCCGGCGATTGACCCGTGCGATTCGACGCGTTAATCCACTGACGTGTATAAAGTTTGTCGAAGCGATGTCGCGAAATGTATTCGGGTGAGTCACACGGTGGGCAGAGTTTTCGCACGAATTTCGGCATGTGTGTACGCGGCTTTATGTAACACGCGCATTATTTAGTTCTATTTCTACCTTCCTCCCCCCTTTCAACCTCCTCATCATTCTATCCTCGCGCTGAAATCGTCGTGTTACACGCGTTGGTCGCGCGAAAGTTCGTAGCTTGCGATAATCCGTTTCCGCTTCCGTCAAAATTGTGCGGGTCGCAGGGCGAGACTATGACGCGTCGACGCGCGTCGCTCGTAATTGAACATAATTGAAAATACGTATCGTTATTTTGAATTACGCCGAATCGACCGGGGAGAGGACCATGTTCGCGCGGGATAGGACGTTCATTAACCTAGCATTAAGCGTTACGGTAAAAGGGGATTGCTTAACAGCATTTACGGTCGTTAAAACTTCACACTATATTCCAGTAGCACTCGCTCGGTCTCTCGATATGTACATAGCTTCGCATATATCTAGAGCTCAAAGACGAATTTATTCAAGCTCGGATGCTGCTATCTCTTCTCCCGGTTCTCTCTATCTCTCTCACTCCCTTCCCGCCCTCACTCACTCACTCACTCACTCACTCATTCATTCATTCTCTTTCATGTAAGCACGAACTCTTCTGTCATTTGCGGCAGAGCATGGGTCGGACTGATTTTTGCACTTTGCTTGAACTTTTTATTTGGATCCGCTATCCTTCATTTTTTTTCCTTATTTCTGTATATAGTTTATAGGTTTTATTTTTTACCTTATGTATATTATTTTTATTGTATTATTTTTGGCATTTATAATTTTTGTTCTTTTACTCTTCTTTTTACTTACTTTTATGTTCTTAGAAGGCTTGCTCTAGAATAGTAATGAACGCCTTTATCTATTTATCTCTTATTCTCACCCTCTCTCTCTCTCTC
>NW_012130112.1:716154-722953 GCF_000143395.1 Atta cephalotes | reverse complement strand
ACTTTATTTACTTCTTCTTTCTTCTCCTCCTCTCTCTCTCTCTCTCTCTCTCTCTCTCTCTTTCTCTACATGACTTCCGCTTTCATTGTCTTTCTCTTAAATAAGTAAGAGACGCGGGGGAATCCGGCATCAGCTCGAGTGCGTGCAATGTTCGCATCTGTGCTATCGGTCGCATTCGCAAAATCCGAGCCGCCTTTCAAGATTATCGAGTTGCTGCCGCAGCGAGGTTCGTAATCTCGGAAATTGCTTGAATTTCGATGCAGAAGCCGACGCTTTTGCTATGTTAGAAACCGTTCTCCGAAGCCGAATTATCGCCGGAGAATAATTTGAATATTTTACACGCGCCTGTAACGAATATGTGCACGCCTTCGTGCGCGCCGTGTCGAGCAGACGAGGGCGAGATAGGGAAACAATCGAATTCAGAAGCGATATCACCGATAAATCCGCTTTGACGTCTGAGTGCGGAATGCTGTGCTTTCGCGCGCGGACATTTGATTTATAAATACGAGCGTGTTTCGCCATATGCATCTATTCGAGTGATAAATAATGCTAATAACACCGGGGCGCTATTCGAAATATTTCAGTGTCGGATTTACCGGAGACACCGATACCGCCGAGAGGATAACGGGAGACGCGCAAAAGTCGCGCACAGCTCGTTCTTCAACATGCCGAGGAGCAAGAGTACGCTCGCCATTCCTGTTAAGGGCTTCCTGAGTCGCTCCCTATTTTCTACTCTTTATCATCATTTCGGACCTGGTGTCGATACTCGATCAATCTTCACCAACCACGCCACGTTATGCCAAATTAGTATGTTTAAAATATTTATAAGCCGCAATTGCATACCCGTTTACGCGCGGTAATGCGGTGGACTCGCGAATCATAATTGCGCGCGTGAATATTTAAATCGTTTAATTACATTCGCACCGCATTTAATTATGAGCGACGCGTGATAATGATAGCGATAACTATGAATTATCGATACGACATGCAGTTTCTTCTTTTCTCTGATACTGCCAAAAAGATTCGCGATATCGATCACGTTGTGATAGTCGGTTACTACGTCCGTCACGTTTCATCGGCTTTCGAAATATATTTCATAGAAAAATGGTCGGTAGAGATTGCGGAAAGTCGATATATTCGCGTGTTATACGTTTCGCTCTTTCTCCCTTTTTTTGTAATCTATATCTCTAGTGCCGATTGCTGGCATATTCGTTGAGAATGCGTTACACAGTTCATGCCGTGAAACGATTCATGCATACGGAAAACATATTGTTAGAATGTGATGCGTTGATTCTAAATTCTTATAACATGGATAAGAGAGATACTTTTGTAACATGGAAAAAAATGACGCAGAAAAAATATAATTGAAATATTATGAATTCAAATAACTGTTTTTAAAAACAGTTATTTTCTGAATTATTAGCAAAAATGCATATGATACATCTTTAAGCATATTAAGTCACATTAAATCTTTCAAAGTGTGTACAGCAGCTCGATCCAGTATTGATCCAAGTTTAGTTTCGTCGAAAGCAAGACTTACACCCGAACGAAGCGCATTGGGACATAACTCGCGAGGTCCTTTATTGCTGCTATATTCCCCGCGTCGCGTCGCACGTGCATAAATGCAGATCCGTTAAATCTTGCATTAAGGAGAACGGGCGAGTGTGCGGGCGACGCGCGGAATTTACGGTCGACGGAACGAAATTTTTGAGACGTGCGCCCCCGTCGACGCCGGTCCAGGATTTCGGAAGCGACCCTTTTGGCCCACCGTGTATTCAATTTATCCACCACACCATCGGCCCCGACCCGACCTGGCCGCCGTGTGTACCCGGTGTCTCGTAAATAAACGCTCGAGGAATGTTGCAGATGCTTGCGCGGATATAAAGTGGACGTAAAACAGACGTTCGCGAGCGTGAGGAGGACGTGGAAGGTTATAAAATGATCCCGGGCGTGTGGCGCGCCCGGCTAAGGGATGTAAAAATGCGGTGGAGTGTCGCCCGCTTACGGTTGGCCTGAACATTTTAAAGGGATATGTAACATGCTACCTTTTTACTTCCGCCGTTCAATGTCACGCGCGCATATTGAAAGATTATAGGGGCTTGACGGGAGAAAAAAAAAAGTGATCGATCTCCTGCGATTATGCGCCTTCTCCTTTCCCCTTCAAGGATGAGAGCGACTTTGCACAGATGGGAATGGCTTGATTTTCTGCTCGCAAATTGTCCGCAGCCCCGCGGCGAGCGAGTAGATGCAGTCATTAATAATGCAGAAAAACACGCGCAAACTCGTTCTCCCTCTCTCTTTCTTGTGACGGTCTAGAGGATGGGCTTGTTTCACTCATGAAATTTGTAGACGTGTGTTTTTCAACCGGGCCATACGGTACATCGTATTACGAATGCAGAGCACCGTCGGCCGGAATGTGTAAAGTTACTTAAAATGAAACGAAATATTAATGCGGCTATGGATCGACGAATATTGTTGTTGCTTTAGCGTTCCGTTAGGTTCATCACCCTATCGCATCGTCGCGTTACGGGACCCGGTCGATATCATCGAGATTTACGATCTTATGGAAACTCCGATCACCATCTCGTCAGCGTCATCGTCATTATTTATGTACATCATCAGCTATCCGCACTATTCATGACATCGCCATTCATTTCTATTCATCGCGGTTCTATTCCTCGTGATGAAATTAATTTCATGCTAATATTCAATATTTGAATCGGCGAACATTAGTATTTTGTCATCGTAAATCTGTTATACGGCTTTCGAATGAGGCAAATGAAATTTGCACAGTTTATAAATTCTGACGCTCATTTACGGTACGAGGAATTATTACGGGGTTCTCGAATTTTGCATTAAAATATTATTAAAATTTTGATCCCCTGTTATTGCGGGGACAATATATTCCGCATTTGAGGGAGATTTTGTAATTTTGATAATTTGTGAATATTTTTTGCCTTACAAACACTGCAACAACGTTGAACTTTTGATTGAAAACCGGGAATTGTGTCGATTAATATAAAATATGTACCCTCGTTTGAAATTAAATTTGCGCGACAGATTTTTCCGGCAGAAATATTAATCTACGTCAAATGAAACACCATGAAATGGACGGGGCTCAAAATAATTCCGTGCCGCGATATCGAAAGCCGCAACATTGTTTTATTATACATAGAGAACACGCGCGCGCGCGCACGCGGGGCTTTCGTATTAAATTTTATGTCCTGCCATAAACGCGTAGCAAAACAAATAAAATTTCTGACGATGCGTATATACGCGCGACAGATATGCACGTAATTATCGATAACGAATATATTTTTTTTTTATTGCAAAACAAAATTACAATAAACGTTATGCATGATTTAATCGCAATCGTCAACGAACAAACGAACTCTCTCGCGCGTTACATCACCATGTATATATATATATATATATATAGAAATATGCGAATGGTTAGTATTATTATTTTTTGCCTCGTGTCACATTTTTGCGCATTGCAGTTGCGTTAAATGATTCATGAATCTTATCTGATGCGATATTAAATATTTTAATTTAAAACGTTAATTTTTATACACATATCCGACATATAACGTACTCACTGCCATGTCACTGATGTTGAACAAAATCCTATAACCGGCTAATACGTTTCATTTAATGATTTATGATTCTTCCGGTTCTATATTAAATATCCCATTATTAACTTTTATATTTATTAACGAATATAACTGAATGGTTAAATGTACGCGATGTAATTGTTGTTACGGCCAGTTTTATTATGTAATATGTATTAAATTATAGTCATATAGGCGATCAATATTATTTTTTGTTTGCAATCATGTCGCATTTTGCTGAATGCTACTGCGAACTAAATGATTTATGAATCTCCCTTCACACAACATAAATAGTTTTAATAACACATTTTAATGTGTAATTATAATTTAATATTTTATCAATATCTCATATTACGGGCGAAAATGGCATCTAAAACATTTTAAAATATCAAATATCAATTAAGATAAACGTTCAAATAACCAAAGTTTATTCAGAGATATGTAATTTAGTAATTTTTGTGTTATACAGGTTTGTGTACAATGTTTAAAAAATACATAAAGTTACATAAATAATATGTGTAAAAGTTACACAATTTATAGTAGAAATACACACATAAAATTGGAAGTTATCATTATTTAAAAAAAACCTATTTTATTAAAGAAAATGTATACTGTTAAAAGTATAAATTATTCAAAATTATGAGTTTTGAAATATATATCGGTATTTCACACCGTGGGAATTTTTTGAAAAGTAGGTTTTTACAGGTATTTTGCGGTAGCAAAATTAAGCAACACACATGACATATTAATCCTCCAATGGCCGGTCTTTCTAAAACCGTGCTTCCTTCTCCTCTCTATCTTGACATCAATCATTATCGTTATCGTACCGGCATGGCAGAGTGTACACGGGATAATGAGGTCGCTACCCAATTTCGCGATGTGTGAACTCCGCATTGTTTCCCGCACCGTTTTCACAGGGGTGGCGCAATTACGACCCGGACCTTAAATGGTCGTCCCCGCTCTGCGCCCGTAGGGGGACGGGCACACGCGAAGACGGATTTCCTCTCGTAAAGTACAGCGCGGTGTCTCAAACGTAATTACTTTGGACTCGTGTCTACTTTGTTCATCGACGACGAAATCTTATTCTGCGCTAACGAGCAAAGCGAAACTTCCAACCGGTCCCCTTCCCTCGGTTCCCTCGTCTTCCTTGGACTTCCTCCCCCATCGCGTGCGCGCACCCTTTTTCCCCTTTTTTACGTTGTAACGACGTTCGGACAAAGGACGTTAACAAAAGTAGACGAAAAAGGGGACGACAGTGGAAGATGTTAGGCGGGAGATGAAGGAAAAGGAGGAGGAGAGCCAAGACAAAGATAAAATAAAGCGAAGGGAGTCTGGCGGCGTCGACGTCGTCGTTGTCGTTGTCGTCGTCGTCGTCATCGTCATAGGACGGCATTCTCTGTCGCTAGGAGAACGTAAAGTGGGTCATCTTGAGGAAAAGTCCGTAAAAGCGTGAAACGCAAAAGTAAAACGACGACGCGGCGCGGTATGGACGCGAAGGGGAATGGCGCGGGCGGGTGCCGTTAATGCTGATATACTTCCGCTGATGATTTGCATAAAGTTCCGCCGTGGTCCCGACGAGAGACCAGGTCGACGTCAACGTCGACGTCGACAACGAAAGGAAGGGTGAGCGCGAGGTTTTGCTTTTCACTTCTCCGATTATTCGGCTACTCGATCGTTTCTATACAACAACTACGAACTATGCTAACTGTGATACTTGTTCACTCATTATTGAAATTTACGATTGTTCGTTGTGTTTCTGCAATTTTGTATATCTCTTGTAATATATTGTATCTTACGATAAATCGTTAAATGTTACGACTAAAGCGCTCATAGTTTTAGAATTTTTTTAAAAAGAGGTACAATACATATTAATCGTATGGATAATATTATTTATATTTTCCTTCCATTTACAGATGCGTATACAGCTTGTCCATATTCAAACTTGTTTTAAAAATGCAAGAAAGCAACATTTTAAAAAATAAATTATTATTAATAATAAAATAATAATAATAATAATATTAATTGTATATATTTTAAAGTTTATCAGCTGATGTTTTTCCTGATTTTTTTTTTTTTAAATAACGTGTAATTATCCTATTTTAATTTATTTTCGAGAAAAGTTAAGAGAACCTGTCCTTATCCTTCCTGTTTTACGGGCGTCCGTGGTTACGATGATTTTTAAATGGGATCTATCACGACGTTCAAGAATGTTTAAAAAAGGTTACATTACAAGATTGCGTTTTAATCAATCGCTGTACCTATCAGATTGTTCTCGTTTTTCCGGTGCCTCTTGTCAGCAACTGTTCAACACGACGGTCGTCATTGTGTGTCTTACGGCGTAATCGGAAATTAGAAAACTTCAGGGTATTACTTTTCACTTAGCACGGATACGTCTCGGTCGGAATTTTAAAAGCAAGGTGGAAATTATTTCGCAAGAATATTGAAGTGAACAGATAGAAGCTTCACTGCGAGACTTTTCGGGGACGCTCCCAAGCACTTAGATGTCCTGATGATCCTTTCGCAAAATATGCATAAATATTCACTTAGATTTCAATCAATTATTTATAGTAAAAAAGATATAGAAATATCCGTTTAAAAAGTCAATATGTAAGCATCGCATAAAAATGTTACATTTCTTTTCTAATTCATTTTCACAATGTATTTTCGTTATTATCGCACATTCATTAACGTTCACAATGGCTAAATTGGCGAGGATCGGCAACAAGATCAGATGGTTTTTACGATTGTTTTTTTTTTTTTTTCCAAGAGAATGAATATTTCCGGAAAGTTACGTAGCTTCCGAGATTCGCGCGGTAGAGGTAAAGAAATGCAGTGTGAGAGGGAGGCTAACATAATTCACGGGTAACGAACAGTTCGAGCGAGTGTTACTGCGCCGCGCGTAAGGAAAACTGGGTGCAACTTTCTTCGCGTCGCGATTAATTCATTCCTTGCTCGCACTTTTCGCTTGAAACTTAGCCGGCAATGATGAGAGTTTGTTTTCGCAACGCTTGCCGAGAGCTTTCGGGCAATTCAATGTTCTGGCTTTTCGTTCACTTAAATTAACTCTCGAAGATGTACATTTATATCATATTTTGATAAAATATCAGATAACGAGAGAGACAGAGAGAGAAAGAGAGAGAGAGAGAGAGAGAGAGAGAGAGAGAGAGAGAGAG
Source organism: Atta cephalotes (assembly GCF_000143395.1). Classification (NCBI taxonomy): domain Eukaryota; kingdom Metazoa; phylum Arthropoda; class Insecta; order Hymenoptera; family Formicidae; genus Atta; species Atta cephalotes. Next base: position 716,169 of record NW_012130112.1, on the reverse strand, counting down.
AGAGAGAGAGAGAAG
>NW_012130112.1:707818-713552 GCF_000143395.1 Atta cephalotes | reverse complement strand
GAGGAGGAGAGAGAGAGAGAGAGAGAGAGAGAGAGAGAAATCGCTTTATTACACGTCTTAGGACAATAGTCCCTCAAAGCTAGTAGAAGCTTATACAGAGAAATTCGATTTGATCAAATACAAGAGTAACAATAGATAGATTTACAATGACAAAGAAATGTATGTATGATATTAGTTATACAAGTGTTATGTGTATGTGTGTATATGAGGTGTGGATGCGCGCGTGCGTGCGTGCGTGCATGCACGCACACACACACACACAGAGAGAGAGAGAGAGAGAGATATATCTGTTTATCGAGCGCTCTAATAAGATGGTATCCTTTCAAGCACTGAATAAATATATTCAGTTTAATAAAACATGCAATAATTCAAGAAAAATAACAGAAAGATTACAAAATTATAGAAAAAAAATAAGAATAACAAAAGCTGGTATTGATAATCTTATATTTAAGACCTTAAATACGATTTTAAAAAGATATCATAAACCAATCATATACATTACTTAAAACAATCTTGAAATAAGAATGGATTAGGAATACTTACTAAAGATAGAAAATAGTAATCAGAATGAGGAAGAAAGAATTTATAGATAAAATATAAAATTGAGTAAAAAAAATAAAATAATTACATCTCTAAGCGAATCATAAAAATATTCGCCGGAGTTATTTATTTACTTTTTGATGACAGACTAATATGCATTGAATTGATTTTTTTCTTAATTCATGTATATTCAAATGTAATAATATCAAATATAATACGTCGCACATACGATAGTTTATGTGGCGCAAAGAGAGATATTTTCTGCAAAAAGAGCTTGTTTGTTTTGTTAACCTGGTCCCAACATCGAATGACAGGATTTTTTATAAACAATAATTGCTAGACGAGAAACAGGTATCGACAGTCGATGCATATACTGTCATGTGGAAATATGACGTATATTTTCGACGCGAATTACGAGAACCCGATCCTGGCGGGAGGACAAGAGCGAGAGGGAGATTCGATTTTTTTTTCATGAGCAACATAGACTGAAAGTTTTTCGAAAACTATGCCCCCGATAACAATATTTTTTCAGGAAAGCAGTGTTGTGAAAAAAATATGCGCGCGAGACGAACGAATGTTTTTATTTTTATTTTTCACGGAAAGAGCAAACGAAATGCACAAACTAAAGCGATCCGCGAAAAGGACGGCTTTCCATGGGCATTCCTTTTTATGCGCATGACATTGTAACCGATGCATTCGTTGCGTTCAGAGGAGCGCGATTCCTTTTTTAAATCGGAAGAGGGAGGAAGGCAAACAGACAGAGACGTAAAAAGAGACACGACCCAAATTGCGTCAAATACGGGCGTATTTGTCATCCATGGGATAAATTGCGAGTGCAGTTTTGTCGGAACAAAATGTAATCGTCCTTGCTACCGGCGTGGAATACCAGACAAATGCCATTCTGTCTTTATTAATCCTGAAGTTAACGTAATAACCGAATGCTTTTTCGGTTAGCTGCATTAAATATACATAGGCTGCGTTCGAGGCGCTAAAATTCCCATAATAAGAGTTAAGACAAAGACCGCTGTCATATACGCAGTCGAATTAACGTCAATCAATATACAATGTATACATTATCGGTTATTATATTATACAATCAATTAGAAATCGTTAGTTCATTATCTTAACTCTTATTACAGAAATTCTAGAGAGCGTTATTGTATCATTTTATCCTTATCGTTCATTAATCCCGAAACACAATGGGTCTGATAAGTCTTAAGCCGTAAGAAATCAATCAATCATAATAGATTATTCTCTTCGTATTCCACTGTGATTGGCCAATATTTTGTAGTTTAAGGTTTAATACATCTATTGTGCTTCCGAATTTAAACATAAAAAAAGATAGAATCATGTTTATAGCGCGCATCTCTATCGCATCTATGGACTATTGATTATCGTTGAATACTAAAGCGTCCCCAATTGAACGTTTGTCATTTTACAAAGAAAGTTGTTATGCGCGCATAATAATAATAATTTGATATTAATAGTGTGATGTTCGATGTGTTTTATTAATCTCAGAAAATCAGAGATTTGTCATAAAAGTTTAATTGGTTTAATTGGTCTAATTGATTATCTAAGATCCTATGCACAAGGAAGAAAATATTAGGAAATATATGGAAATAATATTAAGATTTTAATTCTATTAGAAACTATGTTTTCCGATATAATTGATTTCTGATAGGTTTCAATCTTAATATTTATTCCTATTCTTAATATTTCCTTTACTGTACAGGGCACTTAAAAAGACTAAGATAAAAGAGAATTGACTATCATAGTAAAACAAGAAAACACTGTAATCACGTGATTTAGCCAATCAGTAAGCCTATATTGGAAAACAAATGGTAGCAGCGACTAACCTTACCAACTTAAAGACGCATTTCCAAGACTCTATAGGTCTACATTCTTGAATTCATAATATCAACTTAAGTTTTATTTTTATCCATTTTATTCATTCCGATTCACAGATTGTTACTATTTCTAGAATATGGCACGTTCTGTTATTTCCTGCGTACTGAAAATCAAATAGTTCACGTATATGAATTATATATATTATTTTTAATATTCTCACAGCGAATAATGAAATGAAACACTTTTAATATGTCCTTGATTTAATTAAAACAATGGTTGACTGTAGTGAACTGTAGTGATAGTATGTGAGTGAAGAAATGTAATTTGATTCAAAATTAATTTACTACGTTAATGCCTATAAAGCTGGTTTACTTTGAAACTGAATAATCCTACCACAGAAATAAATTGATGGATGTGGTTGTTTCTTTGACCACATGTCTCGAATAAAAATAATACATTTTGACACACTTGGAAGTTGAAAAGAACAAATTCTTTAACTTGAGGAATCAGTTTATATTTGATCCTTTAATATTTAATAATATAGAGTCTTTATGTGTCTTGTGTGTGTCTTTGTGTGCTGTGACACGCTTTAGAAACTTTTCTTATAGTATGGCGAACTTTCAATTTAATACATGGAAAGAACGACTTTACTGAAGTACATAAAAATTTAGTTAGATACAGAGATCTGAAAATAATGTTGAACAACTACCAAAATAATGAATGCTTTTTAAGCTTTCACGGGTATTATCTTCGAAAATACCAGAAGGTTTGCGAGTTATTGCCATGTTTTTATCTGTTGCTAATGTCAACGTTTCATGAACATGCTGTTCACTTTATCAGGACAAAGAGCGCACTGATTCTGAGCTGCTCCTCCGGAGAATTCCCTTTATATATCAAAATAATTTTGAAGGAATCTCAAATATGATAAGCAATGCTATAAAAAGTCTTAACATTTTAGCAATCAACTTGAATGTTCTATATAATTATTTTGATGGTCCAATCATATTATTTTCAGATTTGTATCTAGCTAAATTTTTAGATACTTTAACAAAATCATTCACGTTGTTAAAACGGAATTTTTGAAATAAAATCAGCAATCCATGTAATACACATCAGTCGGTTGAAATTATTGTGAAATATTACAAAGATTGGCAATTCTAATTTGTTTTCTATTTTTTAAAATAGAAAACTTTAAAAAGATTCAATTCTTGACCAAAGGTATGAATTTGACTGTGTTTAGAGTCAATTGAAGCTAGTGAAATCGGGCCATGAATTTGTTTGTTGTAGCGCGGGGAGATCGACAAGTCGATCGATATTTGAATATAGCAGTGAGAAGAGCTCTCGTTTTTTTCATACACGAATATTGAATTGTAAGCGTCAATAAATATTTTAGTATGGCTTGCGCAATTGTTCGATCAGCCAATATTTGCATGTCACCGTTGCAACACGTGCTGCACCGTTTTTTTTCTCGCGTTTCCGTATATATCGTGTTCATTCGAACAGAACCTGACGTCACACTAGCCGAGACCGGGGATGAGTATTTCGATTTAATTCCGCCGATTTTCAACGCTGTAGTCTTATACGCGTTTAACTTTCGTTACGGACGACTCGCCTTTGTCACGGAACGTGAAGTTTCCAATTTCCCAGACAAAGGCAAAGGTACGTTCTTCTTTTTGCGCATTTTTTTTTACCCGCTTCGCGTATTCGTCCCGAGAAATTTTTTGACGTGAACAAAAGTCACAGGAAAAACAACCTTAATTTTCTTAAATAATGTGTTACGTTTATTCGAAACAATTAACTCGAACGAAATTTTATTATTATATTTTAAAATAATATATTCGATTATCTGCCTAGCTGGCCCTCCCCCACTTAATCAAATCTTAATGAATAAATTGTATAATAATGCGCTAGTTATGCGTTCTCAAAATCCACAAAAAAAATTTTGCTTTCATTTCGTTTAGCTAAAAAAAAAAAAATTTTTTTTATGGTGAGGAAGAGGCTAAGTAGGCTGTCAGTCAACTCTTCCACGTGTTAATAACAATCGATTTGGAAAATCAAATACAGAGGTTTATGCACTATATATATTACGAATCTATGTTATTATTATATAATTTAAAACAGAATATTTAAAAATTAAAGAATGATAGAATTTTTTCGAAAGCATATTTTACAGTATATATTTTAATATAAATAGTCCTACAAGAAGTCCTACAAGTATTATTTGAGAAATAAAAGGTTAATTAAAATTTATTATTCGGTGTTACATTACAACGAGTATAAAAAGTAATACCTCTTTCTATTTTCACCATAAAAATTGCCGAGTAACATAATCCAAATAACTTATTAGTTCGAACGTTGTATTATTTAGCGTTTTAAAGGATAAAAGGTCTGGATATGGCGAGTTGCCTCACTTTACTGCTCAGAGGCGGTTTGTTAAAACGATCTACAAAATCCCGTGTAATTGGCGGCTCCTAGGTCGACCCCTGGCGCCAATTGAGCTTCCGTATATCGAGCGTCGCGTCGCGCCACTCGAGACGCTCCCGTGGCCGTCAAAATTGGGCAGCTGTCGTGGCTAGGCTACGTCCAGCTCGCTCGTTTGAGGGTCACGGACACGGCGAATTCGGGATGGCAGATGTGCTGGCTGGGCCCCCGAGATAATTGGCGGGTCCGAGCGCCGTTTCCGTGCATGCCACTCCGACTCGATTATATCCACCTCCATATTGTCTCCGACCCATCCGTTGTGTTGCCTTCGCTGTTATCCCGCGATTGCTCCGTTGCTTTGTCATTGCGCCACAATGAACGTTCGATTATACGCTGCAATGATCGAAAGATCCATTGCTTTCTTTTTCTTTTTTTTTTCTCCTCTTTGACATGCGAGGCTTGACCATACACGGAAAAAAAGATGTGCCTCGTGCGATCAAGAGATAGAAATATCGCACATTTAGATATAGTTGGTTACACTATTCCGAAGTAGATAAAAGAATGTTGAAATAAGATTGCGTTCATAAAACATTCATAAAAATAATATCGCCTGATATATATTTTTCTTATTATATTTTGATCAAATACACTTTTATATTTTGGTAAAAATAAATCATGAAAAATTAATACCCAGAGCAGACTTGTATTAAAGTCGCGCGTTTAAAATTAGACTCCTGGCGCTTATCTTTTTCAACGCAACACTCTGACATGGGGACATCAAGCCAGTGCACAAATTAATTTAAAGTGACAACCGCTCATGATACGCAAATGAGTCGTCGCACATCGTGAGTTATTAAAGAGAGAAAGAGAGAGGGAGAGAGAGAGAGAGAGAGAGAGAGAGAGAGAGAGAGAGAGAGAGAGAGAG
>NW_012130112.1:697520-704458 GCF_000143395.1 Atta cephalotes | reverse complement strand
ATATATATATATATATATATATATATATATATATGATGTGTGTGTGTGTCAAAAGTCTCATGCTATCTAGTTCGCAGGATGTTAGATTTAATTTGAGAAAAAAATATTCACGCAATTAATTTACGTAATTAATTAACATTTATTAAATTAAAGACCTTTTTCTCTTTATTTCCTTTAAATTTTACAGAATAAAATTTAATGGATTACTTTGCAACTCTCAGGATTTATATATCAAAATTATATAATACGTCAATAAACTTTTATCACTCGAATTGTCATTTCGCGTTTTTTTTTTATATGGCACACATGGACTTTAAATGGATTAAAAAAGTTAAAAAGTTTGAGATATTCTTCTTTAAAAAATGACAACTGAAAAAATTAAGTTTCTCAGAAGAAAGGAAACTATTGTTTAATTTAAAGAAAATTATTGATTAATAAAATATCGGCAAAAAGAATGTATCCTTAATATGATCAAATGTTTTTATAATTTTCTTTTCGAAACGTTAAAAACTTTTTTTGTGAGGAGTTTCTAATGAAATTAAATTCATTTTTAATTATTGATAGCGTAATATATATTTACAATAATTTATATATAATATAATATATATAATATAATATATATAATATGTATATATATTTTTTATTTATTCAATTCATTTATAGTAATAATACGAAAAAATGATATTTTTAGTTGTGTCGCTTTTTAAATAAAGCAGCGATATTATGTGACGGTTCCAGAACATCTTATATATCCGTAGATAGGAATAAAAAAAGAACTAGAATGAAACGCTACGCGTCCACGATGCGGGAAGAAATGGAAAAATCGAATGGTTACGCTTTTTAACGATTTATGCAAGTTTCTCGCCTTCCTTACATTTTCCGCACTTGGCGGCAGTGAAGAAAAAAAATTCGGCTCCAGCAGTATCGGACGTACGAAAAGTTCCTCGGCATTTTGAACACGCCGGAGGTCTTTATCGCCGAGGCCGGTCACGTAAGCGGCGCACGTAGACAAAAGTTCGAAATCACATGTAGTGATGTGCGCATCCTCCATACGTGCGCCGCTCTCTTTCTCTCTCTTCCTCAGTTTCTCGTTCTCATTTTCCGTCTATGCTTCCTCAGTTTCCTCCCCCTTTTTCTTCTCTCTCATTCACCAACGCTTTCGCATCACACTCTCAGCGCCGCCACCATTCGTACTCGCAAAATAGCGCGAACGGAGTGTGCGAGTGATGTTTAGGCGCATATGGGTGCATTCGGGGGTAGAACGTAAACATGCAGTCGCCGATTTGCGGAATTTGCAACATACGGCCGACGCCGTGTAGGAGGGGTTAGCTAGCTAATGGCCGCGCTAGCGATCGTTATGCTATCGATGCACCCCCAACAGAGCAGCAACGCGTTTATGTACGTTCCAAAGCCCATCGAGTCTCGTCGAGCTCGTCGGGCTCGCGTTGAGTTGCGAGAACCATGGGATCCTTATCGCAAAGCGTCACTTCTCCCTAACGCGCTGGTGTATAAGAGTATTAATTAATGCGACTATATTTCACCGGATGCATTCGCACCACGTCGCTCGTGCGTGGAGATGCCACGTGCATTGAATCTATATGTCGAGTTTTAAGATCGTCTTTGCCGGGATAAGAAATTAATGGATCGACGATTGGCTAGTCAGTCGTTTCCAGGCTTTACCTTCATCATGGACAAAAATAGCCATTCTTAAGTGATTTCTTGTTACGTGGCTCCCGCTCTTTCCATTTCTTTTCACTGTCGTCATTGAAACCAGTGCACTGCGCAAACGCGGTTGAAAATATGAAAGAGTAGACCAAGGATACTTTTTTGAGCTCCCGAAAGATCGTCGATGATGAATTATTCCGGTCGGTCAGCGTAAAATGTATCCGCGGAAAAATATGGAAGTGATACGGAGATTTGGCGTTGTATGATCCGCCGATTGATAGAGAATTGCATTGAGACGTATGTACGCGTAAAATACAGATGTGCACGTAATATACAAAAATATCTCTATATTCCAAAATTTTTTAATTGTAGAACGCTACTGTATGTAGATTTGACGTGCAAATGAGTGACATTATTGAGCATTAAATTATGCAGTAATTCAACAATAGTCAGTATATTATAATATAACAGAGAGCGTGATAAATGATTTAAAATTTAATAAAAAAAAAATCGACTGAGAAATGTTCAACACAAATAAGAAGAAAACCACATTCGATTAAAGATCTTAATGTCTAATAATTTTTATGTAAATTTTACAATGTAACACAAAAATATTATTGTGCACGTAAAATTCGCCTTAATCGGTTAATACGGTCTTCTTCTTTCATCTACATTGAGCATTTCTAACATTTTATGTAAATTTTACATTGAAAAATTTTGCACAAAAATATTATTAGACATCCAGACCCACTTTCATCAAATATTTCTTACTTATTTATGTTGTTTTAAATTTTTCAGCAGTTTTATGTTATTATATAGGGTGTCCAAAATTTAAATGCACTTTTCTGTCTGAAAATCGATGCGCATTATCTCTAGACCACTCAAGTCGTACACGAAAACAATTCATATTCCGCTTGGAAAACGATAATACTCCGAAAATTATATTTTCTTGCGACTTTTTTTGCGACATTCTCCAAGATGAAATAAAAAATCTGTAAAAGCAAATCTGTAAAGGCATGTCTCTAAATCTCTTTTTTTCTTAGTTAATCGATTCCCTACATGTTCTCGAAATTTGGTCATTTAAATTTTATTGATAATGAGAAGAAATTAGAAAGAGACTATGTGGTCTTATATCATTTCAAGATTGAATTTGATAAAGTGCTTATTCTTACTTTCCTTTTAAGTTAACCTTCCGTAAATCAAGATAAAATTAACATGAATTATAGGGTACCTCACACCCCATACTACACTTTACCATAAGTATACTAATTTAGTTTGTCTGGTAACGTCGCAACTCCAGCTACATGAAACGGCAACTTACGCGCAATCTTTTTTAAAAAGTTTTAGAAGTTTACATCTTGCTGGAGTATGTCACGCCTCCACTTATCGTTCATCGAAGATTTATAAGTTATTTGTGTTTATAAAGATCTACATTATAAATATTTTATTATTAAAAATATGAAATGTATGAAAATCTTGTATTACATTAATTAAGAATGGCTTATTTCCTCGAACGTAAAATTTACGAATCAATAGTAATACTGTATCATTCAATATTGATAAGTATTCCAGAATTAATTACTGAACGCGATGATTAAAATTGAAAAAAAGTCTCTTTAATTATGTACAACTATAATGTCGAAAGTAATGATATCGGATTAACTTGTGCGACACACGACGTTTGCTCGCGTCGTACAAATACATATTCACATGAGATCAGACTTTATGAGATCCCGTAATTATCGCTTCCGAGTTTGGAACAATTAGCAAGCCGTCGCATCACGTACGCGGTGAAACGAAGCGAGGCGTTGATTCGGGGCCGAACTTAACGGCTATCAATGTCGATCAATGTGCATTACATCACGCTTGTTCTAGTCACGATTACGATAGTCAGCTCGTCCGCGTGCAGGAATTTCCAAGTCGGCGTGACGATAAAACGCTAATTGATATCCGCGGAACAATTAGCGCCGAATTAACCACGCGCGGAGGTGTGTAACGGCCGGCGGACACGCGGCGGTGGCGTGGCAAATCGATTGATTCAACAAAAGTTTATCGAATAAACAGCACGGCCCATTTAATTAACAACGACTTCCGCCGCGAGCGGTCTGTTTATAAACGCGGCTACGCGCGCGCCAGCGCGGCTCCGTCGCGCTGCTGCTGCTGCATTCGCTGGAGTTCGAAGAGTCGTTTGTAAAACGACTGCGATAATAATCGCTTCTGCAATCGGCCGTTTATTAAAACGCGGTAGAGATACCGCGGTGGTCTCTCACGCCGCCCGGCCAGGCCGGATAGAATTACGAACCAACCAGCCGTTTTGAATTGGTGCGCGCGCGCACCGGAGTAATATAATCGAAGCCTCCCTTCGTAGAAAGAATGTTATTTAATTAATGCTCGTATTTATCGCGGGGACGGCTGAGTTATCACGTGAGGTAATGACGTAGATTTAATTGCGCGTTGTAAACTATGGTATAATAAAGCGATAGCCGGCAACGACGTTGTATGCCGTGAGCGCATTTTTACTAAATCATTTTCTGTCCCGGACGTCATGAAAATCCGGAGCTCGATTAATGACGCATCATGATTCTTGATGCATCGGTTGACCGATTAAGCTGCTTTATTTTCATACGTATTGATCAGTAATAATTATTGCATTATTGACTATTTAATGTAATAATAAAAATGTGAAAATAACTTTTTCGACGCGCTAAAAGAGAACTAGCTCTGCTTTTATGCATTTTGTATACATTAATTAAGTAATAGCGATTAATTAATGATGACAACGGCTATATAATAATTCGCGAGTAGAATCTTGCTTATTATAATATAACGATGAAACAATCATCGGGACGAATGTCGGAGGATGAAATTACAAAACTTTATCGAATGAAAGCAGAAAGCCACTTAATTAAGGTCCGACACCGTGTTCCTACGTGACCTAGCGCCAAATTTAAAAGTGGTATAGAGCTGAATTAATTAGTCCGTTCCAATTAGTGGCCGATTAACACCGAATAACGCGCGCCGCAGTTGTCGATACACAGCGTTAAACGACAAAACGGCTGCGAAGGTGATTGATCCGGCATAAAAGCACGTTGAATGAGTGGCATATCGCGTTAATTGGATGTATTTGTGCAAGGAAGTACGGATTATGGCGTGAAAGAAACTCACGTCTCCGTATAATTCGGATGGAATAACGGTTTGGAAATTGATGAATTTCGAGGAAGGCATATCACGTGGAAAGTGGAGAATCTTTAGCGCAGAATTTCCCATTCTGTTTAGATTTTTTGAATATTAAAAATGCGTTGGAATAATAAAAAAGAAATAAAACTTTTTTCTCTAAATTACTAGAATTTTGATGTAAACTAAAAAATTTGTCGAAAATATTGCAATGAGTGTCAGGATTTTTCTATATATATTTTTTATTTAAATTAAAAAATTTAATTCGACTTGTATAGCAGAGAGAGACAGGCATATACAATACTGTTCCAAATTTTTAGAAATTTTTCATTTAATTTAAAATGAAAATTTAGATAGGTATTGATCCAATAGAGCGTATGACAACCTTTAAACAATACATCTACAATTGTTTTGCAAATAGAGAGTTTCAATTATTTAAATGACTCGCTCGTAGTCTATTCGTGTGTCTACTTGTGTAATCGTTGAGATGAGAAGGAGTGTAGGATTATTGTTTCTGTTTGTAATTCATTATCATATATTATCATGCATAAGAGAGAAGCTCAGAGTGTGTCGTTACCCGCTAGTCATTCGTCTCATTGCCGCTATTGTGCGATTACTTAGCTTCTTACTCGCTTCAGGAATCTAATTTAATATTAATACTAATGAATGAATACTATACCAATTTTATCGTAGCGAATAAAAATTATCCCATTTTATACAGCCTTGATCATAAGTATAAAGCACTGCCACAAATTAACATAAATCGTTCTGTATCTACTATATATATTAACGAAAAATAATTTTAAAAAATGGTTTGGACTGAAAAATAATATTTATTTTTATAACAATTTTAACATTTTGTTAATTCTCCTTTGGCTTTTCCCAAAAAAAACCTAATAATAAATTGAGGATATTTTATACTTATGTAAAACATTGTATTAAAAGCTTAAAGTCAATGTTATGCAAAATTTGATATATATTATATTTTTCGAAATAATAATAGATACCAAAATAATATAAATTTAATACTGAATTGAGCTCTCGAGATATTTAATAACAATAGTAAATATAACAATAAATTGACGGGCGATTGAGAGCTAACAATAGGCGCAGTTATTAAATGCATGTAATTGACAAAGTATATTCTAAAAAAGATCTTGCATAATTAATTTCGCAAGAAATTTCGCAAAAATCAATATTGAACATCGGCTTCATTCGAGCCATCATCAGCGATATCAAGCAATGGATGTGAACATTATTCGCATCTTAACGATCCAAGAGAGCAATTGGAAGAGCCTCTTCAATTCCAAATTTTGAGAAGCATTATTGTCAATTAACTGATTAGTCAAGTGAGAATAGCTACAAATTTTGATCACACATAACGCAAAGGAGGAAAAAATAGACAGAGAGAACTGTCTCGTAGAATTGAAATGATCTTTAAAATATAAATAATGCTCACATCCATTGTTTGATATCGCTGATGATGGCTCGAATGAAGCCGAAACGTCCGATATTGATTTTTGTGAAATTTCTTGCGAAATTAATGTAAGATCTTTTTTAAAATATATTTGTCAATTACACGCATCTAATAACTGCGCCTATTGTTAGCTTTCAATCGCCCGTCAATTTATTGTTACTATTGTATTAAATAGATGCGATCACACAATTCAAATAATATTCATAAATAATATTCTTTATTTAATATTTTTTGCTTCTCTAACATTTTTGAATCTGAAAAACTTGATTTACTAACTGATATTGTATTATTTCTCATTCAAGTTTTAAGATGAGCATTCGACGAGTTGTTCTGTTGCGTATCAACGCCGTCTCGCCGATTGATTAAAAATTGTGCGCCAATGATAAATCAATCAATCGATTGCAATTAGCCGCTTGCTCGTTAATGCCGAGGTGGTTATCCGTAAAAGTGGCTTGAAAGAGGTAGAGAGGCGCAGAAAAAGGGAGAGAGAGAGAGAGAGAGAGAGAGAGAGAGAGAGAGAGAGAGAGTAGTAGAACGTACGAACGCGACCGTAATTAATTAACTATACTACTAGTTGTTATTCTTCTTAGTACTAGTCGTCCTCGTAGTGGTGTGTACACAC
>NW_012130112.1:684211-697083 GCF_000143395.1 Atta cephalotes | reverse complement strand
TTACCGTCCGGCCCTCCGGTTTCGGTCCAACCTTAACGTCTCATCGCAGAGCGCGCGAGAACCTACGGCTCTCCTCCTCCTCCCTCCCCCCTCCCTCCCTCCCTCCCTCCTCTCTCTCTCTCACCCTGTCCTCGTGCAACTTTTCCGCGGTTACTTTTCCGCTTAAAATAACTTGCCTTAACTCAATTATTTCTCATTAACTTAGCCGTTGCGCACGCAGGCTTCTTTTTTGTCTCCCGGCCAACTTTTCACTACGGCGCACAATGGCCACGATCGTGGTGGAAGGAAAGGCGGTAGAGACGACAGTGGGCGAGAGAGACCCAAGGGGGATGAGAAGGGGGGCTACTCGATTGTGTGCGCGCGAGGGGATGGTGTATGTAGGTACAGCAAAGCGCGATAAGTACACGACGGGGAATTTATTGTACTCTTCAATGGTTAAAATTAAAAGTTGGGGGGATTAAGTATTTCTAATCCGAGGATTCGTGAAGGATTGAAGCGATTTAAAGTCGAGGCTTGAGAGATTCAAGAATCAAAGTTTGAGATTTAAGGTTTTGCGAATACAGAGAAGGTCAAGATCTAATGTAGACGCAAGCGCTTTACTTTCAAAAATATATATTTTTATATTCTTCACCCTTTCTACATTTGAATTTTTAAAAGCTGCATGAAAACATCTTCATCGTATTACACGTTGCCACGCGCACCGTTCTTACACTTACTCGCTATAACATCGTCGTCGTTCTGCGACATTTCGACCACCACGTTTGCCAGTAAGAGTTGGGCTAGATTTACTTGAGTAGCCGCTCATCGCGGCTTTATGGAGCGAAAGTGAAGCTTTCTTATCCGACTTTATGACTCAGCCGGAAGAGAACTTCGCAGAGAAGTCCGAGTGAAATTTAGCGTGTAATATTGAATGCTGATTAGGATCGACGAACGAGGGCCAAGAGCGCGAACGATAATCTCGCTGTTTAAAATAGAGATTTATTCGGACACTCGAATGTCACGGCACGTAAAAGGTCAAAAGAAGAAAAAAAAATGGACGAAAAGAATGGTGATCGAGAAGCTAAGCTAAGAAATATTTGTAGTTACCTTCGATACGAAACTATCGTCGAAGGCGAAACGCTTAATGCGCCTTTGATCGGAAACATCGTCGTCGTCGTCGTCGTCGTCGTCGTTGTCGTCGTGGAATCCAAACTCCGATGACGGTGAAAGAAAGAAAGCGAAATAAGAACACGTTACAAGGAGAGGGAATTATCTTTGAAAGTTAAAGCTGGCGCTCGTGCTTGCGGATCGATTCGCGCCCTACGAGAGCTCTGCAATTTAACTGTGCGATCCATCCCTCTCTATACTTTTCCCTCTTTTACTCTTTCTCTCTTTCTCCCTCCTTTGTTTTCTTCCAGTAAAAAGAATCCCATGATCTTAATTCCAGTTATTAAATCTTTCAGTCGACGCGGGCGAGCGCTCGTACGCTTGTGTTATATTCGCCATGAATAGATGTTTACTTATTACAATTATACTTTATAATGGCTTCCCGCACCGCGCACTTCCCGAGAGAACGAGAAGCGCAACTTCTTCCTGCCTCTCAACTTTGCCGGAGTGCATACAGTTTTACACCCTTTCTGAAACCCGGCCGTAGCCATCATCGGTGTCACCGTTGTTGCCGGACCAAAGTTTGGCACGAATGCGCGCGGTCAACTGTAATAATACATATAATATTCATACGTCATATAAGACCATGAAAGAGAAGGAGAGAGAGAGAGAGAGAGAGAATATATTATATATCGAAGCGGAAAATAGCACGCATTTTAGCGTCGAAATTACTATTAGATGTTAAAGTCAATCGGAGATATCTCTTTGATCCAACAAGCTTCGTAAAAAAGGAACGCAAATAATTTGAGAAAGGCCGTAATTTACATGCCAATGGATGAAAATCGTGATAACAGTTCCAATTATACATTTATCAGAATTATTAATACGCGCTGTTTAGATAATTAAGTACAGTTTAATTTAATATATACGATTTCTCTTGTATGTTATACGCGCGCGTGCATATTTGCCATATATTTTCACATAATAATATTTACAATAATTTATTTACGCTGTCTCTCTGTGTTAATTAATAAATATTTTTCAAAGTGCTTCAAAGAAGGATATCGAAAAGAATGCAAATTAGACAAAAAGACCGTTACGTCACACGAGACATAACACAGACGGATAGATTCCGGTGGAAATCTCAGTGGAAGGGTTAACGTCAGCGGGTTAATTTCGCTGGCGTAACGCATCAGACTCCGCATCACATGCAACGTTCTCGTAATAGCTGCCGGGCGGATCGCTCCGTACCGAAGCATGCGAATACGAGCTTACGGACGCGTCTTTACGCGGACGGCGCGGCGTGGCGAACGTTCGCTCGAGCTATCCCCGGGAGGTCCGTTACCCTGCCTCCCTGCCTGCCTTATTCTGCCGAACTTGGATGCGCACAAAGCGGGCATTCCGTTACTTTGTAACGATAAACTCGGCGTAAGGTTTGTCAAAGCTAATTGGATGCGACTCCTCGCGTACACTGTGTCGGCTGTGCAATACTCGAAATGTACAAATTCGCGAGCATGCGCGCGCGTGCACGCGATTCATTGACCCGGATATCGCTCACGTTCGTCGGGCGTCGTCGTTTCCTCTGGGGATACCCGTTCGAGATTCGTCATATCGGCTCTTTTGCAGAGAGAGAGAGAGAGAGAGAGAGAGAGAGAGAGACGACACCGCTGGACCCCGATCTCGAGCTCTCTTGGCATCGGGAGAGCGCGATGCCCGAATACCACTGCCAAATCGAATTTTTACCATACGCCACGTCTCGTGTGATAAATACGACAGAAAAATATTTGCGATATTCGAAATTCCTGTTTGCGTTAGGGCGGGACACGTTTTGCTCGCTGTGCTATCCGCGATCCAAAATCGAGAATTATCTCTCTCGTCCCCTTTTCTACATCTTTCTCGCAAATACAATTTATCGAACGTTTATGACAAGTATCACGAGAATGGAGAATTGCGATATATTCAAAATGTTTACTCGTTCGATCGAGTGGTCTTTTCAATTTCACGTTGCACGTCGACTTGAAATTAAAACACGTTATTTTTTTTCTCCCCTAGCTGTAATTACGCTATAATATATTACGGAACGGCTAAACGATCCTCCCAACCTGCCGCGTGCACCAGATCCATACCATTACGCGATAATCTTCAATTTAAATAACAACGTGCGTGGAACGTCTCGAACGCCATTTCCACTATTACATTTATTATCTTTCAATTATTCAATCGAGATCAAAAAGGGCAATAATAGGGACGCCCGGCAAAGGAAAAGAATCGTGCAGCGTAATGTTAAATACATAAATGCAAGAGCCTGCTATGCGCGATCTTGACTCAGCGCTCGTTTCACTTCGCGACCGTGCCAACGCGTGCCAACGTGTGTGTGTGTGTGTGTGTGTGTGTGTGTACCACCTCTCTCTTTCTGTATGCATTTCGCGTACAATACATGGTATAGCAGCCGTTAACTCCATCTTTGCGTGTACCGCACCTGAACGAGCTCCGATAGCGCGCAGTCGAATGCGGTGGTACACGAAAAGTGGCCGTCGCGCACGGTTATAATTAACACGCGTAATGATAAGAATATACGTCCTGATAAGACGAAATGGGTGTACGCTTATCGTTCCCGTTCGATCAACGCGGATTATATCGTGCATATTCGATGCTTTTCGCTCATGCTCGTCTCACTCTCTATGTCGCGCCAACTATAAACCTCTACGTTTTCGCGTTTTTCTCCTCCTCCCTCCTTGCTATTTTTCCCTTTCATCCCGTATGATACTGCGGCGTACCGACGTCACGTCTGCAATCGTCGGTGGATATTTTTCATTTCGCGCGATCTCCCGTTCCAACCAGCTCTTCGCCGCGCCAGGCGCTTTAAAAAGTATTACTTATCCTGGATTTTATCCGCCCGACCGATCCCGGGTCAGATCAATCACTTATTCGTGATCGATCGCGTAACGCTTTAAGGATGTTTATAAGGGAAGTAGAAGCGATGAGAGAAGGATATACACTCGTGCGATTCCCGATGACACGATGTGAAAGGCGTGTATCGTATCCGTTTGCTTATGTATGAAATTATTTTCTCTTCGTGGATAATTCGTGATAACTCCGCTTATCGCGAGCAGATTAGCGAGCGAGCTTTGCGATATTTCCTCGTAATAATTATTCGGATAAATGACGACACCGGATTACTCGAATAGCGAATTACTTTACCTTGCATTTTATACACAGAAAAAAATTTTATATTCGCGTTAAAACCGATTCTTATTAAAAATTTTTGTGTTTTTTTAACAATATGTGAATATCCTTTTTTGTGGACGGTTTGGATTCCACTCTTTTTGTTTTGTACACTGTTTGTTCGATTTTTATTATGGTCTATGGAAATTTGATAATATTTTATTCGATTTAAGATAAAGATTAAAAAATTAAAATAATAAATTAAAATAATAAATTCATTACGACGGACACAATTTCAAAAGAATAATCTAGTAAATCTCGGTTTTTTAGGGATTTTTTGATTGCAAAGAGAGAAGTCATTATTGCCACCTTTTGTTACACGTTATGATATGTTCATTCTTCATAATTTCGATAATTTTGAATTGTTCATATAATTAAACAAATAATAAATTTCCTAATCGATAAGTCTTATTTAAAAAAATAATTTTTTCTTTGAAATTTTGTTCTGTTTGTCGATGAAAAAGTAACCAAAACTACGCTAATCTTTAAAAATTGATTTTTATCGAATTTTCATCCTAGGGTGAATTCAAACAGCAAAAATTACCTATTACGAATATCCTTTATGTATTGCCAAAGATTCATAATTTTTTAATTTTCCGCGTTGGTTCCCAATTTCTTTGTTAAAGTTAAAGTGTAAAATGCACAAAATACATGAGTATTATTATATTATTTAAATAACGTTGTTTAAAGCTAACAAAACTTCTGAAAATAACGTAGCATTATCACATCATTTTCTTAAGGCGTCTCCAAACGATATGGCCAACGTTCGCCAACATCAGCAAATATCATACACATGACATACATAATTATCTATATTGAATGTAGGCTAATATTTAGCGAACGTGTGCAAAGTTAGCGTATACATTGGCCATATCTGGAAATGTCTTTATACGTGTACATTATTTGTGCATTCATTTTTTGCAGTAATTCTTATAAAAATAAATAAAAATATCAATAAACATTTTTATTATTAGAAAATAAAATATCAGCGATAGATGTCATTAGTATTTCAAAAAAATTAGAAATTATTTACAATATTATAGATTTCGAAACTAAATGTGTTTATGTTTTAAAAATTGAGCAAGAAAAGTTAAAATATTATGTAAAATATTACGTAAGATATTAATGTATGTTAAAGATAATGTATGTAAAATCGTATTTTTCATAATTATATTGAGTGTTCAGTAACTTTCCTGATAACTTTTATGAATGTTCGTAAGCAGGTACAATAGAATGTATTAAACTAACGAGTATTCTATATGTTTGTGTTACTTGCTAATTTTATTGAAACTTTGTGTAGAGTAATAAAAAATAATAGACAAATATTCTTTTTATATATGCAAAGATGCAATTTTAAAGGTAAAAACTATTCTTGGCACTTATAAATGAATGTATAAGGTAAATGTATCAGTTAGTGGATGGTTAATGGATCTGACCCAATTCGTTGGACAAAATGATATGTAATTTTTAATATTAAACTTTTAATTATATGACTCTAAATAAATTTGTTGTTTA
Organism: Atta cephalotes; assembly: GCF_000143395.1. Lineage (NCBI taxonomy): Eukaryota > Metazoa > Arthropoda > Insecta > Hymenoptera > Formicidae > Atta > Atta cephalotes. Next base: position 691,257 of record NW_012130112.1, on the reverse strand, counting down.
TAAAAATTTAACAATGAATTAATTTAGAATCGTGCATTAAAAACTTTATATTTGGAATGATTTATATCACTTTGTTCAACAATTGATTCATGTCCACTAACTGTTATATTTACCCTAATTAATTCGTTGCATTTAAACCCAAGATATTGAAGCTATTTTTGAGTTTTGGAAATATGATAAAAAGCTTTCATATTACAGACAGGCAATTCAATGTAAAAAATATAGAAATCAAAATGGCGAATTCACAATATAGTGATCTGATAAATTCAGTCTTGTCTCGTTCTTTATCGAACCCAAGAATAATCAACAAGGAGATGATGAGAGTAATTTTTTTTGTACTTTTTGTCTTTTATTATTAAAAAAAATTTTTATGTTTTAAATAGATTTTTTTTATAGATATCTTTCTTTTTTTATGACATTTTGTTTCTTTGTATTCCATTATTTTTTAAATTTTTTGATAAATATTCACAAAAAGTCGGCACCTTAAAAAATCAATGTTATACAATATATGTTGTTTTTATCTTGAATAATCTCCAACAGGATTTAGTAGTCGCTCATTGTTCGGTAAAAAGTTATTTCTAATATTATCTTGTGTGAAATTGACATTATCAAAATTTGAGTGAATTTGTTTAATGAAATGTGTTAAATTTAATATAAATTTTTTTCAACTATGCAGAGGAACGTGTTACAGTGCCGTTCTTGATATTAAGAAATGAACAAACGTATGACACGTCACTTTGAAATTTCATTAAGTCGGGATCTTAATTTCCTACGAAAACAAACGTACGGTTCCCGTGCTTCTCGATAAAGCGAAAGAAATAAAGAGAAAGAGAGCTACAAAGAACACAGTGGCGAGTTTTCCACGAGGTCGCGAAACGCGTTTTCCCGGCTTATTATTTGCGTTAAAACGAATTTTATGTATTCGCGCTAGTACTCACTCGAGTACTTAGCAAGTTCGGTGCGTGTTTTACGACAACGGGAGCAGGACTGTAGCCCCGTAACAATAGCGCTGCTTTTTCGTGATAAAGGGTTATGACCGCGTCTTGAACTTTTATAAAGGACGTGCCAAGTTGGGAAGGCCATGAACGTCAAACGCGTCTTTGCGAACATCGCAAGACTTCCGGTTGGGGTTCAAGTGTTATGCGAACGAAGATGCAACGAAGATATCGTAGATACAAACCAACTATAATACGTATGTATTATCTATACTTTTATATCCAGGTGTGCTTCGTAAATGTGCGCAAATATGTCACATCCAGCGTCAGCAGCTAGATTTTTCGAAGAGGAAAAGGAGAAAGAGGAATTGAAACGTTGTGACGTCTCATTTTATTGAACGAGAATTTAGGTCGTCTCCGGTATAAATACCTAAAATATAATTTCACGCACAGATTTTGCACTACACTCAGAATCACTATTTTTGCCGGCGAACGCGAATTCAACATGGATTCGCGATTTTGCTTCGTGCCCTAATTAACAACAGCGCGCAAAACATATGCATAGAAGATAAATATAAAAGCTCCGGGAAATGTGTATGCACATTTGCGAACGTTTTGAAAACCTACGCTTTCGTGTTTGTCATTTTTTTCTATTACACATTTCTCAGAACATATTTCAGCATTGAGCTCTTTCATATGGTTACTATATTTTACACATTAGACGCACGTTTGAAGTACTGTGAGCACGTTTTAAACAAATATTAGCCCGTAATAAATATAAAACTTTTCGAAAGTGAATGAAAGAGGGAGATGTAATGGTGCGTAATTGTAAGCACCAACTGATTATCAGCGTTTAATACAGAGTTTCACTTGTCTAATGCGAAAACCGCGTTTATTGTTATCGCGTGCTGACAACACAGCCGCATTCAGCGCTCTAAACGCCTAGATATACGAAGACTGCGCGGCGTGGCTGAATTCCGTATTCAAAGTTCTTCGCCGCGACTTGCTTCGAGTCCCGTTTCTCCGTCCGCCATCTTCAAGATAAACGGCTCATATATCCTAGATGTAATTCCGGACGGTGGAGAGACGCGCCAGGACAGTTTCGGCGGAAAAACTTGGTACGTTCAAGGACGAATGTTCGTTCCGCGCGACAACTAACGCTCCTTCCGCACGACATTTCCCGTAGCTTTGTTCTTCGTTGCGACGCGGCGTCGACTTCCGGTCGACGTTTTTATCATCACTGTACGTCCCGGTCGTCTTGTGAAAGCTAAGCTCGTCAAGAGATGCAATTTGATGTATAGCTTGTTGGGCCAGGTAAGTTTGCTCCTCGCAAAGATGCCGTTGACCTGTTACTATTACGCTAGATAGGATTAACCCTTCCGGCCCACCGCTGCCACCGCCGTCGCCATCGCCACCGTCACCATCACAGAGCCGCGTATACATGTGTATACCATGCCAGCGCTACTGGAAGCGTGCACGGTACGCTCGTTAGTGGCCTCCGAGTCGAAACCCCTGAAATTTCCATATTCGTAGTTGCGCACGACGAGACCTGGCGGCCGGGATTTTTAACGCTTCATCTGTTTGTACCTCAAACTCGACTGCCAGACAGTTTCGTTCCGCACACGGTTGGCGATAACGCAATCGAGTTATCTGATGTGTCGTGCAAATCACTGAAATTAAACTCTTTAGAAGAGTCTGTTTAGAAGGCTACTTGCACGTTATCATTGGCGATTTATCACGGGCATTTAACTCCAAATTTGCACTTTATTTTTTATTCCGTAAAATCTGGTCTCATAGAATTAAAGACTTTGACAGATGGAAAAGGAGGCTATTAAAAGTCTACATTATTATATACCTATATAATAAGCATTTAAATAACTTTTCATAACCAATCAAAAAGCTTTTAGATAATGTTTTTTTTTTGCAAATACGTAATTTTTAAATACGTTTAACATTATTTTTATCTCTTGTCCAATAAAAAATAACAGGATGAAAAGACATATATTGAACGTGTTTATAACGCGAATAATACACGGAATAAGAACATCACCAGATGAATGTAACAGACTTTTATTTCTTGTAAATAAAAAATTATACCATAAGATAAAAGGCATGAAAGTTTTATTTGATATCTATAGATGTGTTTTAAACATATTTATGTTAATTAGATGTCTTTTTAATCAATAATTTTTCACTGGATAAGATTCTTTTTTTCGAACTAATCTAATTATTAAACAATAAGATATTGGACCGTAAGTAGAGTGAAAACTCGACCAATAAAAAATAAGGGCTCATAACGGTTGAATTATTTAAGCATTAAAGATCCAACTTCGACCGTTATGGGCCTTTATTTCCTATTTCCTATTCGTTGAGCTTCTCTAATTATTCTCAGACATATCGAGCTCTTAATCTCATTAGCAAAGTCGAAAGGAGAATCTGGAAGGGATGTACTCTTATGCTATATTGGTCAATAGTAATTAAGTAGCTATGTACATGTCAATTTGGTTCGGACTAACTATCACGTAATTCCATCATGTTCATGACGTCGTCTTGAAATTACGTTCTGCAAGGCTGCATCCTTGTATACCATTGAGAAGCACCGTAGCCATGATTGTCGATGCTCCCGCTAATGTCTTTCCTCCCTTGCCAAGTATCAAATAACTTCGTTATATTTGCGATATCGACACCTCGATACGTCACACCACCGGAATTACAGTCCGACGATTCACGCGAGCCTCATCTACCAAGCGACCCATTAGCAACGTGCTGAGATTGTTTGATATAATGCTAACGTCATCCATCACGAAATGGAAAAAAAATCCAGTTTTTTCGTTTTATATCGTGACACTGATAAAATCCCACGAGCGCCGATAATCGACTACGCTTCTTGACGTATCCTCGTAGTCGTAACCAATTTCGTGGTTACGAAATTAGGATCTGGAGAACCGCCATCCATGTCTATTGTATATATAACGGCAACCGGTAACTAAGCGCGATGGTTAATGCTCCGTCCGTTTGTGTGATGCGATGGCGGCGAGTATCGAGTAATTTCATTAGCGCCGTGCACGATGTCGACACCTCGACGCGTTCCGCGCGGATTAACGGACCTCTGCGGCGCGGCGTGAAGGGACCGCCGTGATTCCCCGTCGTCCGCTGTCGGCGTTGACTACCGATGCGGCTAGTCACGGTGGCGCGATAGATAGACCGCGACAATAGTATCGGGCCAACAGTGGGCGTCTATCTCCTGTCGCATCGCTAGCCCCGTCGTTAGTCTCTCGGCGCGCTCGTGCTCGCGCTCGCGTCCTTAATCTGATCTGCGTGCCCTGCAGTTAGGAAGCAGCTACTGCAGAGGAGAGAAGGAAACAAATGACTCGGTTCTTGACGTACATGCGTCTTGTATACGCCGATCCGGGTCAATCTGCATTAGCCAGTCCATCTCGCTCTTGGACCATCGTTTCCCGTTTATAGACACGAGCTTGTAAAAACGAAAGTCCGGGATCGGCTGCGGAATGGGGCGCACGTTTACGTCTAGACGCGATGGCACATCCGGACGTGTCAGATGCGGGGGGCAAGAAGGCCGGGCGCTCTATGAAAGAAATAGGACAGAGAGGATGTTTATGGAACGAGACGACGCGGGGAGGGTGAGAAGGATGGCGCGCGAATAGACGCGATTCTGATTACTTCGGAGAGTCCCGTGTTGCCACGGCGGATTTACGCGCGATACTACAGGGCTCAAGGGCTTCATGCTTCGGAAATAAAGGCAAGAAGAAAAAAATACTGCTGTCCGGAGAAAGAAACGTGTCAGTGCATAATTTTCTTCTTTCTGCTTTTCTTTCCTCCGTCCGGGACAATTCCGGGAAATTTTTCGAGATGTATACCGATTGTTGGACTTGCCTAAAATTACTACAATTGACGCTCGAAATGAGAGAGATATGAGAAAATATGTGAATCAATTCGATTTCTGTTAAATTATAATCAAATACGCAATTAAATTTGCAGATATATTGTAATAGAAGTTATAATTAAAAACAGACTAGCAATTATTATTACGATAATTTATATTATGAATGTTTTATCGTCACAATGGTAACTCTAATTAATTGCATTTCGCGCCGCCCCGTGCGCGTTTCGACATTTAAGAACATTCTCAGGCGGATCAATATTTTGACAGATCAATAACGGGGTCTCGGAAAAATGGCGGCGCGCCGTGGGCCCCGCGTACTATAAATCCGTCACAGGTTCCCAGTTGTACCTGACGTCCGCAAACACAACATTGCTTTTCGTGCACTCGCATATATCTGTTTTTTTCTGCGTTTCCGTTCTCGGAAGCGAAAAATGCGCGCTATTGATGCACCAGTGAAAGTTGCATTTTCCTGCAGTACCTTTGATTTTTGGATATTAGGAATTCTCATTACATACTCCTCGTATTTTACTTGCGGCGGCGACTCCGCGTGCACACACCCGTGATATCTCGGCCTTCCTCTACGATTACATCCCTGCCGCTCTCATTCGGTTTACTACGCCTTCAGGTGCAACCTGACGCCGTACATGCTAGATGGAATTTGATATAAGCGTCGCTTGAACACGGAATCATTTAACATGAGGAGGAGGTAACTGAAACATTTCCAGCTCTTATTTCTCAAAGACCTAATCCTTTTACTTCTTGCTATAAAAGAAAAAAAGATAATTTGCCCTGCAGTCGCGCTGCATGAGACACGAGACTCTCGACCTGTCTATAACGTATTGTCTTTGATGATACATCACTGTATAATGTACTTCATGCGAGGCAATCTCGGATGCTCACAGACAAGTTTTAACATGTATTCATACGTATATATATTTCTCTTTCTCTCTCTATTGCGTATTTGACTTTATACCGCATAACTTAAAGTTTCGAAGAAAAACGTTCTATATAACTCGATGCACTTATATCGAATTCGCCTGAATGTAGACCGCATTACGTCACCATAGAAAGAGTTTAACCGAAGTTTAAGAGGTATCGAGGAAAAGCGAGAGTGGGATAGAGGGAAGAAGGTTAACTTTTCGGGCTCCATCCGCGCGCCACTAAAGTCGGAACGATACAAGAAGCCTATCGCTTGAACGAGAACCGAGTCGATATATCCTATCCGTTTCCCACGACTAAAGGAATGCTTAAGTTTAAGTGCGGATGTGTTTTTATTCACTTGGCGTGGAGAGGCTTAGACTTAATAGAATACGGATACTTTCAGTCAAGTCATTCGATATCGTATCACAAGATACCAGAGAGTCTTTCTCTTTGAAAATATCGATAGCTTATGACAATCCAAGAGAAAACAGTATCATGAATAAATGAACTCTAATGCGATACACAATATTATGTAATATTATATTATTTTATAATATAATATACAACATTATATTTTAAAATATATAATTTGGTATATAATAATATAATACGTATATATACATATACATATACATTGAAATAAAGGTGAGCTAAATAACTTAATTAAAGATGATAACGATATTTAATAAAATATCGCCGGGTTCAAATAATTGTTTCATAAATTTTAACGACAAATATTATATATATCGTATATAATATTTTATATATAATACGTAAAATATATGTCATTAAAATGTGTTGAAAGATTATTCAAACTTGACATATTCTTCAATATCGTTATCGAGTTTAATTAATATTATTTAGTTCGTTAAGTTGTCTTTTATTTTGGTCTAACTTTCCAGCTATCTACGGTTCGTTGAAAAAATAAAATATTATTGCAAAACAAAAGAATCGAAAATATAAGACGTCCAATATTAATTCGCAAAAATTCTTATCCGTATTAACAGTCCGTCTTGCGACGGTGCGTAGAGTGTAACTTCCGCACAGGCGCTCGCAGAAAATCTCTCTTGCTCTCTCCTTCCTTTCCTTAATCCCCTCCCTTTTTCTTCTCTCTCTCTCTCTCTCTTTCTGTCGGATTCGTTCGGACTAGTTCGTGCCGGGATACCCCTATTTCGGCCTCGTGTTCCAACATCGGGTACTCTCGGGCGCGTGTGCGAACGACCGAGAGAGAGAAAGAGAGGCGCGAGAGAGAGAGAGAGAGAGAGAGAGAAAGAGAGAGAGAGAGA
>NW_012130112.1:678033-683231 GCF_000143395.1 Atta cephalotes | reverse complement strand
CTCTCTCTCTCTTTCTCTCTCTATCCCTCTCTCTCTTTCTCTATCTCTCCCCCGAATGCCTCCTCGCCGCCGCTGCCACCCGCTATTTCCGCGCGACGCGTGTTCGCCGCACGATCGGGACCCGCGTGTGCCCCGTGAGTATCGCCGTGACTCGCTGTGAGAGGGTTAATGAGTGCGCGGTGCCTCGACAAGGAATGGTTGAGTGATAATTAAACGTTAAAAGAAAAGGAAAAAAACGGAAAGAAAGAAACGAAGGATAATATTCAAGACGGTCTGTCGACGATTACTTGTATATGTATTTTGTGACGATACGATTGTTCACAAGTGAATTTTCAATGTGAAAACATCTCTCGTGCGTGGTGTGCGACCGGAGTAAGAGAAACCGGAGTATAGTGCACTGTGAGGAAGCGATTTGATTTTCGATCTCGCGCGTGCAGTTAGAGCGACGCGCGCGTTTTGCGCCAAGTCCGATTTTTCTCTTCTCTCCTTAGAGTTGAACAACTGCAGTCGGAGGCGGTAAAAAATCGAGCCGAATCATCATGGATTGGATCGGTCTGACCATCTTGTTATTATTCTGCCTCGGACGGATCAGGGGTAAGTGTTGTGTGGTTTTTTGCGATCGGTTGGATCGGCGGTGCCTCGTGCGCTGACGCATGAATCAGGGCCTTTGTCAAACGAGAGGCTCCACCGCCACCGCCACCGCCGACCGCGTTGCCGCGCCGTGCTGCTCGATCGATTCGATTAATCGCCGACGATCCGCGTCGGGAATGCGCGGCGTTTCGGACATCCGCTGGGGCCTGCCCGTTGCGCGTCGCGCTGTTTTGCTTTTGTTCGCAACACGACATCGATGGCCTATTTGCGGCTCGCTATTATGAACGGGTGCAACGGCTGATGATAACGCGCACGTCGAGCCCGCTATCTGAAGGTAGCAATCGCAAATTGCTCCACAACAGGAATCAACACTTATCATCCTCTAGTCGTTGCTCGATACAACTGTCTCTCACGATAAATTCTTTGTGATGGTCACTTTATGCCACTAGTGCGTAAGTTTCGCTCGTCGTCCTTCAACTTTAAAGGTGTTTCCTCGTTTAACTTTAGTAATTTTTTACTTCAACTAGAATATCATGTCTATATTCGTATCTAAATTCTCACCATCTCGGTACTGGTGCGGAGTTTTTCGGCGCCTATGCTATTTTCTCGCTTCTCTGTTCTTGAAATTGAGAAAGTTATGAAATAGGAGAGATATAGTTTGGAAAGGCTGGCCTGCGTTCGAGGATATTACTGATTCTTGCCGCACTAGCCGTTTGAAAGTAGTCATACATTTATTCTGCCACGACGGGGAATGACAGTCTATTGGTAATAACTAAAGTGCTGACTTTCTGAATTTTTAAGCAGTCTCCCGTGTGACTTATGCATTAGAGTCTGCAAAGTGTAACTTTTGAATACTTAAGTATTAGAAATGGTTTAAGAAACGATAAAGTACTTTTGGATCCATGAGAACACCTAAAGGTATCTACTATAATGCTGATCTCTTTGTTTAAAAAAACAAACGCGAGATATAAAATTGACGCGAGTTGGAGTGTGACAAGTTTCGTAGAATGCGATGTCTTCGCATATTGAATTTTAAACGATCACTTGAAACTGTTTGGACTCACATTATCTACTCGCTCGAGATGGCTGGGCAATTGAAATCTATTAAAATTTCGTCAAGATCAAAATATCAAATGGAGACAATTCGCGGGTTTGCGACATCTCGTTTCTTCTTTTAATCCTTAAGCGGCCATGCTGACGCACAGAGAATGTCATATTCGAATAAAACTGCATAAAATAACATCCGAGTGGTCTTCCTCCATCTAACCCTCTTAGTAATCTTTTAGACATAGAATATTAACAGTGTTTTCACGCTATTTTGCGCAATGCGACGTCAAAATCACAATAACAAAATTAATTTCTTTTTAATTTCAGATTTTGTGCAGTCCTCTGCATGTATACGTCGTTCATTATATCATATTTTTTCTAATGTTTTAAATTTTCGTATTATGTTTTTTTGTTTATTAGGCTGTAAATATATGAATAAAGTATCTAGTATTGATCATTAATAGAGATTGTTTTATTTTTTAATTAAAATAATTGACTAAAAATTTGAAATGTACAGAATGTTCGATAAGTTTTAATAAAGCGCTCGTATGCAGATAAAGCGGACTGAGTCGAAAAGTCTTCTATTATTTTGCAATTTCGCAATAATGAACGAAATACTATTTACTAACCGAAATTTCTAAAGATTGTTGAATAAGCGAGTAAAATCGACACATAAGACAATTTTAAGATTTCTTTCAGAGTTCTTTATGAAACATCTCAAATGTTTCTTAAAGAACTCATAAAGGTACTTTAAAATTGTTTTATGTGTCGATTTTAGACATTTATATTTATAAGATAAAAAAATTGCAAAAATTGCAAAATGGTAGAGGATTCTTTGATTTAGTTTAATCCGCTCTATTTACACACTAGCGCTTTGTCAAAACTTACCGGATACCCTAGTAAGTATGATATAATCATGATTGATGTAATCAATTAATGAAATTATTTGTGAAACAATTAATCGATTGTTTCTTTTGAAGTAAAGTAATCGATTAAAAATTAATTGTATGAATCGTTAATTTTTAATTATATCTAAAAAAATTATATTTATAATTTTTATTGCTATTATTAAAGAACTCTTATTAAAGAATGCGTTTGTCGAAAAAATGTTCAAATCGATATTGGTCGATGAATTATTTTGTTTTTATGTAAATTGGAAAAGAAATTGTTATAAGTTTGATCTATTCTGTAACCAAAAATTAATAATTAATAAATAACGATTAATTTTTTAATTAGTAGTTAGCAAATTGATTATTCAATTGATTGATTGATTAATCACAATTGCAAACAATAATGTACAGAGTGTCTCACAATCACTGTAAAATATTGTTATAGCGTTCTAGAGGTAGAGTAAAAAATAATGATACGAAATACGATAATCTAATATGAAAATGTCAAAGCTATATATAGTTTCTGAATTATAATTGATAAAAAGATAGTAATTTTTGTAATTCAAAAATTATTAGCCTTAATATTTTTGTAATAGAATTGTTTTAGAATGTTCCAAAAAATTTAAAAATAATAATAGGAATACAATACAACAAAGAAGAGTTTAAAGCCTTAAAGTAAAATAATTTTTATCTATTAAAGTTATACTTATAATTAAAAAAATTCTTGCAGTCTTAATATTTCCGTATTAAGGTTTTTACTCAACTTTACCTCTGGAATATGCTGTGAAAGTATTCTGTTGTATTAAATATTTGAATGAAGTACAAAAATTAGTATTAAAAGGTAATATAAAAAGTAGGACCTTAGAAAAAATCAAATAGGAATAAAAACTCTAAGCATAACATGTAAATACAGCGTTATTTCCTGAGCACAGAATACGTCGCGCATGACCACTTGTGTGTGATGACAACTGCTCGGACGATCACTTAAGGATTAATACGAGCACGTATACGTAGAACATGCAAGCTTTACGAGAGACAACAATTGGAATTGGAAGAATATTTGGTTTACGGATGTAAAACGCGTGAAAAAAATAGAGCGCATCGGCGACTAGGCAGTGGATAAAAAGTATGTTGTCGTTTTTTGCTCCCTTTCCATTCCAGTCCCCTCCACAATCTACGAAAACCGCAGCCTCTGGCATTTTTTCAAAGCTCTTCAATTCACGAAACGATTGCAGCATACGAGATATGCATTTCCGAGAAATCGCGCCCAACTATATCTACTATCAATCCCCACTCTTGTTGCATCCTCGCGCTACCCGCACTCCCACGCCACTCATTCCGAAACTCATTTCGCGATATGGGATAAACAACGGCATTGTCGGAAAACACGAATGAAGCTCGAACGAACGTACCTCCGCCGCAGTACTGTACGATCCAATTACCACCGTGGTGTGTCGCGATTGCGTATCAACTATGCTTAATTTAACAGAGTTTTGATATTGTCTCTGATTATCGATCTGCTCGAAAAGTACGAACATTACCTGCTATCGCCCCGTTAATTTGAGTGAAAACAAATTAATGGAGAAACACATCAGCGCAAAAAAGGTGATATTTATTTGGTCTCATCTACAAGAGATCTTGCTCTTTGACATAATCGATTCCTGAGTAATGTAAGGGATAAAGTGTCGGTGATTAAAACGCCCTGTAGCGAAGTACTGACACTTAAACGATTCCCTTACGGTTAACTTTGCTCATCGCGCTGTTCTCCCCCGCCGGGATTAATAAGTACGAAACGGTACGAGGGTTACACGCGATCCTCGCGCGAGATATCGTCGAGTAAAAAAAAAATTTGTCGCACAAGATCGATAAGAATGTAAGGGGTGCACCGGAGAAAACTGAAGGATGGAGAAGGGAAGGGGGGGGGAAGGGCTTACACACTTCGCGTACGTCAAGCGTATCGCGGCAGGTACGTACGTACATTTATCGTGTATGAACTTCAATTTCGTGATGGAAGTGGATTAATACAATTTAATGGCGTCCCGAGAGAATTATATACACGTCGACATCTCGTACCTCGATCTGCCTACAAATACGCGGAGACGTATATACATTGCACGTATTGCATCCGTAAGGGTGTGTACGTGTGTATATGTACACGCACACGCGGACTTCCGAGATGTATATCGGGATTGAGGGGAGGGGGGGGGGGGTATTAGTACTCGGCATGCTTAATGATAATGGGGATAATAATAATTTAATTTAACACTCCGCGAGAGAAGGAGGTCGCGCGCTCTCACACTGAACCGTCGCGTCGGTCCTCTCCGCTTCTCCTTCTCCCCTAACCCCCTCGCCAAAATTCCTCCCTCATAGTGTGAGTGCAGTATGCAAATATCAAAGAGTTGTGTCCTTCATCTCTCAGTTTCTTCAACGTCACTCAGTCTTTGGTCTTAATCTTTCCTGTTATTTATCTTGACTGTTTGTTCCGAATCTTTTACGACTACAACTCTCTGTAGTTCTTTATCTCATACACTGTGTAATTTTTGTTACGATCCTTAAGAGACTCGTTTCAGAAGGCAATTAATCTGCATTTATTCGCGTATCTTTTCGCTTGTCTTATTAAACGGAATTTACGCTCTGTTTCTCCTCTCTCTCTTTCTCTCTCTCTCTCTC
>NW_012130112.1:660684-677230 GCF_000143395.1 Atta cephalotes | reverse complement strand
CGTTTCGTAAGAAGGACGAATTAATTACTGTCTATTATTTCGTTCGTATTCTTTCGTCTTGTCTTATTAACGTAAGTTACGTACTCTTTCTCTCTCTCTCTTCTCTCTCTCTCTCTCTCTCTCTCTCTCTCTCTCTCTCTCTCTCTGTTAACGCATACATTCTTTGATGAAAGTCAGGATGAGTACATTCAGTCTTTATCTTTATGCGATAATAACGAGGTAATCATTTTTCCAATATTGTTCAATGTTGCCCGAGATAATTATTCGTGTACGCTCTTAAGGGATCGAAATAATCTCGGTGTATTAATAAATTGAATTTTTTTTCTTTTTTTCATTTTTACTCTACTTACGTAATGATAATAATACGAAGGACCGCGCGCGTCATTATCTAATGTACTCTCTTATAATCTGCTTTCATATGTCGCTTTTGCGTTCTAATTTTATGTTTCTAATTTTATGTTACTTTACGTTTCTCTGGTGCTTTTAGGAACTTGAACGCTTAGAGAGAATACAGTAAATCTCTCTCTCTCTCTCTCTTTTTTTCTTTCTCTGTTTTCTTTCTCTTGAACTAGTGACTCGCATATGAGGACGAAGATAAAAAATGCGTATGTACGAGAAAAAAAAAGAACAGCCGCACGCTTATGAGAAATGCAAACGACATTGTGGGATCCGAGAAACGACTGTCATAGTCGCGTTCACATTTCTGCTTCTATTTCCATACGCTCGTGTTATACGCTTGCGACGCGGAAAATATGAAGTCACATCGCGGTCTCGAGAAGAGAAGAGGGCGCGTGCAAAGGACGCGCGCGTAATAATACGTGTTTAACTGTCCCCTAGACTTTTAACCGGGACCGCTATACTGCCAATTTTTCAACATCGTATTTCTCCGACGATCAGATACGGCCGCATATTGCCTACATCCGTATATAACACGAGATTTCGAATAAATCCGTATCTATTCGCGACCAAACTCCTCCATCACGTAATAAATCGTCCATCCGTACAATCGTGCGGTATTTCTATATAAAATGGATATTAATCACGGACATTACTGTTTGCTTGATTTGAAAATGCCGTTTAATTTGCTATTGCGAAAACTTTCTTTTATTGCGGATAGATAACGTAATTCTTTCACTCTTTATTGTAAAAAAAGTTTCATAAAATTACAATAATTATATCTGACGGATAATTTTGTTATTTACTATTAAAGATGTTTTTAATAGACGTAGAAAGTTACAACTTACCATAAAATTATTCTTTTTTTTACGTATTAAAAGATTTTTTTTACGTATACAGCAGAAATAAGTAAATTATTATCTCGAATATTACTATAATATTATATAATATTAAAAAATTTGTACATATCGCAAAAAAGAGACATAAATGGTCAAATTGCGAGCAAATTAAAGACTATTGTGAAATAAAAACTGGAATGAGAATAAATAATTGTTTTTATTTTGCAATGCGATCTTTAATTTGTTCGTAATTTGACTATTTATTTCTGTCTTTTACAATTTGCAATTAACGGACTTTGTCAATTTGTACATAAAAAATTTGCATACAAACTGTGAGATATAAGGTATAGAGCAGGATTAGTTGGACCAGTTTTTATTCAAAAACTATCATAAACCTTCACACATACACACGCATATTATTATATATATAATTTTCTAAAAAAAATTATACAAAAATGAAAGATTATATTCATTGTTTGTTGAAAAAATGAAAGACCATACTATTGATTTTGATTGTGCAGTTTCTTTGGCGTTTCAAAAATGAAATTTTTTACATATATTATTTTTATATGTAATATTAAACATTTTTTTTACAATTTGAAGTGGTAGCGTCGAGAGCAGCGTCGATGCTCGTCGATATCTCCTAAAATTCAATGTACATTCGCGATTTTAATCCTCTATGAATATTTCTGAATCACTCAGATATAGAGTTCACTTATTAATTAATTCGCTTCCCATGAATACCGTTCCGTTATATGGATTAAGTAAACACGAGTTCAGTATATTCTGTGTACTTGATTGTTGAATCGGCAAGAGAGATTGGAAGCCGCGACCGCGATGGCGCATAAACCGGCATGGTGGCGAATGGTTGGCGCGAGAGAGCGAAAAACCAGACGCCAGGGGGTTAACGATGCGCTGCGGCACGGCGGTGGCGGCGTCTGTTACCGTTGTTACTATCGACGAAATTACGATACCCAGCGGGTGAGTTGGCTGCGGCGAACTACCGGTCCCCGCGCGATAGTTTCGAGACGTAACGCGCTATTCCGTTTAACCCTACAAACGTATATGTTGTTTGTCGGAAGTCGAAAAATCGCGACGTGTCGCGCAGATATCGCAGTTTTCGTGCAAGAGATGCGGCATTACGTCGATTTCTATCGCGAGCGGAAATTGCGCGTATTGCCGACGAGAATGCGAGAGATCGTAGAACGACATTTAATCTCGCGCTCGTGAAAGACATATACATGTTGCGCCATATTCGTTTCCCGATTTTTACAACTATCCGAGAAGCTCGCGAATTATGAAACATTGGATTCTGTCATATTTCTATTGTAACTTCGCAATCGATATTTCCTTCTTATTCTCGGAAAAAGAAATTATCCTCAAGTTTTAGGATTATATACCACAGCGACATTATGATACTTATATGCGTTGATATCGTTTTAATATTCTTTACGCTATTATTGTAAGTTGTATAGTATTATACATATATTAAATAACTGGATAGGTGATATTGGAAAAGCAAGACCTCCGGTCATTGCGATTGGTTGTCTATGCCCGTCGTTTGGTTTTAATTGCCGGCCATAAAGGTAGTTCGAATAGTCAAAGTGCCGCAATCAAGTTAACGAGGCAACTTTTACGTTCATGAAGAGGTATATTATATATTCCGCCAACTACATTATATTATATTATATTATTCCGTCCGCGTATTCATGGTCGCGCGAGCATTATTTTCGCTCGAGGTTCACGCGTGCTCGTTCATAACTATGTGGTAACCTCGCCGTTACTAAGTATCTCGAGATACGCGACTATCTGGCTCGTCTTCGCCGTGTGTAAGGCGCACTAAGTTTGTCCGCACGTTCTCTCATCCGCGCGAATTCTTTGGCCAACTTTGAGACTGACTCCCCTCAGGAAAATTCGGATTCAACACCATCTGCGTGCTCGGAAACTTTTTGATACTCGACATTAAATATCTTTGTGAGCCTCGAATTAAAGTTCCATTCAAAGTTAAGTTTGCTTTCGAAATTAAAAAAGCGATGGACAAGTTATCGTTATACATCTCTTGAATTTAATCGGGAAAATTATTGTTTTCTCCATATATTACTTAGATGTTAAATATAAAAAATATTATTATTATTATTATTATTATTATTATTATTATTATTGAGATGCAGCGACAATAAAATAAACTTTATAAAAAGAAGGCCATTTTAAAATTGCATCACTAAAGATGAGATATCAGCGATAATGCTGTTTATGAATCTAAAATTAAATATATACTTAAATTGAAAGAAGGTAACAAGAAATAATATTTATTGAGATATATCAACAAACACTAAACTAAATTTATAATGATGTAATAAATAGAGAAATACTTTAAATAGGAAATAAAATAAAAAAATCTAACGTGTGAAATGATACAACATCAGAATAGCAATGAAGAAAATTATATACATAAATAGATATTATACGTGCATAATAATTTAAGTTGTAAATGAGAGTATGATATATGACATATGTAATTGATATTTATGTATATGTACACGCGTTGCGCGCACACGCACATACACACACACACATCCAATCCCAAGCGCATGCAAACAAATTTTACACATGCACATGTAAGAAAATAAATATTATGTAATATGAGAAATAATGAAATGAAAAATAGAGCGGATGTTAAACAAAGTAGCAGTGGAGAGGAGTGAATACAACTTGCGGGAGGCAAGGAATTAAAATATTGTATTTTGCTGTGAAAAAACGCAGCATGAAATTTATATATAGTACGATGATTAAAATTGAGGGCTAATTGATAAATTGAAAAAAATTAAAAGTTTACTAGTAAGATGTAAGGCGAAAAATTATGATAATGTTTCTAGAAGTACACACGTCCATGGTACATAAAAAAAACTTAAACAGTAAAACATAAGCAGTGAACGAATGGACCAATTACAATAGAAACCGTAGGGTCATAATCGATAGATAAATCGCTGAGGGCATTGCGATATATCGATTTGGAAAATTACTGAGTATTATTTAAGAGAATTGTGTATTACAATAAGCGTTAGTAGGGCGTTAATGGGCATTACCAGGGCATTAATGGGCATTATTAGGGCATTAATGTTAACATTATTTGTTGGACATTAGTTGAACATTAGTAGATGTACATTGGTGTACACAATTTTGGACAACGGTTCACTTCTTGATTATAATGTAAACAGTATAGCCAATCCAACATGTTGATTTTCTCTGCTTACGCCTTACTATTTAAGTTTTTTTTGTATGCTAAGGTCCTAAGAGTCTTCTAGTTTTATTAAAAATGGCATACGCTTGTATATGCACATACATGCACACTTACACGTACACTTATACAATTCTATAAATCGTTTTATATCATCCGTCTTTTCATTTTTTTCACGTGCTTATCATCTGATTGGTTTCATCATTTTTCACCAAACGATCAAAAATAGGACAAGATTGGGTCAGACTCTTTTAGGGAGACTAAACTGTGACAGTGTATCCTAGTTGTAGCTAAACATTAACGACACACACGAATATTATTTCAGAAGCGTAGATATATTCAATTAAGCGATTAAAATACCTGCATTACATAATGCTTTTTAACAATCTATAAAAGCTAATTTTATGTAGAGTCCCTCCACCACGATATGCTGCGAGAGCTCGTTATCAGTTGCACGCGATAGAAACAACGAATATATCTGTCGCTCCTCTTATTGCTGACGTTAATGCCATTTCTCGGAATTTCTCACTATAAATTGAGGTCTTAATAATACAAATGGAGAAAGATGAACATTCATTTCGATCATGCAGTCACATATACATACACCATTGGTATTCTTTTCCCCGTCGAAATTAGAGGCACAAAGATGGGATCACGGCACATAAATGTCCGACATTCATATGAGATGTTTCAAGATTGGCGCGCATCTGTTCACTGTGCACGCTGCGGGGGATCCCCTTTAAGTGCATAATTGATGTATACGAGATCAACTGGCACGGCGATACATGGTGATTCATGAAAGGCGATTCTTGTGCCCGCGGGCGTTAGAAAGGCTATCAATACTTTCGCATGCAAGAGCTCGGCATCCAAGAGCTAGTACAAATCCAGTAGGTGTTATCTGTAAGGCAATGTATTGAAACGCCAAAGAGATAGGCAGTCGAAAGTTTCGAAATATCTCATAGGCATCTCTCTACTGATAACAAAGGTAGAGTCATAGATTTCAGTAGAGGTATTTAAATTGTTATCACCATAGATAAATGTGAAGTTAATATCAGCTGATAGGAGAAGGATAACTTTCTCTTTACCTAGACTATTCAGATTTTCATCCCAGTATCATCCAGGTATTACTCTATTCTTGTTGTTTACCGAACAAGGATGACACCCAGGGAGCAACTGGATGGGAATCTAAATATGCCCCTAACTATGACCAAACAGTAGCATACCAAATATACAACATTATAAATTTAAATATTATAAATAACATTATAAGTAAAATATACAACATTATAAATTTTATTTTCCGTGTTTGTAATGAAGAACTGCACATTTATATAAAGCATTTCTCTATACGCAAAATTTAATTCTTAAAATAAAAAAGAATATTTTTTAGTTTTCGTACAATTTAAAAAATATAATTATAAAAGATATAATTATATAATATAATATAATATATAGATATAATAATATAATATAATATAACCGAGATGATGTTTATATTAGATTATAGATGAACGTCAATATTCACTCCATACACTGGTTTCGTAAAGCACCTATTGTGCACAATATTGTGCACATATTGCGTACAAAAGCATCATGCGCTTACGAATCCAGTGATTAGAGTTCTAGAAAACCAGAGATGCGAGTCAGTTGAATCAGTTAGATTAGAGGTGTACTGATTAGATGCATTCGGTACTACAATCGCTCACTGAGCGCTTAGTGAGCTCTTGCACCTGTTTATGTTATTGGAATATATGCCACTCAGATGCAAGAGCTCACTGAGCACTCAGTGAGCAGTTGTAATACTGAATGCATCCATTGACTGTCTAAATCACGTGAGCACGATATCATTTTTTCCTTATGATAGTCAATCAGGTCATACTCTTTAGTCTATTTATAGAACATAGCTATATTATATAAACTATATTCTTCTATGATGAATTTTTGGTTTTCTAGAGCTCAATATGTAACATGACATCCCAGCTTCAGCTTGATTCGTAACAGACTATCGCGGACTCTGAAATATTTAGGACTGGAGAAATCAAGTCAGAGAAAATCAAAGATGCGATTGAATCGGTTAGGTCAATTTGCTGCTATTATATTTTTCAGTATACTGATTGGCTGTCTAAATTACATGATCATAGTGCTATTTTGTGTTATAATAGCTAATCAAACTATTCTAAAGGGCGTTCTATAATGTATCACAAACACTTCGCAATGCTTCGACAATCAATCAGAAGCATCAACAATCACTGATCTGACGTTTTGATTGGGTGCATTCAGTACTACAATCGCTCACTGAGCGCTTAGTAAGCTTTTGTATTTGGTTGACATATTCTGTTAGAGCTAAAAATGTAGACCAAACAGGTATAAGAACTCACTGAGTGCTCAGTAAGCGGTTGTACTGAATGCACTTATTGATTGTCAGAAGCATTGCGATTGACGACGAGATGTTTGCGACACATTATAGAACGCATTTAAAGGTCATTCGCGAACATTTTATCCTTTTTAACATTTGAAAAACACCAAGGATAAAATGATACTCGCGAGCATTGCTAATGTCAAATAGAATGTACGCCAAGAAAAATCTCTGGTTTTTTTTTTTAGACCTCTAACTATAGCATGTAGCGATTTAAATACTTTTATAGAAATATGGAGATAAGGAGATAATGTGTGAGCGTTGAGAATAGGTATAATATCTAGCATATTTCGCGTTCACGTTTCTGAGCCGATCTTTAGAGGAATGCGCGTTTAACAGCGAATCCGAGATACAAGATCGCGCTATTGTCTCTCCTCCAAAGCGTGAGATTACAATGCCGAGGTACATCGTACGCGCTCGATCTCTCTAGGATGTGCACGCGTGATAGTTTCGTATAACGTCGTAGATATAACGTCGCGTCATTTCGCGTGTGGCCGGCATTAACGCAAACTCGCGGCTGACACTCAACCCCTGATGAACAATTATCTTACGAAGCTTAGGTCACACGCGCGCCAGCGACCGACCGAGCGAGCGAGCTGGCGAGCGAGAGATTCAGGCGATGGGAGAGAGACGCGCTCGCTCATGAACCGCGCCGGGAAATGGGTCGCTGTAATGGCCACGGTAAAGTCCTCGTGAAAGTTGCACGGTTGTTTATGGTCGCGCTACACGCACTAAGCCGAGTTGGGCGATGGACGCTGTAGCTGTGCGCTCCGCTTCACTCTCTGCTTCACTCAGTCCGCTCGACGCGTATAAACGCTCGACGAGTCACATGGCGCGCAACACGGATTTATTCCTCCGCTCTAACTCTGCTTGATTCCTGCCCTACTGCGATAGTCGGATATAAACGTAAAAGTGGTAAACGTCGCGTCGCGTCGCGGTAAAACATCAGAGTGTATATGCTCGCGCGTATACATACGTATGTATATCTACGCGCGCGTTAAATCGCGGTACGCGACAGCCGCTTGATTAAGGGAAATGTTCGAACGACGCAGCTATTACCGAGTTACTCGCTACGCTCCTGCCCCGAAAAGAGGAACATTACCGGGAACGGTGGTATTCACGAATCGGTTATGATAACGATACGATACCGCGCCATTGACGCCGCTTTTACCGCGACGACGCGACGTAGATGCGCTCGTAGCCCCCGTTATACTAGCGTTTACGAGCGATGCGATGGCGAAAACCTGGCATTGTGAAGTATAGGTATAGAGTATCGAGAGAGCGATAGAAGATGCAGCATTAGTGGCGCGCATTAAGATTGAAACGAGGTAAATAAAACTTTTGAAGAAAATTCAGTCCGGGTTTGAATTCTCTTCCGGGATGATACTTTTCACAACAAATTCTTTACAGTGGTTTAAGATGCTCATTAGCACCAATATTATTAATAGTTTGTTCATTTATCATACATTACATATTTTTATTTCAGTTCAGGACTGTGTTTTAAGATCGATAAAAATAAATGGCGCGCAGTTCGGAAATTGAAAACTGAAATTTATGTAAACGTATTATTATAGGCACCAAGATTCGCGTTGATCGAATAAATTTCCTTTCTTGCTTATTTGTGAAAATTTAACCTGTTTTCAATAGCGAGTACTTATCTCAAAAATAATTTGTAGACGTGTTTATACATTATACATATTTTATTATATCATATTACACATTATAATAATATCAATAAATGATATTATTATATCAACATTGACAAAATTAACTACGAAAATTAAAGGACGTGTCATGATTTTCACAGTCAAATTTAGCGACACAAACATAGCTTTATTTTTGCAACAACGATCTCGAATAGCATTAGAGTTATTTGTGAACGCCAAGTTCGTACACGGTGACGGGACAATTAGGGAGAAATATCGAGATGAAAGGAATTGTTCCGCGAGTTGTACCCAATTGTATCCATAGGATTGTATCAGTGAGGGCAATTAGTGC
Source organism: Atta cephalotes (assembly GCF_000143395.1). NCBI lineage: Eukaryota > Metazoa > Arthropoda > Insecta > Hymenoptera > Formicidae > Atta > Atta cephalotes. The sequence continues at coordinate 668,343 of NW_012130112.1, read as the reverse complement.
ATTGTATTAATTTACGACAGATACGGCGCATGCTTTAATTAAAACAATTTCAGACGGTTCGTCCACGGCTATGACACGCAAACTCGAAAATTAACGAGAACGACTTGGTATCACCACTCGACTTGTAATTCAATTCTCGTAATTGTCCTTTCTTTCCATGAATTGCTTAAGATGGCCGACAACTACTTTCAAGTTGCCGTTAATTTGGGCTAAAAAACCGAACATAATAATTGATGAATTCTTCGGAAGAACGTCTCGAGTTTATGACAACGCGTGTGTGTCGAGAAATGTGAAAAATAAGTGTTTGAAAATTTGCGAATGAATGTTATTAAACACCAAGAATATAGGATTTTTTTCTCTTATTTATGTTATTCGCTTATTATTATGTGTCAAGAAACTAGAAAGTTATAGTTTTCTCTGTAAATTAAAGGATTTGTCAAAATAATATCTAATATGATCCTGCGACACGCAGGAAGGAAAATAAATGTCCTACACCTCAAGCTATTTTTTAGAAAAGAATTTCTGAATTGTTGCAAACAGTTTAAATAAATAGATACGCATTGTCTTTTATGTAATCACGTCTCCACCATTCTCTTTGACTCGACAATCAAGACATTTGTATCGAGTCGAGTTACAAAGCACTAACACGATGAGAGCATGATAATAACGGGTCTTCGTTAAAGACGCAGAACCTTGTCACGATGATTTAGTTTTACGCGCGGCGACGCTTTATAACACCGGCGGAAAAATATTTCCAGTATTTAAATCCACCGTTTCGCGGCTTATACATATGCATCGTTTTACGAAATTGCAAAGGCAACGGCGGCAGCACCGCGGGGGAGGGCGGTGCTAGAAATTTCGAATTTAAACGAGCCTATTTGGATTCCGACAACCCCGCCATCCATTTTTGCCCAGAATGTCCGGCGCGGCTGGTATCCGACAATCGGCAACCGGTAATCAAAATAATCGCCGGCGGAGCTCGTTCGACCCGCGGCGGAATAATCCCGGAAACATTTCTGCGTCGTGTGCGTTACACGTGACGTAATGCGGCCCACGACATTTCTCAGCAAATCGTGCGAAACTTCCGTTTAATGTTTCGAAATAAAATTAGTGATTTACATTGCGTGTGATTTACATTTTACCGCAGCTGTGTTCCATTGCTACGAAAATATTTCAACGTGATTTCTACGAAGATGATTCGCAGCGTAAAGTATTTATTCGTAAATCATTGCAGAGTTTATACGATTCTGTTGGGGAATCTATAAAAAGACGCAGTTATGTGCGAAGATAAAAATAATACAAATACCTGTAGACAAATATAATTGATAGAACATGAATGTACGTGCAATGTATCTACATTTCTCAAGTTTTTGTTTATGGACAATTATTTTTATTTTAATAATTATGCGCCTCACAGTAAAACATATTGTACTTGTGTTAAAATTGATCTTTATTAAAATTTTTTGTCGAATTTTTAATAACTTAAATGTTAATTTAATATAATGTCATTATGTTATTTGAACATTTTGTGTTAAATGGATTTTATCATTTCTTAATTTTAAAATAACACAATTTATTAATTATTAAATTAATTAAAAATTTAAATTTTGAATAAATAAAAAATGAATGAATAAAATGTGTCAATTTAACATATTATAAATGTTAAATTAACATACATTCATCTTTTATACATTTAGCTTAGAATTTATATTTTTTTAAACTACATTTTCCAACACAATTTATTTCCAAATTTAAGTTATTAAATTTATATCAAATTAAATTATTTGTTTGTAATTTACATCGAAGTGTTAATTTAAATAAAAAATTAAAATGAACCATTCGATACACGCAAAATGTATTAAATTTAATACAATTTTCCAACCGTGTCGTAGTTATATTTAGCAAGTTTTTCCGACAATTGTAAAATTCTGTGGATCAATTACCATCGACTTCTTCTAGGATGTGCGCGCGTATAATGCACCGTGTGAGGAGCTGCTAAATTAACCGAAGGGTCGGCCGATCGAATGAGAGCCGTTCAATTAGGACGTAGTTGCTGTTGTAGCTTAATGAAAGATGCAGTTTACTCGGGCATAACGATCTCGCGAAACTGGGTTACCGATCTGCAGAAACCGTCGAATAGATTAAACCGCCAGCAGTTCGCACCATCGTGTGCTGCGTTTCAACGCTGGGCAAGGTGATTCAGGTCCGCGGCTGCAATATTGAACTAACAATAAGTCTTCAAACGAAGCTGAATTAGGTATCCGATCAAGTCGTTGACTCTCTCTCTCTCTCTCTCTCTCTCTCTCTCTCTCTCTCTCTCTCTCTTTGTCTAGTGTTTACCCTAGAACTAAAATAAATGCTTAGTCAATCAATCAATCTCTCTCTCTTCCTTATTCGGAAATAGGTATGACAAAATTTCCATATAACTATGCACGTTTCATCCAATCGTACTCTGTTATAAAATAATAAACGTTGCGAAATTTTTTAAAAGCATATTTTACGACTTGCACGCGTACCCGGAGAATAATAACGGCGACGAGGGAGCGATTTTTATCACCTGGCACCGGTTGATACCCTCCAGTGCAAGGGAAGGGAATTCCGTTAGCGAATTAACAATATACACTGCGGCACCTGGAACAATCTCGCGTAAATTAACCGATTTTTAATTATTGCTGTTGCCGATTAAATCGCGACTCGTGCAACATCTTAGTCATCTGGAGTACAATCGTGCGGAAGCACGATTTTTGATCCGATCGCCGCGTCGACCGGTTTTATAATACTTTATACATATACATATATATATATATATATATATATACACACACATGTATATATGGTACAAACGCGCCGAAATTAAGCGACGGCGTGCGCGGAATTCCGATCGCTTCATCGAGATTCGACGCAAATATGCTATTAAAACAAATGGGATCGACCCGCGCCCCATTGGGCCATGCTAGCGACGGAAGAATACGCTTAATTACGAGCCTTAGAATTCAATTACGGGCCACGTAGCCGCTTGTAAATTTCCGGCCGGTTACCGGAACCTCGTGTTACCCCGGTGCTGCGATAATGCGGATACAATCGTAATTGCGTAATTACACCCCTTGCGGCGTAAATTTCGTCGTGGCGCGCTTGGAAAATTTGCCGCCACGTCGGAACCATACGGCGACATTCGTCACGAAACATTGTCAACTAATACATTACTTTTTGCACTTGTAAACGCTAAGAAGCCGTTCTCGGCGCATATTACTTGCTAATGGCCTATTTTTCATATTAAATTATTGCGTTAGCAACATACATATAATAAAATTGTGTGAGGGTAAGAATAATAATAATAATAATAATAATAATAATAATAAAATAATAAAATAATAATAACTTTATTATTGAATGCATTACAACTCTTAATAAGTTGAAAACATTGAGATTAAATGGAAAAATTTGAATGCACCGCAAGTGACGAGCAATAATAATACAGCTACTGCAAAGCCTAAACAGAAAAATTAAAATTATAGATAAGAAGAACTATAAATAACAAAAGAACGAAAAATTTAAGATAAGAATAATGAAATAAAATATATACAGAGAAGAGCAGCTGAGAACGAAAGAAAAAGAAATAATGAAGAAAAACGGATGATGGATAGTAATGAATTATAGTATTTAACAGAAGTATATGAAAAGACGCCACGGAATTTTATAATTAACTAATTATATCTAGAATATATTTTAAAAACGTTTTGTATTTCTGTTCCGGTGTTTGTTAAAATTCTTGTGTTGAATTTTTAACATACTTCAGTATTAATTTAACAACACAATGTGATTATATTATTTGAATATTTTATATTAAATTAATATTTAACGTTTCTTAGTATTAAAATAACACAATTTATGAGTAAGTGAACAAATAATAACAAAAATTTCAAAAAATAAATTTTAAGATAAATAAATAAAAGATATATGTTAACATATTATAAACATTAATCTTGAAGAAATATGTTTCCAGATTGTATAAAAGTGTAATATTTTTAATGTTAATTTTTACATAATATTTATCATTTACAATATGTTCATTTTGTGTGAAATTTGATAGAAATTTTTCAACTGTATAAAATTTATTTTAATATCAATAAAATTGACATATATAGTCTCTGTGCTTTTCAATACACTTTGTTCGTTGCTGCTACAATTTTCGTTATATCCTCGAAATAAAATATTATTTACAAGTCTTTCAACCGTGCATGCTCTACATTTCATACTTTGGTCACTGAACATTGGCGAATCTTTCAGGACATCTTTGAGTGGACCAAACAGCAATTTGAGAGAGAGAGAGGGAGTGATTACCATCTGTTTGATTCATTCAAAAATTTTCCCAGAGATTGTCGATTCGCCACTGACCAAAATATGAAAAACCATGTGTGGCTGATCAAAATATGAAAATGTAGTGAATGCATGACTGAGAAATAGAGGGAGAGGGAGACCCATCAAAAACATTTTATTCAGAAAACATAACGAAGCTTGTGCATGGATAACGAGCTTGTTAATAGATCAAATTGAAAAGCAAGGAAACTATAATATGTTGGAAAATAATTTAAACGTAAATCTCTATTGTAGTGCTTCAATAAATTATATAAATATTTATATTCTGAACTTAATTATCGACTCATTCTCGTACAATATTTTTATATTTTCCACTAATACAGCAACATTTTTTCCTCGTAGTAATATATAATAATAATATATAATAATATATATAATAATATATAATAATGTATACTATAATTATTTTATTTGTTAATTGCAAAATTTAAAATCTCAAAATTGTGATGTATATATTATGAAGCACAGAGAATATTTTTATCTACTACATCACGGAAAAATACGATTAATTCTGAGACGTGGGATTTAATTATAGATCATATGTAAACGTCGTGTGAATTCATGTGAATCTGTCATAATATGGAAACAATCGCATAATCACGTCTAATGATATAAATTCCGATTCAGTCCGACAATGTCCACCCGAGGTACGTAGAAAATTTATGGAAACAATACGATAATACGTATAATTCGTCACGAAATACATTGTCGACGATAAATTGATCCAAAGAACGACCGGTCTAAATCGTTTGCGAAATTGTCTTTAATTTAAATGAATCCTTTACCTGACTTGTGTCGAATCTCTATCACCGGGAAAATTCAGAATATCTTATATAATGATACGGAGGAAATTATTTCTTTCCAGAAACTAATTGCGGCTTTCAACGATAACAGATCTGTTTAATCACTGTTTTCTTCTTTTAATTCCCGAAAATCCCTGACTCAGAGGATACGTCTTGTTTAGATAATAATCCTATCGCAATCCCGCTAGTCCCAGCAAAAATTCACGCCAGAAAAAAGGCGAACGATGCGTCAGCAGCAATAGCAGCAGCAGCATGATAAAAAAGAGCGTCCGTCTTCACCCACGTCATGCGTCACGCATGCCTCATTATACTTCTAGATAGACTTTTTTTCTCCAGCGTGGGGGATGCCCCGTTAAACCCTTCGTTCGCCGACCGCAACCACTTTCAAGGACAATATAATAAGCGCGCGTGTTTGCGCGTCACCCGCCTTTGGGGGCTCTCATGTTACCCGTAAATTGACTCGTTTTCAATTAACGACGATTTTAAGCGATTAAAGCGTGCCACGCCACGCCTCCTCTCCGATGCGATGATGACGAGTACCATCTGCCGTGTATGCGTTTCGAGCAGCGCACGCAGCCCGCGTTTGTGACGTCGGAAAAAGTAGAGTGTGGTGCATAAGTAGAGTGAGTCCCTGAGTGAGGGAGTGAATGAGTGAGTGTATCGACACCATCGCATCGGCGTCACCCCGCGGGAATTGGAGGGCTCGCGTTTGAAACTGTTTCTGATAAAAAACTTATAGGGAAACGAGAATTTGAGTTACAGTTTGTAGATAGAGCTATGAGGATCGATTTGAGGATTGTTATTTTCTGAATGGCATTCTTATGATTAGGATGATTTTTAAAACGTCATGAGAAAAGGTGATCGAATAACAATATATTTATTATTATTATCGTGAAAAATATAAAGCGACGAATAACGAATATTTTTTCATCTTGTTTATCAAGATGCAATATCTATCAAATGTTAAAGGATAAAGATTTTGTCGACGCCTATGATCACTTTGGTCTCGCGTGAGTGCGTGCGCGTTGGCTTTGTCTATCTTCCGCTTTTTTTCTCTCACGCACGAAGCGGGACAAGCGCATTGGCAGGGGCGAATATAAAAACGCTTGGCGTGCTGTCATCGAAAAGTCGAATATCCAAAACTTCGACGAAGTAATACATTACTTTTGGAGGTGTTAGGACTTCGAAGCTGTTGACATGATGAATAAATATCCTCTTTCGATATTTTTTTCTCAATATTCCTTACACCTCTAAAGTAGATGATAGTTTTGTCAGTTTCGTAAAAGAATAGGAAGAACAAGTAAGAAGTGCGCAAGGTATCATTAGCATCTTCCATTTTTTTCTTTCTTTATTTCTTTTTCTTCATAATTTCTTCTCCATAATTTCTTCAAAATTGTATTAAATGTTATTTAATTTACAGAACAAAATATAATAGATATCTACATATCTATAGTGGATAATCACATATTTATATGATGTCCATATTTATTATGGATAACTAATAGATATCGAATAACTGTATGTGACCACCAAAGTGACTTTTCTACTTTGAGCACTAGAGGAACGAAATGACAAATCTATAAATAAGGTCTCCTATAGAATAAATAAGGCCGTATTCATAGTCGGTTTCTTGACCATCTTAAGATATCATAAATCAATTATACAGAACTATATTAGCATCTTAAGACATTACTTAAGACAATCTTAAAACAAGAACTAACTATGAGTTTTCATACCGGCTTAAAAGAAGTAAAAGCAACATAAAATATCTTAACTCCGAAAAAGTCTGAGATATTGTACATACATATATATGTATATCTTTTTGTATTTTATTCATAGGTGCGTGTACGTGCGTGTGTGTGCGTGTGTGTGTGTGTGTGTGTGTGTGTGCGCGCGCGCGCGCAATGGATATGTATGTATGTAAATATCTATTGAGAGAATATATTGGTTTAGATATCCTATGGATATTAATGAGATCTCGAATTACGGACATTTGGATATGTAGAGTATATCTAATGACTTTATTAGATATTCATGAATATCCTTAATAGCTGTTGAGAATATCGAATGGATATCTCTTGTAACAGATATATTAAGAGAGCAGCGCTCTTCCCTTGCGTGTCAGTTGGACGACGTCCGTATGTCGCGACATGGTGGTCTGCTCTTCCTCCGTTATCGCCGCGTAGATCCCATGGCGAAGCACCGCATGCTTACCGCGCTCGTTGCCGCGTGTGCGAGAAAGCCTACGAATTACTTCCGTGTTTATAAAATAAACGAAAGAAGCGTGGCGGTTGGAACAAGGGCGCCTTCTTGCTCTTTCCCATTCTCTCGCTAGTCTACTTTTACATGCGAGGGAACACACCGAGTATGCAATCAGGAAAAGGAGAGAGAGAGAGAGAGAGAGAGAGAGAGAGACGACGTGGTGCTATTTACTAAATTGTTTTTCCTCGTGGAGACGCCGACTGTTGTTTTACCGTAA
>NW_012130112.1:658260-660075 GCF_000143395.1 Atta cephalotes | reverse complement strand
AGAGAGAGAGAGAGAGAGAGAGAGAGAGAGAGAGAGAGACGACGTGGTGCATTTCTAAATGTTTTTCCTCGTGGAGACGCCGACTGTGTTTTCCGTAACAATGGCCCGGACCTGCGCAAGTGTTATTGACGGAGTCGCCACGGTCGACAGAAAGCAGTCCCGATGTGTGATTACCGTGAATTGGGTTGTGCTGAGCGATACGGTAATAACAGAGGAAACAAACAGTCGGAAGTATCTGACGTGTCTCTCTCCGATTTTCGTTCAATCGTCAATATATTGCGGAGAGCAGATGAAAAATGAATGCGGATAAAAGAATGTGTGTTTTTCAGATATCGATGGCATTATAAATTGAGAGTTGTATCCGTAATTTACTAGAATAGTGTTGAATAGAATAGAAAATATCAGTGATTCTGTGTCGTGTGTAGTGTATGACACAGTGCAACGCTTGCAACACGATGAGATGTAATTTCAATATGCCGTTTGTCGCATCGGCTATTTGTGGACAAATTTTGAATGTTGATTCCGATTTCAATTATAAAGAATTTATTCGAGCATCTCCAAAACTGTTATTCCACAATTGAATCTGCATTCATTCTATAGCCTGTTAACGTTGATTCAATCGCTCTGTAAATAACTGAAAATAAATCAGTGCTTTGACCTCTGTATTTCTTTCTTTCGAACGCGATTCTTACACGCAGGAAAGGAAATTACAGGGAATTAAAGGGTTATATTATTCAGTAAATAACTAGAGATGCATTGAATCTATTAAGTTAGATTGCCATTGCCGTTTTTTCATGGATACTGATTGGCTGTCTAATGCAGCAAGAGATTGCGATCGCTTTCAGCGTTTCTATTTTTATTTCATGTTTAATGAACAATCAAAGACCATATTCTTTAGACAGCCAATCTGATTCTAAAGTCTAAAGGAAGTAGCATCAAGGCTGTATTCAGAAATTTTACTCGGGTGTATTTTATCCTTGTTTAACATTTGGTGAGCCTGAATGAAGTTTCTGAACGCGAACCCAACGGTACCTCTCTCTTACATAAGCACTTTAAATCAGACCATACATTTTTATCCTATGACGCATCCTTGATTATTTAAGACTACTGTTCAGATGTCTTCTCTTTTAGACTTCTTTTTACAATTTGATCGTGTTTATAACGTTACAGAAATAATATTTCTCGATCGTTGAATAAAAAATGAATTGGTTCGCCGTAAAAGCAGTTATCAACGAGACGAGATTTATTTGCATCCGTTGCTAGACAACATATATCTGACCGTATTTCCTTAATTTATAACTATATCTATTGAATAGCACAAAGTTTGATAACATTCTGATATTAATAGAAACATTTACTTGGTGCTTTGACTTGAATTGGCGATGCAATTCGCGACGAGATGGGACAATTATTATTCAACGTGTTATAATTATATTAACAATGCCAGAAATATCTCGTCTCTTTTTCCGTCTAGGTGGAGTCTGAAATCACGGCGAAAACTAAATTTGAACGGTGGAGTAGCCTTTGAAGTGAGTATTGCGACGATCGTTTCGCTGTAAAAAAGTAATTTTTTTTACAAACGATGGTGCTTTTATTTGACGTGTTATAAAATACACAGTCGACACGGTGTACATTGTAACGTTTTCTATGGATAAGCGGCAAGCCCTCACGATCGAGCAATGACACGTGTGTATACCGCGCGTACACGCACACACACACACACACACACACACACACACACACACACACACACACACACACACACACACACACACACACACGACGACGCGACGACGTACGTAACGTAACGTAACG
>NW_012130112.1:654157-656502 GCF_000143395.1 Atta cephalotes | reverse complement strand
CACACACACACACACACACACACACACACACACACACACACACACACACACACACACACACACACACACACACACACGGGTGCGCGCGCGTAAATATAGCGCGAAACATCGGTTAAATTTGCACAAGCTAAATAACCAGATCGCGCCGGGCATTACATTAATTATATTATTAGCGGCGAATCATCCGGGACGGAATCGCAGACGGGTAATTTTGCGTACGCGTGTCCGATTACGGCAACGCGTATTGTGTAACAACGCGGCGACGCCTGTTGTTGCAAAATATTTGCGAAGGAGAGAGCGTAGCAGTCGATCGATGCTGTCGCATTTATTGACACGCCGTCGTCAATAACTGTGCTTTTGTAAACTTCCCCGTTTCTGAACTGACAAAGGAGAAAAATTGGCGACAACGAATGCATTGTTCTCTTCGGAAGAGCCGCGGTAAATTTGCACCCATTGATTCGCGTATAATTTTTATACAATATTTCCTCATTTAACGTCGTTTAATCATCCAGTTATGCGCCCCTGAAATACTGTTTGTTGATTAATAACAGTAAGCGATTGCGCGATTGCGCTCGGCTTTCATGAATTGCGCGAATAAAGGAAGAGCCGCGTGTTGAAATATGTCGAGTTATTTCTTTTCAGCGTGAGCGTCAGTGAGGTATGTTCCATTGTATCCAGATTGGTAATTGAATTTTTCCGAACCGAAACTGAAGAGCGTGAGATTCATCAATAATTCCACGGGTAGTTTCCAGTAAATCGGCGAAAATGTCTGTAATTCGGGGCCCCGTTAGGATGTAAATTACACCCGAAGCGATCATCCGTCCGCACTAACTGAATTTTCCTTCTCTCTCGCATATTATAGGCAGATGGTGAATTACGATGGTGGAAGAGAGACGGTGAGAAATCTAGCGAGAAACAGGGGGAATCATTAAGCGGAGTTAGTCAACCCGGACTCGGGTTAAATTACGACAGTCTCATTAACGGACGTGCCGAAATTGACAGTGCGGACTTAGAACGCTCTGTTTCTCGAAATAATCATCACGATGTCGCCATCGTCCTCGAGGTGAGAGAATTTAACGAGGAATTTTAATATTTACAAGTAAGCCAAGGCCATATTTGATCAAAGCGAATTTTGGTTTATAACATTTTTGCGTAAATTTTACAATTTGCAGTTCATGCGAACTGTGTGTCGACTTGTTACTTACTTGCTGGCGATTTTGAAACACAGACCTGAACTGAAATCAATATACGTAATATGACAAATTAAATTGACAAGCAATTTAATAATATCGATGCTCGATGAAATAAATCTTGAAGCACTGTAAAGAATTTATTGCGAGAAATATTTTCTTAACCAGGATTCAAGATTCGAGATTTCCCATTCCGTGACGGATGTTTCTATTATTATAATTCGACTAAAGTTAAACTAATTTATTTATTTATTGCAATAAAATACATGTCGAAAGAATGTCTTTTTTAGACGACATAAATAAATTATTGTTAATACTTTATGACGTACATTTTAGAACACGTATCCCTTGTTAAATCATAATCCTGCGTAAGATCCTGCAATTAAACGATTAATATATGAGAATAGAGAAAGCATATCGAATCAATCAAAATTACTATTAGAAGCATTTATTATCACGTTATTACAATCATCGAATATTGCAAATGAGAGCCCGAAATTGTAGGCAAAACGGTATCGACTACCTATCATCGCGGTAATGCGCAAATATTAATTAAATTATTAATATGCACAAGCACTAATTAGTAAATTACCAGTGTGTAAATATCAATTATCAAAGGCGTCACTCTTGTCTTCCACATTACATAATCCGTATCATTTAGATACATGTACTTATAACAGCCAATCCGACAAGATGCCTTTTATTGCAGATTTTTGATATTTTGTTGCTTGTTAAAAAAAAAACTGATGTTGATTGACGTCAATTGTTGCATCTATCGTAACAAAAAACGATCGAAATATAACGTGGATAACTCAAATAGCCTCCTTCTCTTTGACATCGCCAATATCACTGCGAAAAGTATATCGAACGCTCTTCCGCCATAGCGGATCCGTTGAGATCACCCGCGACGTCCGCTCACATTAATAGTCGGATTATGGCCGCGGCCTATTATTATTCATAACGTATTATGACAATTCCATTGTGCTTACCGCGACGTTTTACGACGAACGGATCATATCTGCGTATTGCCACGCGAGTATTATTATGTAAAACATCGCGATGCGGCTTAACGTGCGATGGACGCGTTGTATCAACATCGCGTGGAGAAGCTTTAAGTGCTTCCCGCGCGTCCTTAAAAGCTCTCTCTCTCTCTCT
>NW_012130112.1:650123-653807 GCF_000143395.1 Atta cephalotes | reverse complement strand
ATAGCATAAATAGAGTAAATACAAATGAGATGTATGTTTCTCATACACCTGTCAATATTTATGCGCGACAAAGTAACTGTTCGTAGTGCGGTAAATTTACTATTTACTATAATAATTCATATATATATATATATATATATATATATACACGTCTTTTATATTTACTGTCGTTTTCCTAATGAAAGACATTACTAATAAAACATCGCTAATAAACTGCGTCAAGAGTCGCGCACATGAAGCGTACGTAAAACAGGATTGTCGATATCGCCGCGTATCAGCCGTCGATCTTTTGTGTAAAACACACACACACACACACACACACACACACACACACACACACACACACATCAACAATATCGCGTGTTTTGCGTTATGACGAGCCCGCATCGTTAAGGCACATTCGCGTACTGTGCACCGGTGAACAATAAGAGTCTCACCACTCAGTGACGCGTGATTTCCTGCTGTTTGCAGCAATTGCCGCTCCACCGTTTGCCGAATTAACAAGGTGGAATGATGGTTACGTTATTACGGCTATTTTTCGAATTTACGGCACCAACGCGATTTCGTTGTTACATGATTAATTACTAAAATATCATTCTACGAAACTTGAGCCACTAAAATGGTCACGGATAACGCTTTAATATCATACGAGCGAAAATGTTAGGGAAGCACCCCCGTTTGTCCCCGAATTCGCGGTTTCAAAATGCCGATCGCACTGAATACGAATGATTTGATGACTCGCTGGTTTACCGCCTTGTTAGGGACTAACGTTCGTGTCCTCTCTATCACCTCGTTCGCATTACGAGGAAAACCATTCATTTCCCAATGCTCACGTAGCAAAGAGTAAAAGATGGTTTGCTCTTTGTTATAATTTTTCTATTATATTAAATATGATAATATCATTTTGTCAACATTATAATAACTTTATTATACATATAAATTTAATTTGTAACAAAGTGGATAATTATAAAGAAAAATAATGCTCTTTAGGCTTTCACGACTGTTATCTTTAAAGATACCAGATTTGCGGGTTATCGCCGTGTTTTTGTCCATTATTAATTATATAAACAGAAATGAATGAAAAAATATACACGTACGCAATAGATGAAATAATACTATGTTATGACGCTCATTTATAATAAAATTTTTTATTACAATTACGCGATAATTAGAGCGCAAAATGAACAAAATATGAAATAAAATGCAGTGAATAAAATGTAAAAATAGGTAAATCGTAGAACGTAAATTGACAGAAAATTGATACAATGACACACATAAAAAATTAGAATTGTGAGATAACGAAAGAAAATTGATCCTAAAGATTAATATATTGTGAAAAAATGATATTCATACATATTCTTCTATGGAAAGCTATCATAATTCCGATGAGAGAAAGAAGGGTACAACTTTTTTATGATCGTTCGAGAATCGCTTTATTTCTACTTTTTCTATATATTTGTTTTCTGGAAACTGAAACTTATCACAATAATGATAACTCAAGGAAAAATTGAAATAAAGAGTAACATCTTTAGTCATATTGTTATGGAATCGCTGTTAATTGCGCTTCAGCCATTTACAAATTAATTCAGAATTGTTGAAGCAACTCTTTATTTCACGCACACAAACAATGTATTCAATTTTTCCTTGAATGTAACATCATTATTATGATAATTTTCAGTTTCCATAAAGAAAAATGCATAAGCAAACGTAGAAATAAAACGATCTCCGAACGATCGTGAAAAAAGTTGTACCCTCTTTTACATACTGTACTAGAGTTTCAGTATTTGCAAATTTTAAAAACTCATGACACAATTTTAAAGAATACATAATAATTGAAAGTATACAACATAGAAAGAAAATGAAATTATTGAAATTATATATTTATCTTAGTCAAAACTATAAAGATGTTTCAAATTAAAATTTAAAAAATTTTTTGAATTTTATTGAAAAGTTGTTAATTTGGTGATGTGTCGCTTTTTCATCAACACAATGATATATACAATGTTAATTCAGTCTATAAAAAATGAGAATTCGATAAATCGCGTGGCGGCGGAACGAAAATAGCAGAATCAGAAAGAGAAAATATAATATCAAAAAATAACGAATATATAAAATATCAAAAAAAAGTTATATAACAACACACTAGATGTGGGTGTAATAGTTGTAAATGTACTGTGGATATATAACGAACAGTATACATATATATTTGTCAACGTTCTTTGCAAGAAGATTTGATTCGAGCGAGCGCTCGGACAATGTGGATTTGATTTCATGTGCCTCACGATGGTATCCTCCTGAGAAGAGAAGTCCTTTTAAACAATGCACTTTACAATGCGCAACGTCAATAAATATCATAGCCGCGGGCGCGCAGAATATTTTCCGGAGCGCGAGCGAGAGCTAAAATCGCCACCGGCCAAGCGAATGTTATCGATGGTATACGGACACGGTCCGATATGTACCGTACAAACTGATAATTGCTCGGTAAATTGTACTCGGCGAAAGCGTAACGTCGTGAATATTTAATCGATATTAAATTTATATTACATACATTTCGATAACAATTCCCTCGGCGTCGCATTGGGGCGGCGGCCGACATAATTATTTTACAGCGATCGCCGATACGAACAGACAACCGCGAATATCGGCTCGATGTGATGCGTTCTCTCTCTCTCTCTCTCTCTCCCTCCCTCTCCATTTTTCTATCCTTTTCTCTCTATTCTCGCGATCGACATGCGCCGCTGCAGTTTATTGTGTATATCGCGTTACTTGTTTTGCAAACTATGCCAGAGAGCTGTCTTCTCTCCATATTACAAAGTACGATATTTATTTCGAACGCGTTCTAACGAGACATCGATCGCGCGCAAAGTAGGAGAAGAAAAAAATTCTCTCTGATATCAAGATATCGGGAGAGAGGCGGTATTTTCTGTATTCGTGCTGTGTCGTTTTCGCTATCATTCCGTTCGACACTTGAGTTCTCTACGGTTGCCTTCGAAGTGTGTATATGAAATGATGTGGCCAAAAATGTAACAATCCTTCTTGATGCAGAAAAATTGTATTAAAAATTAAATTTAATTACCGTGCTATATTCGTAAACGTTAGATCGTGCTTGCTTTGTATTTACACTACGCTTTAACCTACAGGTTTTTTTTCATAGCCTTCGCGCATTCAAAGGTAATAATTAGCGTGGGTATTCAATGTCGCCTCGATTGTTCAACCGATATTAAACAAAATCGACTGCGCACGATGTTATTTTAAAATCGCATTAGGAGACACGATGGCTTGTTTAAACGCGGCTTTGGTGTAAATCAGTCTCATCAGCTCATTTTCCCGGGCTGCATCCACGTATAAATCGCGTAAATTACACGTATTTCTATGAAAACCTATCGACGAATGAGAACGCAAGCGCGAGCGCGTGATGATTGCGCTACATATTGCACAGTAATTACGATTCATTAATGATAATTCGTAGCGGAAGTATCTCTCGCTCTCGTGAACCGCGTCGGCCACGTGATGTACGGTCGTAACATTTCCTACCAAGAGAGAGAGAGAGAGAGAGAGAGAGAGAGAGAGAGAGAGAGAGAGACTCTGTATTTAGTACAAATACGTTACGTACGTAAGTCGTTCTATCTCGCCCGACGAGGAGAAGAAGTGCGGACGGGAGACGTACGTCGTCGTATTCGTTAC
>NW_012130112.1:639428-650103 GCF_000143395.1 Atta cephalotes | reverse complement strand
GAGAGAGAGAGAGAGAACTCTGGTATTTTGCAAAATCGTTACGTCGAAAGCGTTTCATCTGCCCACGAGGAGAGAAATGCGCGGGAGATACGCGTCGTATGTTTCCAGAATATTTTTCTCATGAGAGCCGTGCGAAACGCGTCGCATTCTGATACTCGTTGTGATATCGATATCTTGCAGAGGAGGATAGAAATGCAATTAAGGCCGGAATCAAGTCCGATCGCGTATGCATCAATTATTGACGAAGATCAATGGCCGAGCGCAGCGACGATACGTTAATGAGAATCGATGACAAATTATGACGTCGCGTTCGACGTTAACCCTCGACGTTGCCACATGCCGTGACACTGTATTACCATAATACACCGTAATACTGCTAATTGCAATTTCCCTCAACTGTCGACGCGTGCAAGCGTATTGCATGTAATTTTTTAGTTTCTCTCCTTCCCTCTCCTTCTCTCTCTCTCTCTCTCTCTCTCTCTCTCTTTCTCTTTCTCTTTCTCTGATATTCAAAATGAATCTCCTCTCTTTTCAAATTGTGTATAATGTATAATTCTTCTGCAATACTGTGCCACTGTGTCAAAAGTGTTAAATATATTATTTGATCACTCGTATTAAAAATGTCACATTTAAAAACAAAAATAGAAAATTTTATAGATTATTCTATTACTACATCTAAATATCTATGTCGAGCACAAGTTCTTTTATTGGTTTAGAAATTATTTAATTTTTTTCTTGTCTTGATTTTTATGTAAAATGGTGTTTTGTACTTGTTTGCAAATTTAATGAGAAAATAACATTAAGAATTAAAAAAATGTTTTAAATATATATTGATCAAACAATAATATAAATATTTGAGCAAAAGTTTATTTGAATTCACTTACTCGTTTCAAAGTTATTGACCTATACTGCAAAAAAATATGATCATTTGCTGCACAAAACAAATATAAGGCAAATTATTTGTTGTTTGCACACAGTTGCAGGTTTTCTGGGCGTATTTATAAATTAATATCACTAAAATTTTTTGAATGAATTTTGGTTGATATTAATTTATTTTGATTAATTATTTGATTGATATTTAGCTGATGTTGTACGAGTATAATCTTACAATATTTTTTATTTTATTCAATTCATTTTTTCTTTTTTTTTTGTAACTTTTTGTATGTTTTTTGTTGATAATTTCGCGAAAGTTTTACTTTAATGTTTTATTTTATTCATACTTTTGTTTTTAAGAGTACTGCGCTTCAGGGGAATTTATTCCCAAGACGCTAAATAAATGACGATTTCTTATTCTTTCTCTCACATGCACACACGCGCGCGCGCATAATTCTGTGTAGTATCATTGTTTTGATCCTTTGTTATATCGCGTGTGTAAATATATTGTATCTTTATTTATGTATACCTTCATTTCTCCAGGGAAACGAGGAACTTTAGCTGTAATCTTTTTACAGTCGGCACATTGTGCCGATTACGATAACAACGGGGGTCAACGATTTGGCGACAACGTCCGGATGTTAAATTTATACAATTGCCATCGATATACGCTCGGCAACGAGCTTTTCGACACACGCACGACATTACGATTTACGATAACGTCATGCATCTTTAACGTATTCGTCACCGATATATACGCGCGGACAGCCGTAATTACATTGCGGAGTCACGATCACAAAATTCGTATCGGCTATGCGCTCGATTAAATTCCTCTGAACGCGTATTAACGATTGCGCGGCTGTCTCCCCTCTTTTTTTCCCCCGTAAAAATCGTGTCACGCTGACGCGACACATATTTTTGCGGCCGCGCCTTTGTTTATTATTTACTACGGCCTACGTGCATCGTAATGCAACCAATGAGTAAAGTTGCATTAAAGCCGATGCCTCGCACGACACGTGGCGTACCGATCAGTGACGCTTATAGCCGATGAACTGCTATTTTTTTCATCATTGATGCTTTCACCGAGAACGCCAGCGTCCTCTTCCATCTGACTTATCGCTCCTTTATCGGAAAAAAAGTCAAGTGAGAGCAAAATATTGTGAAAAAGGAGAATGACACACGAAGCAACTTCCGAGATGTCTATTTTTCTCGGAAATTCTTAGTCTTATATAATGTGAAAAAAGAATACAATATTAAATCTTGATTATCTTTGATCATAATCGATCAATTTTTATACATTTTGAATTTTACAGCGACCGCGATAATTAAAAAATTGAAACTAGGAATTATTTACCTCGCGTTTTCAATTATTTAAATCGGTTGACCTATAATGTATTCGAGAATTGAAATAAATTTTTGGAATTTGTATTTTATATATTTTTACACGTGAAGTTTACGATATTTGTTGGGAATAAAAGAGAGACCTGATATGTGCTATTAATGATAAAATCTGGACGTGGCAAATGGGTCATTGTACAAAATTACACGTCGCAGATGTCACGAGAGGTTCGATTTCAACTATTTGCACTGCAATGTATGCACCAGCCATGGAATGAAATTAACGTTGTTATAAGATCAAACATGGTCTACAGCAGTTTGCAGTATGCGTGAGCTTGTGTTTGTGTCACGATGTACGTCAAGAGGTTAAACACTACTCTCTCGTAGCGTCTTTTCTACAGTAACTCGATTTGCAAGAACTCAGTGCTGGCTTAAAATATTTGGAGACCTTTATCTTCGGCACATAAAAAAATATTCAGAAAAATATATATGCATCTAAGGGTGAAAAAAAGAATAGGAGAGAGAGAGAGAGAGAGAGAGAGAGAAGAGAGAGAGAGAGAATGAATGAATAAATCAATAAATAAATGAATCATCATTTATTTACCGCTCCAAGATAATATCCCCTTAAGTGCTGAAACATTACAAATTTAACATGAACATGAAAAAAAAAATGACAAAATACAAATTTAACTTTAATATATACTGGGTTGCCCGGAAAGTTCGTGCCGCAAAAGATTTAAATTTAAATGAAATTAAAAATTTAAATCTTCTGCGTTTCAATTTTCCTTCAAAATCGGCACGAACTTTCCGGACAACCCAATATAAATTTGAGAAAGAAAAGGGGAGGCAAGAAAGAGAGTTAATATACAGGATGAGTCTATTAAAAAGTGAAAAATTCATCACGTTGTTTTTCGAAAACAATTAGAGATAGGAGAATAACTAATAATTTATTGTCAAAATTATTAGGATAAGTAGTGGGACGTACTTATGATGACTTTGATAATGTTAAATGCCTTCGAATTTCTTATTACTAATAAAGTCTTTTTTTTTAAAAAGGATACTTTTTAGTCTGTTCGATAATACTAAATGAGTTAAATATCTTTGTATTAGAATATTTTCTTCAAAAATTCAACTATTTTCAGGATATAAATTAAAAGAAGTCATACTAGAAATTTGAAAGAAATGTTTTTATTGTTACAATAAATATTCAAAATGTTTTTTATTACGTTGATTTAATAAATTTACACATGCCTGTGTAGTCTTAGTTGAAAGCTTGCTTGAACTTCTTTTAACTCTTAAATTATTATTTTGCGAAAAATATTTTTAATTTTTTTTATCATATTTCCCGAAATGGTAGTAGACGTTAGAGAGTCCTATATTCTTCTAGCTCTTTCTATCATGATTTAAAACTTCAAAATTTTCCACGAAGATATATATAAACATATATACTATACTGTAAACATGCTTAGAGCAACATGATCAACATTTTGAACGTTTATTATAATAATACATAAATTTGTTTCAAACTTGTAATTAGATTTCTTTTAGTTCATATTAGTTCCTAAAAATAGTTAAATTTTCGAAAAAATACAAAAATACAAAGATGTTCAGCTCACGTAATAGATAATTAAATAGACTTAAAAGATCCCTTCCTCTTAACAAAATTTTTTTATTAATAATAAAAAATAAAAAACATTTAAAATTTGTCAAGATCATTTGTCAATGATTCCCCTCCTTCTACTTAGCCTATAATCTCAAACTCTATTCTCGACAAAAACATTTTATCAGACTCATTATGTAGATATATATACGTATATAAATGTGTGTGTGTGTGTGTGTGTGTGTGTGTGTGTGTGTGTGTGTGTGTAAAATAATAAAAAATACATAAATAATTTTAATAAATATTTTTATTAAATTATATAATTATTCTATACATATAAATTATACGAAACATGAAATAGGCTAAATCTTGAAATAGTTTGTCTCAACGATTCATTGTTTTGGATCTTTCTCTTAAACTCTGAACTCTTTCCACACAGTCGATGAAACAGTGGTCGATTGTCCACTCACTAATAGCCGTATTATCGCCGATAGTTATCGTATGGACGCTTTACTGCTCGCGCACGGACGCGATAACGATAACAATTGGCCGTATTGTAGTCGCGAGCGATTAAAAAGCGCATTACAAGCGGCGTTATTGCCGGAGGAGTGTTATGACGATTTCATTACCGCGAAATCCTCGTCGAGCGTCGAGTTATGTCCCCGCGTCGGACGATGTCCGCGAACCTTTTATTCGCGGGACGTAAAACATCGCGTGTACAACACAGTACGTTAATAGCACCGGTGCGAAACTCGCGCTCTCTCGCATTCGCAACGATTCGTAGCGACCGTTCTCTCAATGAACGATGAACATGTTCACCCGGTATTTGTAGGAATCATCTGTAATAGATATAGCGAACAAAAATGAGAACTCCAACCTCAATACTCAAAATATTGACGATTCAGTGAAAACATCGGTATGCATACGTATCCTCTGAGAAAAAGACATAGTGGCAATGATTATACAAAACTAATAACTAAACAAATTTTATAGAGTGAATATATATGTTTGTATTTGAATTATTTTATAGTTATTGCAACTATAAAATAGTTAGTTATTCAACTATGTGCATCAATTTATTCAGTTTTGTATGTACATTAAATTACATAAAATTACATAAAATTTGTTAATATGTATGTTACTTACTATGTTATAATTGCCGCTTTACTCTACATTACGTTTTTCTCTTTGTAAATGTAGATAATTATTGGAAGCTCGCGATTCCCCCTCGAGAATGATGGGAAAATTCGAGCGTTGCCAAAATTTTCGTGGTAGAAACATTGGAGCGGCGCTCGGATTCGTCAAGAAGTTCCAGGACTTTCGACACACCTCGTGCAGTTCCGCATGTACATGACAGAATAGGCACGCTCGAGAGGATGGCGGGTAATAAGTGCGCCGTGGGCTACGCCGCTGTCGGTCTAGGGAGGGGGATGATAACTGCAACGGCGCGGTGCGGCGTAGCGCGGCGCCCATTAACGCGCTCCATTGTACGAACGTTATACACGCACGTACGTGTCCCGTGCTCACGCTAAACAGACGAGCTTCCGAGCGAACGAGCGCGAGCGCACTGTATTTCCAGCGATAATTAATTTCGCCGTTCTTGGCGAGAGCTGTGAGCCGAGCCGAGACGAGCTCGATACGCTATGGCTTCAGTCGCTCCCGCAATTTTCGCCGTTATGAAAATGACAAAAGTCGCAGTCGCTTCACGCTCGGTTGCTCCCTTACGATCCGTCTCCTCTCTCCCTCCGAAAGAAAAAAAATAAACACGCAAGCGTATCGCGTTTTTTGTATATACGTCACTCGTGGAACGACGTCCACGTCGACGTAATTCAGACATATCGTCGGCGTCCCCGCGTGAGATGCCGCCGGCAACGAATATATTTTTACGTTAGTTTAGCGCGCGTTAATTCGCCGCGGTGAACGCCACGAGGGAATCCGCCAGGCCGCGTCCGTCGCGTCCACCTCTGACGATGAATTCCACCGGGGTACACAGGGTCGTGACATGATGAAAGAATAATATACGCGAGAGGAATAAGGAATAAAATACAATATGTGCAGTGTTGCATCAGCTCGGTGATCTACCATATCTAGCAAACTGTCAATGCATAATAAGTTTATTTACCTTTATATTTGTATGCGGATCATTTCGCAATTCTTTCTTTTTCAAAATAACAATAAACGTTAAAATGGGCATTGGGAGCAGCGTGATAAACAGTGTGCAGTTTTTGTAATAAGAAATTCTTTGATAACATTACTATACAAACATTTTTTTTTACAACATGAAGGTTATCGAAACAAACAAGATGGTTTTTAATCATTTGTGAACTCACTGAATATCAAAACTACCAATAAAAACGTACAACTTTTTTGTTATTAAAATATTTATCAGAACGTCATTTTTAATAGAAATATCTAGTATATTTTCCTTCAATCACTTTTACATCGTCGCGAGACGGGTACCTATATAAAGTTTTTCTTTTTTTTCCTTTCAATCATGTGAGAAGAGGTACACAACAACGTGCACACATTTGGAATCCAACTTTTATTTTGGTTTCCAATCTGTAACAATCAAATATATAGGTTATAAGCTTTCTTCAAAGTTTTCGTCAGCGATCTACTTTTGTGATTTTATAATGAAACTGCTACATATATAACAAAATTTATTTGATTTATTTGATTTGTATATAAGATCTACGGAAAGAACTCGGCATATGTAGATTTTCAAATAAACAAGTCTTTTTGACTATACAAAATAACATATAATAGCTACGAATTACAATTTTTTGAATATCTCAAGAAGGGAAAAAAGCCTTTATAACGGTCAAGCTGGATCTTAAATAATATCTATAAGTACTTAAATAACTACATGAATTTATATGCTACTTGTGTAATCCGATTGAGGAATTATGGTAATAAAATCACAAATTAACTTGCCTAGCAATTTAATAGTTATTAATGCTTATAGGCATTTTATAAACATTTCAATAATGCTGAATAACATATTAAAATCTGTAAATAATTTATAACCAAAAATATTTTCGAATATTATTACGTGAAGAAACAGAAAAGTACAAAATCTTTACCAATGTTACAACCATATGTAATTTAATAAATTAATAACATTGACAATTAAGTCGCAAAAGTTAACACACTGGACGTTTTGGCTGAAATTTAAGCCATCCTCAACGAGTAATTAGCAAATGAAGAAGACAACTCTTTTTCGGTTTGTTCAGAAGTACTTTTTAAAGTTTATTTAATTTGCTCAGAATATTTGAATACATTTGACGAATACATTTGTTCTTATTTCTCTTGTATTCCCGTACGTGTTGAACGTAAAAGAGCGATTCACCTCCGACGACAAATTGCCATCCACACTCATATAGTTTATTCATCTTGATTGCTGTCTATCTTTCTAGATGATGATCCCAACCGCGGTGCATAAGTAAGAAACGAAAATCTAACAAACCGTACATATATGATCGGTAGAACGTTCGATCTCGACTCGGTAGACTTTTGTTCTCGTTAATGATTAACGTAAAATTCATCGATAGTAATAGCACGGAATTGAAAATGATCTTCGATTGACGGATCAGCAGCAGGTGCAAACGTTTTTGTTCGCATATAAAGATTTTCAGAATAGGAAATAAGAATAGAAATAAGATTCTCACATTAATACCGCAACGGAAGTTAGAAAAGCGTTTCTAGTTTCCCAGCGACACATTTTCTCCAAGTTGGGAGACTCTTGGACTCTTTTTTCTTTCTCTCGTGCAGGCACATATTTGCACGCACGCATATATATGTATATACACGTATTTACTTCGTCGAGAATTTTATTCTTGAGATCGCAACCCCTGATAAAGTTGTAAAAATCTCCAGTGATCGCTCGCGTGACCACTTTCGATTTTTGTTCATCAGCCATTCATCACGTTTACTGTTGCGAAATTGGTTGAGGCTTCTATTCAGAGGACGACTCTTAATAATAAGAAATCTCCATAGAATATTATAGTTTGAATATTCGAATTAAACATTCAGTTATATTTATATATAGAAATTTTAGGAATGCTGTATCTTATTCTCTCGGCGATACAGAAGCCGTGAGAATTCCAAAGTCAAGATCCCCGGGCTTCTTCGATACCGTTTACACGGGATAATCTGAACCCTCGAGCTGCAAAAGAGCGTCGCCGTGTGCCATAGGTAATAATACTCATCGCGATACGTCGCAGATAGCGGCGTTATGGCGGGCAAATATTTTACGTGGATCGCACACACATAATTTTGGGGCCGATACGATGTAATCTCGACTCGGCGCGGAGCGGGGCGGTGTAGCGAGGCAAGGAGGCGAGACGAGGCAAACGATAATAAAGCCCGCGGTACTCTTTCTCGGTATGCAAAATAATGCGATACGCTAGGCACTTTTGTGGGAAAGGAGGAGAAAAAGGGGCGGCAAAAGCGGCTCTTGTAGCCCGATGGCGAAAATGGGGAGCTTTCGTGCACCCGCGACGCAGTATGGCGCGGCGCGTGCGGTGAAGAGGGGAAGACCGGAGCTCGGGGCGCCGAGGCGAATTTATCGCGTTATTATTGTTATTCTTGTTATCGATTATCCTCGTACAATAAGCGCCGCTCCGTGGCTATGTACACCCGCCGGCACCGTGTCTATATACCGCATAATGTAGTGTATGCGATACCGTACCGTAAGCCGGGAGAGAAACGGGAGCGCGGGCGCGACGTGCTGCGCCGTGTCGTATGGAAATAAAGGAAATCCCGCGGTGTGCACGCGAAAGGCCTATACACGTACGATTTCTGCGATACGGTGGAGCACCGCGAAGAAAAGTGAAAACGCGTAATAAGTAAGAGTTTAGCCGTAAAGAAAAATACGATACGATACGATTTGTTCGCGTCGAAGTAACTTAAAGTGGATAACGAGAAGAAATTGACGCTACTCAGTGAAAATTAATTACTTAAATAAGAAGAAATTGTAAACGCGCACACGTGCGTTGCCTGTGTCGGCTGCTTGGTCCGTCGTTTTTCTTGAAGTGGATTCGCGTTTTAACGTCGAGGTTCTAGAGTAAATGGAAATAAAAGTGAAACGCGCGGCATAAAACAAAGATCCGCGGGAAAATGAGATTAAAGAACGAGAAATTCGCGCAATCAAAGGATAAAGGAGGACGTGGGAAGAGAGAAAGGCGGAGCTAATTGCACCAGTGGAGGTCTTATTATCGGCGCTAATTCTAAAAACGCGTTGTTCGCGTCATTTTAATTTTGTTCTTACGCTATTATAAATAAAGGGGCGGAAAGAGATGCACGCTCTCTTGTAATATTCTTTCCATTTCGTTATGTGATGCACAGCTTCGTAATCTCTTGCATCAGCGCGGGGAAAATATTCTCTTCTATTTTTCCGCCAGCGGAATTTTTCCGATGTTACTCCAGCGGATTACACAGCGTTGTATTCCATTCCTTTTATTCGCCTTTTTTTCGTTATTATTGTGAATCGCATGCGTTTCCGTCCCGACGAAAGGACGAGTACACATAGGACTACGTTATAGAAACCTGATGTTTTAGAAACACAATCTTTAATCATCATCGTTTACAAAAATTTTCTTATTTTAGCATTGATTATATCCCAAATAACGTAGATGATGGATTCAAAAAAGGATTCATTCTTCACGAATTAGCATTATCTGTTTATAATGGATTCGAAAAGAATCTTTCATTTGCAAGCAGTACGCAGCGTCACCAATGAATGCGGCGGATTTCTATTTTTCATAATTAAAAACACTATATAGAATAGAATAAAAAGCGCAGCATTGTAAGATATCTTCTAACCGTGTTCTAGTAAAACGATTTTTTTGAAGGCGAGTCCCCAAAATATGATCCGATGATAAAAATAAGATTTATTTTTTGACAGTATAATTTTGTTTAGTTTTATGTAAAAATTAATTTATAGATTTAATATTCCTGAGAGTTATGTATTTATGGTTGGACGCAAATTTATATTCATTCATTCATTATTACTTATTTAACGACATGTCAGGTCAATTCTGATCTAGAGGTATACTAAAGATGGTTCAAAAGTGAAATGAAACGTTTGCGATAAGCTTTTTTTTTAATGTATGATTTCATGACATTTTTACTTAATTAATATATTAGCATTTTGATACGTGTTTTCTTTTGGTATTTATGTATTGCATTTGCTGGGATATATAAAAGCTATTTTAATTTTATTGCGAATTCTTATAGACTATATACAAATTTCCTTTGCTATCTAAAAAGCAACTGGTGACATAAAAGTGAAATATTACGATACTCTTACAAGAATATTTTTGAACCAGAAATGAGACGGAAGAATATATATTTTATAATTTGAATGAGAATTTAAAAAGAATTATTTTTTAATTTTTTATATTATCTCAGGTCTACGAATTAAGATTACATAAAAAAAAAAAATCTACTTTGATCTCTGTGAATAATTTTCATTTATCTCAAATGTTCCCTATATATATGGAGATTTGTAGAGAGATCTACACGTCTTATTCTGGAAGAGACATTCTGCGAGAGATAAAGTTATGCTCCTTTATGATCGCGATAAACTTTTTGCGTGTCGGCCAGTAATTTGTCGCTACGGAGCCTGCGTAGTGGCATGACCGATGCCCAAAATTTGAGATTGAAGGGTTCGAAAGAAAAATGGAGCGCGATAAGGCCAACAGAGAAAGAGAACTCGCTCGAATTTTCTCTTTTCCCTTTTCCTAGTTGCGATACGCGTCTCACACACACACACACACACACACACACACACACACACACACACACACACACACACACACACACACACACACACACACACTCTCTCTTATCTTATATATACTC
>NW_012130112.1:634349-639227 GCF_000143395.1 Atta cephalotes | reverse complement strand
TCCTTCTAGTTTACTTAACTTTACCTACCTACTCTTCCTATTATTTTAGTTTAGTATATTAGAGANAATAAATAGANAGATCTACTATATATATATATATATATATATATATATATATATATATATATATATATAGACTTATCAAAGCTCTTGAACATTCCTTGTATTCAGTAGTATTAATAGATTTCTAACACATCAACATGCGACTTCACGAATTTTTACGCTTGATTGATAATTATGACGAGTTATTTTCTTATTTGGCGAGAAAGGTGTAATTAGAGTGTTGAGTGTCCGCGATGTAAAATCAGTCTCAATCTACGTACGATGTGTTCCTTTGCAGGGGGAGGGGTGGATGAGAGTCGTCAAGGTCATGACCCTGAAAGATCTCCAGCACATTTTATGTGATTTCCTGCAAAAATTAAGTCGGGAATGGCATTGGTTTAGGAGATATGATATATATAGCAGAAATAAGATATTATTTTCGAAATAATATTTTCGAATTTTTTTGTTCATAACTTTTTAATGAAGGACGAGCAATGGCTAAAATCTGTTAGAGGTCACTCAGGGTCAAGATCTTGATAACATATGTTAAGGTCAAGGTCATCGGAGAGGGTTCCCCTAAACAGGAGTTTTACCAAAATAAATACCACTTAATGAAATAAAAATGATGATCTTTATTATCCATTAAAATAATGTCTCCCAAAGACAATGCATTTCTTCCGACAACGTTCGTACAACTTGCGAAAATTTTATGTAAATTCTGTGCAAATTCTGTGAAAAGTCATGTAAGGATATCATGTATAGTAATTCTTGAATCAGCATTGCTGTTTTAAAACATTCTTTCTACTTTTCCGATTTTGTTCCTGCAGATCTCTCTTTTGTTTCCTAATTAAAGAAAACGATTCAATTTGTAAATGTTTCAGACATTTAGATAATAAAACTTAAGACGATATAAAAATGATTTTTCACAGAATTTCCGTAAGCTGCAGTATACGAATGTTGTCAGAAATGTCAAGGGGAAGTTACTCTGAAGGATGATAAATGTCATTTATACAATGTTTTAATTTAGCGATTTTTATTTTTTCATAATATTTACTGAATTTTATTGCCGCACTACGTGTATGTGTGTGCGCGCGCGCGCGTGTGTGTGTGTGTGTGTGTGCGTGTGAGTTGTGTGAAAATATGGAAAATATTACAATAATTTTCAGGTTATAAGCAATTAAATTAAAATTGACTAATATTCTGTGTATATTCTGTTGAAACAAAGGTAAATTTTATTTTTAAATAAATTATTAAATTTAATATGTACACTGTAGCAGCCAGTATATCGAAATTGACGTGAAACGTAAAGAGAGCGGAATACCTACATGTTCGGTAAATTTATTTTGTATTTATAACTCATTAACTGTTTCTCCAAGAACGGCTGGAGCACTTGCTTTGATCTCATTACATAGTATACTTGCTTACGCAAGGTCACCGTATTATCGTATGTGCGTCAAGTTTCAAGCCGACAAGCAGCATTGTCATGAGCGAGTCTCGAGCAGTTAGTGGCGTATATCATCTCATTATCTCTCGAAACGCGATCGTGAAGTATCAAAAAATGCCGAACGATATGCGATATCATCATAATCACCTAGTCACTATAATATGAGCTATAATCAGAAAAATGAGCTATATTAGTTCACGTGATCAATTAATTCTCACATTTAACGATTTCTAAATACCGAGATGATTATCTACATATGGAGATGTGAAAGGTATAGTGGTATCACTGGTAGTGTATATCACTTTTATTTCGAGAAACAAAACATATTTTTCAACATATTTCCTTCAGCAGACTGCACAAACACATAATTACAAGTTGTTTAAAAAAGTGATTTACACCATTATTACTTTCACACCTCCCTTTTGCTTCAAAAGTATCATAACTGAAAAAAAATCTAATTTTCGAGTTATTACTATGAATGAGTACGGAAAACATTACTGTATTAATTACATTTGTTTAAAGTAATAAATTATTTCGAACCGAATTAGGTGTTTCTGATAGATCTTTGAATGCTGGAAATGATATCGTAAACCAAAAAATTCTACCATGTCAGATTTCCAAGATAATCGAGGTTTAAAGATAATTTCTTTGACGAAATTTAACATTTTTTTGTAAAAAAAATGTGATCTTGAAGTTTCGATTAAAACTTATGAATATATTGTTCACCCCATATAAATATATACTCTTTTTCAAATTTCAATATCTTACTCTTCAATATCTTACTCGATTTTATACACAAGGTGTTACAAAAAGGTCGAGACATCGGATGATCTTGGAAAGATGACATTTTTATACAAAAATTGTAGCTATCAAGTTACCATATAGTGATATTGATTTGGTATTGCAAATTCGACTGTGCAACTATCGTATGGTGCACCTTGGATAATACTAAATGCTCGGCGGTACTTAAACTTTAGCCGCGCAAATTTCGAATGGTTTTTACCAGGTGGAACTTAACTATTTTAAAAAGATCTTGAGGTCAGTTACAGGAATTTGCAAAAACAAAAAAGAGTTTTCTGTTTAAAAAATGACGCCGTGTACAATATGATTTATCATATATTATGGTAAAATATTGTGCGCGCGATCGTAATTAACTATATTTTATATTGCAAAAACTCTCTATTGTTAATAAAGAAGTAGTAACTAAAGACAAAAGAGGACACCTGGGAAGCTGACAGAATAATCATAAAGTAAAGTTATTTATTATTTTATTATTTGAAATTAATTGTTTTTAATTTAGGAACACTAAAAAAATCAGCTATTTGGAACATTCTCTATATTTTCTCTATATTTTAAAGTTCAACGTAATTAAAATAGTTTAATTTTAATATTATATTATATCATATCGCTGAGCGATGAATTATAGTATATTCTTATTTGTGTTAATAGGTAAAAATTATATTGGATATGCATTATACAGATGTTTGTTTCAAATTAAGAGCACGTGAATCTTACAGATAAATATGACTCTAGATTTATTGTCTTGTAAAATATTTAGATGGATTATAATAGATTAATTTTAATATTTATCCTGAAAACGAGTACTTATCAATTTATGCAAGTAAAGATATATAAAGCTCATAAAATAAAGTATATCGATACATATTTGACATCTTACAATAGGTTTTTTTTAGCTAAAGTTCTTGAACAGAGTTCATCTTTCTTTTTTTTTCTCTTCACATTGGAGAGAAAAAGAGAAAAGATGAACTGTACAAGAAGTTTAGCTAAAAAAAACATGCTTAATAAGCGTGTTATTAGCACGTATTGTTATACGTAATATGTAGAATGTCTTAGACGATAAATATTTTAAAGATAGATTCTTCGTAACATTCTTTGTAACATTTTAAGAAAATTTAATATACAAAAATGTCAACACTATGATAGTTTTCAAATAAGAAGAGTTTAAAAATTACAAATAACAGTGCCAGAATTTCGTGCACAAAAATTTTAAGATGGTCAGTATTTTAAGTGCTTCTTCGAACTTTATGTCATATCATACATTCTAATATTGTTTTTCTTAAGAATTTTAAACATATCATACATATTATTAATAATTGAATTTTTTTATTTAAATAAATAGTACAAATTAAAGAAAGAAGGAAAACAAAAAATTAAATTAAATCACATATATAAAATGATATTTTGAAAATAAATCTTTCGATTAAATTTATTCATAGTGTTTATACCTTAAGGATGACGAATATCAAAAGAAGATATTTACGCATACCTATATTGTATTTACTTGAGACAAAATTAATGTTTATAAAACACGTTAGGAAAAATCGTTAACATTTAGATATTTAATTTTATTTTTTCTTCCGTCCTCTTTCTAAATATTTTTTTAGTAGAATTCAAGAGATTTGTTTTTGGTCTCTTCATGTTTTCCTATAGAAGTAAATATAAATTGCTGCATGCACGAAAGTAATATTCAGAGATTTTTTTCAATATACGTATGTGATACAAAAATAAATAAGAGGACAGAAAATATTACACGTACAATTAAATAACATTTTAGTTAATTTTTTTTTTAGTAAAAATGCCCCAATAATATTAAAGATTATTAATCGTCAATTAATTGTCATGACGTAATCTTTATTTTATCTGTATTTATATTTATCGGCAGCATAACTTTATATAATTTAAAATATAATGAAACGACTTGAGGTCGTTGTGAATAAATATTTTATTAGGATATAGAATTTTTTTTATATCTATTCTAACAAACAAATATATGTACGTAAGCAAATATAGTTATGTATAATATTACCCGGAACACGTGAATTTCACGCAGATCCCATTGGCCAACTTCAGTTCGCTTGTAACTCGAAAACTATTGCGACCCCGACATTTCCATGTCAGGATTTTCGACTCTAATTAATGTTCAGGACGCGCCACTAAAGCGACTGCGTTCGCATCGGGGATACCATGTATATTATTATTGCTATCACTATATCATATTACGAGTATCGGAGATTTTGCTCGTAACGTGATGGACGGACGGTGATTAATTACGCTGCCATTTCTTTGAAATGGGCGAAAAAGAGGAGAATTGGCGTTTCCGCGGAGAGAAATCCACCCTCTTCACCATGGAATTTCTCTCGTCAGACGCGCTACGCTCAATTTCCACGCACTCCATTCTTCCCTTCCAACGGTACGACGGGTATCCCCAATTTTCCCGACCGCCCCATGGACCACCCTTCACTTAACGCCACTTAAGAGAACGTTACGTCAGCGATCGCACCGGCGATCGTTACTCCGTTGCGCTCCCATATACGTCGTATTGTTCCGATAACGGAAATTTCTCCATCTCTCTTCATATCTCTCTCTCTCTC
>NW_012130112.1:628272-631085 GCF_000143395.1 Atta cephalotes | reverse complement strand
ATACTACTATATATATATATATATATATATATATATATATATACACGTTCATGCCACGTCTATACGTGGCTGCATCGCTATGTGCGTGCACGATGCGCCTGCGTGCGTACGCGACTGCACGACGGAAGACCCCGCCATGACACAGGAGCCAATATTTGTACGGGCGGTTGGCATCAGTTTCCCTGGACCGTCGGGTCCCCTCGAAAGCGACTTCCTCGTATTTATCGTGCAAACGACCGTCGATCTCAACGGAGTTTCGACCATCAATTTATAAACATTTAACTTGAAAATTGGAGCGACTAAACTTACGTGGTCGAGGTCGCGAGAAGAATCGTCTGGATCGTCTGACGTCCAGGGAATAATAGATTTATTCCGGAACGAATGCTTTGCGAAATCTATGGCAGTAAGACAATACAACGACAGTAAAACGATATATTTTCTATATAGTGTTTCGAGGGACGGTCTTGCCTTCGCGAAATTGGAACTAAAATTGGAATGTTCAATTGCAGAGTCAATACCCGAAAGTCGAGAACTCAGCCTCCAATGGTGAATGAATAATAGATATCTTCTACATTTTATCTCGGGATCATTTCCAGTTGAAATTTGTGATCGTCGAGATTTATTTAAGACAAAATACAAATTTCGAAATTTCTAATGATCAAGAAAATATCCGTTAGCAAAAGATTAGAGTCCCACTTTATCATCGTTATACTGAATTCGGAAATTACTGAATTCCCGATTTCAATCTTTCGCTTTTGCGAAGAAAGAGGAAGGCGAGTGTTGCTGCTTGGCGATGGACGATTCAGGTCTGTGTGCGCTATTCTTTCGCTATCACTCGCTCGTTACTCAGAATCTTTCATTTTATGAGATTACCCCGTCGAACGTTAATCCATTTTACGCGACTTCCTTTCCCCGAGCGTCGTAAAAATCGTCTATTGTGTTCCACAGATCGGCCGCCAACTTAGGTAAAGGTCCGGAGACCTTTGTACAACCGTCAATTTTTCCGGACGACGGAATTTACCGTAAGACTTATCCGTGAAATTGGATTTATATTGCAATTTTTCGGTAAAGTTTATGCGTATAGCTTACTTGAGAGTCTTACGCGGGTCCGATCCCTTGTAAGTTGGGATCCGGCTGTAACACGCCGTCCTAATACGGCAATTAGACTAGAATTAATGGGACGACAGGGATTAGAAAGTCGGATCACGGTGATTTTGACTTACGTTTCTGCTTCGGGGATAATTTACATAGGTATTCGAGAAACGTTCAGAATCCTTAAGAACGTGCTCGTGCACGAGAGAAAAAGTATCGAGATAATAGTAATAATTTTATTGAAAATGCAAATAATAGGAAAAATATAATAAGTGATTCTAGTAGATAAATTTAAATCTGAAAAAAAATAATACATATACAATCCGACTTTTGTGATTGTAGAAACTCTTTGTCAAAGCTTTCACGAGTGTGCAAGAATTTTTTTAGATTTTTATATAGTCTGGAATAATATAAAAATTTGCACTGAAGTGCAAAGATCCTGAACAAAGAATGAAAATTTCACATTGCCGATAGAAGGATATATATTATATATACATAAAATAATAAATTGAATATATATTATATACATAAAATAATAAATTGTTAGTTGAAAAATATACAGAAAGATGATGAATTTTATTTCAAATGAAGAGTATACAAATTAAAATGATAGCAATTCAAATAAGTACAAATAAAGAAAACTGACCAAAATATTAATAATAATAAAATGCATAGTTGATAATATGACGAAGATAAAAAATATAATTACAAGAAAAATTCAGTGGATGACATAAAAACAAAAATAATAAATTTTTTTGCATTAATATTCAGAAATGTAGATCAATATCGAAGCTACTTTTTCTTGTTAATTTTATATGTCATCGTATCTTTGAAAGTTCCGTTCCGATATAAGGAGCTGAGATCGATTAAAGGAACGAAAGATGTCGCAAAAGAACGCAAGTTTTGTGTGTGCGAATACGTAATACGGAATTAGCACAAAAATGCGAGTGTAATTTTTACTCTCCTCTTCTTTAAACATCCACTTCAGCAGGATAATGCGTTGACGCAGAAGGCGTCCGTTGACCTCCATTTTGTAGCTATATTGTGACTTAGACTTTGATGTGTTTCATGCAGGTGACGGCAGCGTAATTATATATCAGAGGAGCGATTAAAATGCGAATGCAATATTCGCGCGCGCTCGCGCATGCGAGCGTTCGCATTTCGGTAATCCTTGTTTCGCGCGCGCGCGAATATCGTTTTATTCTTCTATCTCCTCTCTAATTTTGAGGTAGGTATTTTTATTTTTTCGAAACACTCTTCGTCGGAGATTCGTAGGAGCAATGTCGTTATCGTCACGTAAGATCGCACGTCCTGCTATATTAAATATTAAATAATAAAATGAATCCAAAATTATCTATCTCCTTTCTACATTAAAATTTCACTTTCTGCATTATTCATCTTTTTTTGTCAGAATATCACACAACGCATCACCTAGCGACACGCGTGACACGTGACGCGAGATCCGTTCGCATGTGTGAACCACCGGATAAAACAAAAGACGCGATTTAAATCTCCGTCATATAATCTGAATTACAAATATGCAAGTTACGTATATGCTTGATCCTACTCACTTTTTTATATCGCTCGCGAAAAACGCAATACATTGCTATATGCGTTCGATAATAATATAACGTGACAAAGAGTTGACTTTTACGTGACGCGAATAGTATATTCCTAATTTAATCCTATTTTTTCCTTCTCTCTTTCTCTCTCTCTCTCTC
>NW_012130112.1:620745-625917 GCF_000143395.1 Atta cephalotes | reverse complement strand
CTTGTCGAGAGACGTCGCGCTCTCTCTCTCTCTCTCTCTCTCTCTCTCTCTCTCTCTCTCTCTCTCGCGCGCGCCCGCACGCTTGCTCGTTCCTCTGATTTATACTTCTGGTTTACCAGACTATTAACGCCGCGCAACACTGTTAATAATCGCAGGTGCGGGATGCAATCGCGACTTTTCCTTCGACTCTGGAAACATCGCGATCGATGAAGGCAGCAACTAGGAATTGCACGTTTTCAGCCGACAGTTCTCGATAAATTATTCCCATTTTATTATGCAGGGGTCTTTGAGAAATAGAAAGATTGTCGGACGAGTTTCCACCAAGTGTCGATAGTTTCCAAATTCTACAAACAATTAAAGTCTCAGGGATTTTTACGAATTAATAATGATTACAAAATCGATTAATCGCGGCTGAATTTTGTCCCAACAGATTTATACGACATTTAATAGCTGAGTAGTTCAATATTAAATATATCAGAAATAAATTCTCACTCGACAAGAATTAAATATGTATATACGCTGTTAATTTAATAGTATGACTATTTTTGCGAAAAACGTCAATGCGACGAGGATGTCGATTTTAAAACGAATTTTGTATTCAATTTTAATAACTAGCATATATCCTCTCGCACGTGTACAAGCCATGCAAAGGGACGAAAGGAACAAATCCGCTTTTCACGGTAATAATGGCACGTATCCTTTCGCTATCAAGCCGCGATATTGCAATTTCTTGCTTGGATCGTCGACTGAAGCGCTTGCAACACGTTTTCCTACACCGCGCTAGGTTTTTTTCCCGTGTGGCATCGTTCGCTGAGAAACGCGATATGCACTCTGATAAAATCATTTTCGAATTATTTTAATTTCTCGCTACGTGTCAGTCGGAAATTTGGTATGCGCAGGTATATTATTATTACATATTAAAATCACAGATTTAAATAAAATACGAGTTTGCTTGTATAACGTCGATATAAATGTAAAAACATTCTATTTTCCTCAAATAAAATTTTGGTGATCAGCAAATGAATTTGGAATTGATCTATAGCTAAAAATATAGGTAAAAAGTTTTATAGCAAGTTTATAATATTCAACGCTGAATATTAATTACGCTTTCAAGTGATTAATTCAGCTGAATAAGAGAGACAATGGAAAGGTTTCACACAAAAACCGAATAAATCCATTTTTTTTTTTAATCTAGGTCGTAGCGTCAAATCGTTTTCTATCAGCAGCGTCACATTGTCAACAATTGTTTCGGCAAGAATCAAATGGAAAATATAGGAATTTGACATTTCTAAAGAATTTTTGTTAAGAATAATTTCAAAGAAAAAGTAAAAATATTATTGCTTTATACTTTAAATAATATTTCCTTTACCTTTATCGCTATTAATATTATAAAAACAAATCCAAAGATTTCTGTTTTTTAATGGACCATCAAAGTATTAATCAAGCGTAAAACTTTGATCTTCTACTTATTATAATTCGGAGAAAAATTATTATACTTATATAATGGAAATAAA
This sequence comes from Atta cephalotes, assembly GCF_000143395.1. Classification (NCBI taxonomy): domain Eukaryota; kingdom Metazoa; phylum Arthropoda; class Insecta; order Hymenoptera; family Formicidae; genus Atta; species Atta cephalotes. The sequence goes on along the minus strand of NW_012130112.1, from coordinate 624,403 downwards.
AAATTTTTTAAAGAAAGTATTCAAGAAGGGCTACGATTCCCAATGAACAATTTTCATTACACATTTATTGTAACGATCTCTTCTGATCTCTTCATCGGGACATCCTCAGTGTTATTAATTAAAATTCTATAAACCGCCAATCATGATGATACGCAAAAACATATATAACTATGGATTTTGTGAAAGTCTTCAATTATTTATTTAATTGTAACATTTTAATTGCTGCACAATATGTTCTACACTGCAAAACATTTCTGTTGTAAACTTTCGAAAGTGTTAAAAGTGTTTTTGTCCAACAAAAATGTACTGTAAATTTAACCGGATTATATTATGAACATCTATGTGTTACAATAATATTTTGTGATAAAATATATACGCATGCGCGACGCGCGACGCGTCAGTTTTGTAAATTCCCAGCAAAATTTTTATTTTGCAAATATTGTGAAATCACAGCAAAAAGTTACATGATTTGTAAACTACTTACTGCACATTTTTATGTAAGGGTATTATAAATTCACAAACATTTCTAACATTGTAATGATTTGACTAAGATGTTTCGAGTAAATATAACGTAATAGTTTCCAAATTCACGCCGTTTAATACCGCTGCATCAACCGAACAGAGTGGAGGGCACAGACAAAACGGTAAACTATCATCTATTAAATTGCAGAACTCGGAGTCGTTAGAGCCGAGCTTACGCGAGTTATGCTTTCGGAGGTAAGATCGCGATTTGTCGTAGAAAACCGTGCTTGCTCGCTTGCTCAGTCGTTTGCGTTTGCTCCGTGTTAATTAATTTGTTAATTAATTTTGAACTATAGAACGCGCGGCAGTTAGATAATTCTAAAATTCACTTACGCGCTGCGCGCGCAACCTTTAGTTGCGAACTAATTTATTATGACGATGATTTCCGACTGGCAAAGAGGAAAATGCCAACATTGCCCGTTAAAGCGCTTATTCAAATATAGAGCTTTAACCTTTTCGAAAATCATAACGGATAAATCACCGGAAGTAATGATCGTGTTTCGTTGCCTCGATACGCTTTATGGCTCCGCGTCGTCGCGGTGGAACTACTAAACACCGAAATGGTTGTGAATGCAGGTTCTCCGGTTTTTTCCTCTTCTTGCTCTTTCCATAAACAAAAATGCCGGTATTACAATGCAACTACAGCGAAAGTCAGCTGCGGCTTAATTAAAAGCGGCGGATTATTTTTCTTATTAGCCCCTTAAGGACACGCGCACTGTACAATCTACGTTTCGCTGTATTTTAATCTCGTGATTGCATGAAGAATGCATTGTAATTGGCTGCATTGTGTATCTGCGATACTCTGAAAACTAAGAATGAACTCGTCAATACGATCGGGATTCAATAATTTTTATTTGTTTTAATTTAATTTTTCTGCAATACAGTGTGCTTATAAGATCAAAAAAATAATCATGAGGAAAATTTAGAATGAACGTCTAAATTTGATTTATACATAAGGTTTGTAAGACTGGAGAGAAATTTCATTTCAAATCTGGATGATATGTACTTATAACGTGTATATTTCCAGTTAAAAGTTGAATTTATATCTTGCCTTTTAAGAAAAGCTTCGAAAAGGCTTCGAGGCCTTTATTTAGCAATTATCTGAATAAACCTTTTTAAGATGCGTTTGCTTCACCGACAAAGAGCAGAAGTACTTACCTAATTTAGGTTATGAAAATAGCAAATGATATTTCGCGACGCAAACGACAGCGCAATAATAAGTAACAAAAGTAGGTCGGTTGGGAAAATTTTGGAAGTGGTCTGACTAATTTTAGCATATTAGACCGATGACATTTGAAAAATCATATGACTTGTGTGAATTCAACGTAATTAAAATAGCAAAATTTAAAGTGACAAATGTTCATTTTGTGAAAATTCAAGTGATTTATTTTATATATATAGTTTATTACATTGAAATTTTATTTCCTCTATTTCTATTTTTTGCGATACTTGTATAAATATGATATTTGTATTTACTTTTTATTAATTCACTAAAAAAGCAATAAAAATGAAATTAATTTCATTAATATTTTTTTTTACGAAATAATTTTCAAAAGTATATTTTTATGCAGAAATTTCTTAAAAAAAAAAATTTTCTCTCAATGTTCACTATTATTATAGAAATAATATACATAAAATAAAATATTTACATGCTTTTCTAGACATTGCGTTGCGTTGATAGAAAAGTGACACATCTTAGTAGAACTTTTTAGCAGAACATTTTTTTTTTAATTCTGAATTGGAACAACATTTTTTTATTAAGACGAATATGCATTACTTTCTTAATTCCGCGTTATACTTGCAACTAAATGTATTCTTTAAAACTATATATATTTATATATCATGAGTTTTTAAATTATAAAATTTTTATATTTTAAAATTCATTGCAATCCTAATGCTAATTTTTTACTTGTGTCACTTTTCTGTTACCTCGACGACTTGTCTGAATTTTTGTAAATATATGAATCATTAGAATTTTTAGAATAAATTGAAACTGATGGCATGAAAGAGTTTAAAGCAACACTATAAAAAAATATGAGCCTGTCTCACGGATGAAATGTATGCATCATATATTCCTAATGCCTAATCATAATGCTGTGCAAATGCGAAATGTTACTCATGAGTTTATCATACAATCGCGAACGAACAGAACGGTTCTCTTGCTTTATGCGACTTTAATCTTTGTTTAAAGACGCGAGAAATATAACCGCATAACATGTCTAATCATATCTTGTTGTCAGTCGATATTAATTCGTTAATTGTGTTTCGTAATTACCTGTTGCGTTGTATAGGATTGAATTTTTCAAGCGTCGATGCATCCAACGCAGATAAATTTGTATCGAGCCAGACAAAACCAGTCGCTGAACTGGAACCTACGACGTTAAATGGGAATTACTTTATCTCGTCGAGTTTTTTCTGTTCGATCGCCGAAGATCTCGATTGTTATCATGAATGAATATTCGCGAAGCGCGAAAATAAATGGCTTAACTTGGACGCAAAATGTCTCGATAGAGTATTATAAATTTAAATGGTCTGTAAAATAAAACATCGAGAAGCACGTGGGACAATACAAATGGAAGTTTGCTTACTTGTCAGTTAAAGGACAGTACTAGACAAACGCGCAGTTTTACAAAGAAAAGATATCAACCGCGAATTGCGTGTGACTGAAACATTCATAAAATAAAATATTTTTTGTCTATTTCTATCCTTTCGTATTCACGTTCTTCTTTGTGTTCTTTTTAAACCTCGTTCTTTCAATTCTCGATTTTTAATTTAACAAAAGTTAGTGTTTTATTTTATAGCTACACCACTTTATAAAATCATAGGAAAGGAATTAATTTCCATAAATGGAAATTAAGGGAAAAAATCGTTAAAATAATGCATAACGCGCATGTGAAAACAATCAAATTTTGCAATAAATAATTTGAAAGAAAACAAAAAAACCAGATCCGTCTTAATTTCAAGAAATAGGGGGAAGGAGAGAGGGAGGGAGGAAGAAAGGGGAGAGAGAGAGAGAGAGAGAGAGAGAGAGAGAGAGAGAGAGAGTAGGAGAGTATAATTATTATACTATACTACCTACGTAGTAAGTAAGTAACGTACGGTTACGGTTCCGGTACCGGTACGTCGTCGTTAGTTT
>NW_012130112.1:612219-620302 GCF_000143395.1 Atta cephalotes | reverse complement strand
ACGTACGTAACGTAGTAACGTACTACGTAATAACGTACTACTATACTCTACTCTAGTNTNTATATATATATATATATATATATATATATATATATATATATACACATGTGTGTGTGTGTGTGCGCGCGCGCGCGCGCGCGCGTGTGTGTGTGTGTGTGTGTGTATGATACATATTATATATATATAAAATATATATAGACATGACTATGCACACATATATCTATGCGCATTGCACACGTTACCTGTACCTGAAATATTTAATTGTGAACTCGATTGGCCGCACGCGATTTCGCCTAGCAATCCGACTCACGAGATAGCTAAAACTCTCAAAGCTTCGTACTCTCATCCGAGCTGAAGCTTTTATCCGTGACGCGTATATATTCCTCTCAGATATCCGACGCGCTACATCGGAACTTGGTAGTGTATTCCTGATTCGATAATAATATTTAATTTAATTTCGCAACAGCTTCCCCAGAATATGCACCGTAAAAATCTTTTATGCTCTGTTAAAAAAGAGGATAATAGAAAGAAATGCATGGAGGTGAAAGATGGATGGCTGCGGCGCGTAGACCCGCGAGCGACGCGGCAGTATGATTTTCACTTAATTGGCTACGTGGATCGTTACAATTTTTCCGAGTTGCAACCCGCAGGCTCTCGCAATTGTGCATTGGTGCATTTCAAGAGTGGCCCATGGAGAGTCTTTTTTGTCTGAGGTTAGCATTAATTGTAGCATTAATAAATCTCGTATTAAATTAAAACTGATTAAAAGAAATTAATGTCTTAGCAATCGCACACCAAAGAATAGTTCTGCTTTTATCTGTTTTTTTCTTTTTAATTTTAATTTATTTATTAATTTCCGATTTTTAGAATTTTTTCTTTTATTCTTGTTTTTTAATTTTGGTTCACTTATTAATTTTATTCTTCTTATTCTTGCGTTGTAACATTTAAATTATTTTTACTTCCTCTCTTCGACTTCATTAGCTGATGAAGGCTATGTATTCAAAATACATTCCTATTATTTAATTGAGAAATTATTTGATAGTTTTAGTACGAAACCGATAAGATGGAACCGATAAGAATAAATCTAATCTAAGAGTAGGAGAAATCTTATATTTACTCAAATTTTGGCGCGCGGCTTACAGAATTAGACATGTAAGTATATAAATTAATACTGAAATATTTAAACACTAAACATAAGATCCATTTTGATCGAGTATAAGATAATATAATTTATAGATTTGACAATAATTTATTATATTTGACTTAAATTATTTATTCTTAAATTTATTCTTATTCTAATCTAACTTCTCTTATTCTAATCTAACTCTAATGAAACTTCTAATTATTTATTCTTAATATTACTTGTTCTTTTACTTGTTCCTGGCTTTCTTATTTTACTTTGCAACATTTAAATTATGCTTTGCAAAATAAATTTTGCTTTTTTTATTTACTATTTATCTCTACTTATTAATATTTTTTTATATTAGATTTCAATTATTTCTACTAATTTATTTTACTATATCACTTTCGTCCGATTCTCTATAAATGATTATGATTTTTATAGCGCTGGCTTTCCGCTTTTTTTTTTACATTGAAAAAATTTCCTAAATTTCTAAGTAATATTTTCTTGAACAGTACTAAGTAAACATTTCCTTATTACAAATAAATATTTACTGAATACACTACACGTATTTGTATTATTTGATTTAAGTATTACTTTTTTTAAAAATAAATATTTATTTGCAGTAAAGAAATGTTCACTTGGTACTATTCAAGAAAATATTACTTATATTTAGGAATTTTTTTTCAGTATAGATTTAGGTTCCATCAGATATAAAAATATAAAAGTACGACCAGAATCAGATAGATACGACATATATATAAGCAGTGTATCCAACATATTTTCGTTTGACATCAAATCGTAAAGTTACGATGTAATATCGTTGTTGAACACTCCGTATAATGCGGTCATATATCTCTGATACTTACTCGTGAGCGAACATGATTGCATCCGTATAGATAGGAATCTCACCACGCGCGTGATTTTATCCGGTAATCGGGAACTCATCGAGCACCTTTACACTTTCATCCGCCCTTAACCCTTGTGTTCATGACAAAAAATCGACTCATCCATCGAATGACTTTTTCACTGAAATAATAATTATATATGAAATAATGTTCGATTAGCTGCCACACTGACCGCTTTACTTAGAAAAATGATCTGGTTGGATTAAATAATAATTCTGGTGGAAAATAGACGAATCAGAATTTTCTAGTTAAATCTATTAGAATTCTGATTATCTCAACTATTGTATTGAATTTTAATAAATTTAACCAGAAAATTCGGACTCGTCCATTTTCAACCAGAAATTTTGTTCAGTATTGAAATTTGTATATAAGAAGAACGCGTGATAAAAAAAAAAGCGAAATATTTTCCCCTTTGCTTCAAAAATGACATTCAAAAAAATTAAAATTTTTCAGAAAAGAAAGAAAGTATTTCTCTTAACTGGACAAAAAATTATTAGCTAATCAAATAATCGGCAAAAAGGACGTACGTATTTAAAAGTCATTTTTGTTATTTTCGTTGTACAAGAAAATCCTTAGAAAATCATCTTTTTTGAGTTCTGATGATTTTGACAAGTGTTTATGAAGTTAAGTTAGCAGTTCATTTTTTATGATTAATAGGCTAATGTTTATTTAATACTGATTCATAATTGAAAAATCACATTTTTTGAATTGTGCTACTTTTGAAATAAATGAGCAATTTTTTATTGTATTTATTCTGAGAGAGATATTGAAATGTTGGAATGACGAGTTTAGAACTCTAGTCAACCTAGCAGTTAATTTTAACTGTAATTAATTCCTATTGCATTATGTTATTATTTCGTTATAAATTTAACATCGAGGAAATGCGATTTTAGCCGTCATTGTGAGTTTCGATTACATTACAGTCGAATTTAGATAACCCGATTTTCATTGTAGAATCAATTTTGACTACAAAAGCAAATGACTTTATGTTAATTTATTGACGACCGAAAATACAATTCTGATTTTCCATTAATTTCATTTGGAGTATAAAGGAATTTTTTTTCTAATGCCTATCAACAAAATATGATCTACAGCAGGATTAAGTTTACTCGCCATAATAATCGAAGGAGGCTTGTAATCACGCGCGTTGTAATACGCTGATCGCGCTGTGCTTAAAAATCGCCGTCCGCCAACACTTTTATCCACCATCTCATTGATTTATACTTTTGATTTACTGGACTATTAAAACGCCACGCAACATTATTAACTCTGCGTTTTATGGTCATTTTATTTTTGCGAAAATCCATATTTTTGCGACCGATCGTACACTTTTTATGTCGCAGAGAGAAATTATTTTAAATTAAGTTTCGAAAATATTTTAAATTAAAAATATCTATTTGGCGAAACTTTCGAAGCAATATGAAACGGTTAGCGAAATAGGATATCAGACGAGTAGGACATACACGTGTATTTTTGTAAAACGCGCGCCCGCGTGCTTTGAAATTTAATAACGTTATCTGTGTGAAATTTACAGAGACCATTTTTTTTTACTCGTTAATGTAACGAACTACTCGACTACACGCGGGCGGGACAAAAAAAATCTGCGTACGTAAAATATCAAGCGTGTGTGAAATTGGCACGCCTAAAAATTCACCGCAGCGCGGCAGTTTCTATATGTACACGCTAATCGACGTGGTCTCGAAATTGGCGCGCCTAAAATTGACGCCGCCTAAACGTGGACGCGCGCGCCGTAAATCGACGCGCCTAAAATCCGCTCTCGCAGCCTTTATCGGCAGCACGAGGCGTGAAATCCGCGCCTGGCCGGATCTCGTGATACACCTCCCGTCGTTCCGCGCCGCGCTGCTCGTGCCGGTCGATGATTCTAATTCGCTTCGGCGTTCACCCTAGAGCGGCCATGCACGCACTCACACGCGTACGCAGGAAGGATGACGGGGTTGGGGGTGGAGGCCGGGCGGAAATTCCGGCCGCCGAGCGATCAGTTTTGCGGATGCGACGTATCCGGTGATTTGGTATTGTTGCCCGCGGCAAGCGCAGCGTCAATGGACGCACGCAGGTAGAACGCGTAGAACGCGAGCGTGCAAGCGAGAGCACACACTCGCTCGCACGGATGCTCGATTGCTCGCGCGCGGCCCCGTGTCATCGCCAGGTGGATCCTCCTTCCAGCTGTACCCCGCCTCCATCGTGCTTTTTTCTCCCTTTCTCTCTCTCTCTCTCTCTCTCTCTCATTTCTCTTTTTTTGGAGAGAAGAGGAGAGGGTTTCGCGTTCGACATTTTTTGGCCGGCCAATCGAGTTTTGCCCTGGAACCACCTCTTTGAAGTCCCACTCGCGGAGTGAAGATACCACGTCACTCTCGATGGACGACTTCAAAAGGTACCACCTTTTTGAAGTTACGCTCGACGGTACGCGTCGCGCTTTCCAAACGGTCGTTTCTCCGAGAGATGTGAAGAGATTCAGAAATCACCCGCAAACGGTTAAGTCCTTCCGCTCCGTCGCGCTTATCCGGTCTACGCTATTATATCTTTTCTCTCACACGAAAATATCGATTTTTTTTCTATAGCGAATTCGATCACTTGCATTAGTGCACCGCTGGCATGTAAGGCACTTTTGTGCCCCTCTTAATATTTTTATTTAACAGCTTTAAATAAGCTTATCAAAATAATTGTTTAAATATCTTTAGAAAACAATTTTTGCTCTGGGGTATTGTAACTTATTCCTAAAGCGGAAATATGAAAAGTAAAAATTTAGCCATTGCAATTAATGGAACAGTTTTTCACTTTTTATGTTTTCGCTCCAGGGAATTTCACATTTTGTAATATGGTTTCTCTATATTTATGTACAGTACGCGTTTCGGAAGAAATTAAATCTGACAGAAGCAAACAATTGGTGCATATTATAGGAATAGAGAATGGATTTTTAAAACTTAACAAAGAAGAGTAGTTCCCTCCCTCCTTATTAATGCGCTTTTGTACACCTATTAGAGCACAATTTGCACACCTGCTTGCAGTGGCCTTTGTATGTAAAAATATATAAATATTTTAAACCATTAAATATCCTATAATAATATTGTCACGTTATTTAACAAATATATACATCACATACAGAATATATACATCATTATTTCATTATTTCATTTCAAAGTTGATTTAGCATGCATTTAGATACTTAAATAAGTAGTTCTGTGTTCTAAGTAATGTGTTCCAGTGTAATACGAGTAATGAATTTTCATTATTAACAGGACTGGGAGCATGTATGTGAAATACCTTTATTTAAAACATTTTTTTGTAATACAAGTATATTTTGTATTTTATGTATCAACGAAGTACATAAAAGTATCACGTATTTTGTATTTAAAAATCGAAAGATTGAATTAAAGTTTTTTTTGTATTTTATAATTCAGATAATAAGATCGATCTTAGTATTTGAAGTACAAAATACAAATATAATTTCAACCTTTCATTATTAATACCGAAATACAAAATACAATATGCATTGTCGTACAAATACTGTTTTTCAAAATAAAAATGTTTCATCAAATACATGTCCCTGATTATTAATTTACATCTGCGGCGACGACAAGATATGCAGTAAAATAGAATAAAGAGGCAAGTTTTAATTCGATCATCGAAAAATCCGATATGGAAATTACGAAGACAGTCGATAAATATAGGGTGCGTTCCGAGTTACGCATGAAACGCACGATGCATCATTTGTCCTTGTTGTTCACCAAATAATAAAAAAGGACAAAACGATATGTCATGCACTTCATGCGTAACTCGGAACGCACCCATAATGTCGGTGCCACCGTAACTATCGGGCGTTTATCTGCTCGTTATAGTTACATCAGCATTGTAAATTGTTCTATATATTATCTACTATACAGCGTAAGCCGCGTAAACATAATCTATATTATTAAAGGCTCCATGTTCGTGTCGGGATGGTTTTATCACGATTGGGCTTTATTGATGATATTGGCCGCTTCACTATCCGCGTGGCGTTTGTTTGTCATCGACTGGGGTTTGATGGCCGATATGAAGGTACGGATCATAAAAGATCCGTCGTACGTGGTACGGCCATCGACGATAGATATTAGTCAGACGATCGTTACCTCTTTGTCATTCGCGTTTACGACTTTTTCGATACATATAGATGCGTTTCTTAGCCGTGTGATATTTAAATCCATGTTTTACAATTGAACTTACCGCTCCTAACAAACGTCACGGATTGCCAGATTTATTTATTCGTTTGATTTATTTATATCCAATTTATACGTTCCAATTTAGACCGCACCACGCGATTTCAAATACGCTGTGGGTAGAATCCTAGAAAACCAAAGATTCGTCATTGAAGAGTATGGGTTGATTGGCTATCACAGTAAGGAAAGAAAATGATCATATGATTTACAGCCAATCAATTCTATAATATACTGCTGCGCGCCTTTTCCTATACTATAAAAATTTACGACCCTATGAAGAAAAAGAAGACAAATACCTACTTGTAAAGTTCTAGATTTACAAGAGTAGTTCAAAATGACCACCATGCTTGATCTAATAAACATTATATTAGTCCCGAAACACAATAGGTGTACTAAACCTTAAGAAATTGACCAAATTCATAGTCGAGTATTCTTCTCATATTCAATGGGAATTCAATTGATTCAATCTGATTCAATCCTGATTCAAATAAAAAAACGGGTAATGAAACTCTCAATCAAATATTTTACATTCATTAATATAACATTCACTAATATAATTACGATAAAGTAAGCGGAATGAGAATAATCGACAATAGAAGCAAAATAGAAAGCATAATCTACAAGTTAATTAATCCGTAAGTACACAGGACGATTATTGCTAATTACTATAATATTTATTGTAATGCATTAATTGTTTACCGCTTTACCATGAATTCATGGTTTAGCGTTACTGATAACAATTTTATACTGATGATTAGTTCTAATTATAGAGAGATTATGGAGCTCGCGAACGATCATCGATTAATACAAAAATTATTCGATTATTCTTGATTCGTTTTGAAAATTTGTTCGATTTTCCGTTCCTCGACATCGAGTCACATCGAAAAAAATTGGACATCTGACAATCTTGCGGATGTCGGAAGAATATCCAGAGACGATAGCGCGGATTGATAACACGTACGCTGCGCTCGCCGTCGATCGGATCAGAGTCGGATCGAGCCGTACCTATTTACCATGAATGGTAATCAGACCTCGCTATCGCGCGCCGGATGAAGACTCTCTCTAGTTCCCTGGTACACCAGAATGTAAAATTTACGTAAATTCTCCCTTTCTGCCGCCACGTTTCTGCTTAGATTCCACGAGAACCGGAAATTTCTGCTCCTCTCTTTTCGCACGGATTCTTCGCAAACTTCGCAGATACGGATTCTTCCTCTCCTTTCTCTCCTCCTCGCGTATCTGAAACTCTCATCACCTGCGTTAATAAACTGCGTGTGGTACGACGCATACGATATCGCGTTGCCTTGCTTATTTCGAGGATCGCATTACAAAGTAACTATTACAACGAAAACTTTAATCGCAGCTGCTACAACGCATAGAGATGCGAACACGATAAAATTTGGTTCAAATTAAAATTCGATTATAAACCTGATAATATGTGTTATTATTGTTATTATTATTAAATATCTTTTATTAGCTGCATTGAATATTCCAAACGCGGATATGCGCGTATGTACATACATATTTGTTTATCGCGCAAACACTTAGTACAAATAAATTAAATTGCACCATGATACACAAACAGTATTTATAAACGGTAACAAGGGAAAGAGAGCAAAAAGTTTAACGATTTATTTATTAACATATTTTATATCTGCAAATTATATTAAATACTAACATGACTAAGTCGCTTATCTAAAAACTGCAAATATATCAGAGAAGTAAATGAGGAAAAAAGAGAGATGAGATACGTATTACAAATATATATATATATATATATATCTCTTTTTCCCTTTTACTTCTTCTCTGGTATATTTGCAGTTTATATATATATATATATATAT
>NW_012130112.1:605222-610268 GCF_000143395.1 Atta cephalotes | reverse complement strand
AGAGAGAGAGAGAGAGAGAGAGAGAGAGAGAAGAGAGAAGAGAGAAGAGAGAAGATGGTCCGACGTCGATTATCAGCGAGAAATCAATCGCGGACAAATACGCTCTCGTCGCTTGGTTCGCTTTATTTACGGCCAGGCGACGCGATGCCAATGTATCTCGCTACGGTATATGTACTGTACCGCTTACCGAAAAGCCAAATCCGAAGAGCGTGAATTTAGGGAGCGAGTAATTACGCTGTGCAGTCAGTGTCTTAATTGATTGATAGATGTCTTTCATCATGAATGTAATTATGATGAAATATTTGATCAAAATAATATTAATAATGGATGTAAAATCTAATGAACATTCAGAGTAGTAACAATAATAGTAATAATAGTAAATTACTTTGATAACACGGCACAAATTATAATTCTCCAATTTATAACGGTAATAATTTTACAACTACCTGGAGTGAAACCGGACGAATACAATTGAATAATTACCCCATGGAGAAACAAATTTCACGGGATTTTAGTCGAATTATTCTGCAATATTGTGGCGCTTCTTGCCACAATGCGAATTTAATTTAAAAGGTCAAGTGCAAGAGAATTGTTACAAGATAATTATAAATTCTTTTTCCCCATGGCACGCACTCGCCGCATTTTTATCGCGCCGCTATATACGTGTACACATATTTCGCCATCATGAAATCACACAATCGTTGCAGTGACTCCTGCAAATATACATATATACGGAAGACTTCCCAAGTGGGTTTCGGTTTCATAATAATCATGATGGGACGACGGGAGCGTCCTACATAAAGAACTTGCCGGAGTATTTGTCTTGGTAGAAAAATTATATGCACCGCTATGTACGTGCATGTATACGCGTATGTACGAAACTTCGAGAACGGTGCCCGCTTTGAAATATTTATGCACTTCTTATTGCATGAAGGCCACTGTATTCTTTTTGAGAAACGAATACGCTTGGCTCCGATACACGTGGCGTCTCGTGAACGTTTTTCGCCCGCAAAAAAGACGGGCGACGATTTAGCGCGACTACATATACGGATAAATATGAAACGCCGGAGAAATCGCGACCCGGCGTTTCTCTTGGCGAAGCTGGTACGCTAACGATGTATTTAACCGCGCGGCGTGTTTATACAGCATCCTGCAGCGCTGCCCACGATTATTCTGTTACACTCTTCGCAAATTCGCCGTGCGCGTGTCTTGGACGTTTACTCGACTCGCTGGCTTAAACACGCATTTCTGGAAAACTGTAGAAATTAATCTCTCTCGCTTACACGATACAGTCATACGAATAAAGCCGAGTGCCTCTTCTGGAAAATACATACAAACACATATTACGACATATTTTATTGCACTCGTAAAGTTTGAGTACTCGCCTCTATAAAGGATTATACATACAGTAGAGCAAATAATGATAATACAGGACAGTATTCGAATGACAGTTTATAAGTACGTTTATAATCTAAATGATTACGTATTATTACATAATATCGAAAATGTTTATATAAAACATAGTACGTAGAATATACATATGTTGCTCCCTTATTTTATTATAGACGTACACTGCACTCATTTTTATAATGTGTCAATATTTATATTTTAAATAAACTATATACGAGCTATATGAATATGAAGATTGTATTATATTTTTATTAAATAACATTTCCGTTTGTTGTTTATTTACTTTTGTTATTATTTGTTATTATTTTTATTTTATAAACTAAAATTTAAAAAAGTAATGACACAAATTTTAATTTGTTCTATAAGTATTCTTAAGTATTCAAAATGATATATGTATATATACAAAGTTTAATTACAATTCAGAGATTAATCGCAAAGATTTGGAAGAAATAAATATATATTATGTTTACTTACGAAACAACTCTAATCTCTGCATCGCGATGTAACTTTACATAAATCATCTTGAATACTTAAACTTACTTACATTAAAAAAAATTGAGATTTTTGTCATTATTTTATAATTAATATTTTTATAAAAGATACTTATTAGCATAAAAAAATTATGAAATGGCTCATCGATTTAATAAGCGATATTATTACTCTAGTTCTCTCATGAATGCGTTTTAAGAACTGAAAAGGATTTCGGCGCACAGTTTACAGAAACAGATATGTAGATAAATTCACACAGGAGTATTTAAGTACTACGATCCGCTTTAACCGAATACAGGATTTCTCTTCTTTAACTAGATTAACTATCCAAATATATATAATAAATTAATAAATAACAATAATTGAATTATAAACAATTTTTGATTAAAGTAAGAGATATCAATACAGCTCATAAAGGTACTACTGTTTTTAATGTTAATAAAAATAAAATTAATTACGAATTGGTCTTTTAATTGTAACTCTGCAGCAATTTTCCAATATATGAAATTAACAATGACATTTGCATCAGTAGACTACCAAACTATAATATATTTTGTTTTAATGATTCTTTTGATGTAGTAATTATTTTTTGTTCCCATTTTATTCCATTAATTCTCGATGGAATTTCATGTAATATTTTTGAAACATTATATAATATCCGTTCTTTGATATTTTTAACTATACGATTCAGATCGTTGTCTTGCTAAAAATAAAAATTTTCTGATAAATTCTTTTCGATGCATTGTCTTTTACCTTTTCTTTCTAGCTTTCTTACTCTCTCTTACAAAATTTAACTATTTTATTTTATCTAAAAATGTATCAAATGAGATTTCCAATTTTATTAGCTTGCCATGTAATCCTGCTATTATTGATCCAACATTGTATGTATAGTTGCTTGCAAATATTTTGATTATAATTTTGTATTTTATTTTCTCCATACATTTTTACGTCCGTGGCTACAAAAATATCATAATATATTCTTGTCTCAAAAATAATATAACGTCCTAAAAAGAATGATATCATTATTACTTTGAAATTTTTAAATAAAGCGTTTTATTTACTTTTTGATGACAAAAGATTTCCTTCTTGGGACTTAGGCATTAAAATCACTATTGTTTAATATTCAGGATTATTTAATATTCAACACAATTTTAAGCGAACATCTTTTTTAAACTGCATAGCAACTATATTTATAGATAATTTTGAACTAGAAATAAAGGAATTCTTTTTTTACTTGTTGTTGAATTATTATTTTTTAATAGTCGATTACAACTTTATTTATATGCAACATCATCGTACATATTAACTTGGAAACTGAACAGAACATACATTTACATTCCAATTTATTTTTGGAACATTTTTTCGACCTTTCTATACCGAATTTATATATTTTTGCGATCTTTATCACATCTTTCATTTTAATAAAAATTTTGTAACTCGAATACATGTTATTTGTTATACTAAAGAATCTCACATTAATTATACGAAAAATTGGGACCCGATGAAATAATTTAATTTTTACATCTAACGTAACTTATATAATAAACAAAAGATATTATAAATAAATACAAGGTTCAATAATGGATAATTTTTTATCTGTGATCTATCAAAGATATAAAACTTGGGCTTATTGTGTACCATGACTCATAAAAACTATCTATTCTTCAGCCTTGTGTCTTCTGTTCATCATATAATAAGCTACATTATATGTAAAAACTAATTCATTTTACATTCCCAATATTCCATATTAATGCGGAGTCCTTTACGTGTTTTACTTCGATCCGTTTTACCTGTACACAATAGCCAGTACCGAAAATCTATAGTTCACATTATGTATACTGTAGATTTTCAGTATTGGCAATGCATAATATCGGAACACTGCTAAAGTATATTTATATATGCAAATATTTACTGTGTTATGCAATGCGTAATTATTTGAACTATGAAGATATTGCCGGTTGAGTACTTTTGCATGTATATACATATCAATTAGAATAACATAAACACAGTAAGCATGAATTTTTATATTTGAAGAAATTACATTTTTTATTTTTGTACCATACATTATTTATAAATACATTTAATTCTTTTACATTCTCTCTAATTGACACTATCGCAAAATATAGGCGAGCATTCATTTATTATTCACGGGTGAATTTGTCCCACCGTGCTGACGTACTCGCCGACGCAGTTCTTTCAGCAGTTATTTAACATGCTACAACCGAAGAGATAACGGACAGATCCTCCAGAACTTTCTATCGAGTTCAAAATTTTTCGCCATTAATCGTCGCTCCGTAGTTTCCGATGTTCTCTTTATTTCTCTTTCTCCTTTTTCTCTATCTCCCTCTCTGTATCTTTGCGTCTCAACGCGTCAAGCATTTCTCTGCCATTTTAATAATAACAATAATAATAATAATAATAATAATAATAATAATAATAATAATAATAATAATAGTAATAAAGGACGACAGCATGGATTGCGCGGGCGCGTTTGTACCGAAGTTCTCTCGAGTGCCCCTCGTCATGCAACAACGCTGAGTATGACGGCCCGCGGGCGAAGGGCGGAGGTCGCATGTCGCGCGGCGATAAGTTGCCCCGTCACACGTTTCCAAGTTCTCACGCCTTGCCCGAGTTAGTTCACGAGGTTACAAGCTGGCTGCACCTCCCTGGGAGAGAGGAAGGACGGCTGTCTCGAATTGCAGAAAGTCTGCCTAAATCGCCGCGCCGACGAGACCCCTTTAAAAATTAACGATCGGTAGTGATCATCGAGCGATCCGCGTACGCTCTCTCCGCTCTCTTATTCCCCAAGACCCGTCTCCGTAATCTACGTCATGTAATCTGCAGGAAGCCCTAAGAGTAATCCTGAGGGGTAGTCCCGACGGCAACGTGTCATTTTCTCATCCGCGTTTTCTAATTCCACGCTCGGCCTAGCCGGAGATAGTTTTACGGTAGGTAGATGGAAATAATGGCCGGTGCGCGGCGCATATCGATCGTTCATGAATTCGCTGTCGTTCGGTGTCTCAATTACGTGGAAATATCTGTCCCAATAATTTGTAACGGAGTTTGAGGGAACACAGGGAGTACACACACACACACACACACACACACACACACACACACGCGCGCGCGCGCGCGCGCGCGCGCGCG
>NW_012130112.1:600141-602405 GCF_000143395.1 Atta cephalotes | reverse complement strand
CTACTACACACACACACACACACACACACACACACACACACACACACACACACACACACACACACACACACACACACACACACACACACACACACACACACACACACACACACACGTGTCACTTTGCAAAACAAGGCTGGGCGCGCGCAATATTGCATATCGTCATGCGACGTGCACGTTGCAGCACGTCGAGTTCCGGGAGATCGGGACTGTGTTGCTGGCCACCGTCCGTGGACGTCGTTCGACGTTTCCCGTCATGCGACGTGCGTTATTTTCGTGCCGGGTCCCGGCGTAGATATTGGCAAAACGACGTCCCGCCCATTCATCCCGCAATGACGTTTAAATACTTCAGAACGCGCTGCGGCGTTCCCTCGTTATTGCGCACGCGGGTACCCGCGAGAAACTCGTGAACGTGAGATGGATGAGGAATCGCAAGTTGTCGCTGTTGTCAGTGTTTCCCAAACTGGCTTTCTGTTCTACGACGAGAAAAGTTGGGTATTTCGCGACCCGTTTCTGCGCGCCCGGTGTGTGACAGAGATACGAAACACTAAAAATCTATGTTCCTTTGGAAGAGACCTAACAAACATATATATATATACGTATGTGCGCATTTAATTAAATAATAACTTTGTAATTCTTGGCGATTACTAAATTTTGAATATAATTTTCATATAGATAATTTGTAGAGAATTTGTTACATCTTTTTTTGAAATTATATATTATACATGTCTATAGTTGCCGTAATTGTATGTAAATATCATTCATAATTTTAGTACGAATCTTAAAGATTTTATACTATCTATTTTTATAGACGAGATATTTTCGCGCTAATAATTGAATTAATGAGTTAATGATAAGTTTTAGAAAGCTTATTTTCATGTTTATTCAACGTAAATATTATTTTCCTCTTTATTTTACGTAAATATTATTTTTCTCCATAGATATTTCCATACTTTCTGACATTTTATATAATTTATTTAACGATTAATCGATCAAAACGCCTTAAATATTTTTTACAATATTTATTTAATCATGTTATAAAATAATGTTACACACACATATTCACATATACACGCACCTATTTATAAATGTGTTTGCAAATAGTACAAAAACTCTTCTGATCATCTAAAAGATGTTCAATATGGGTAAAACAGACATTCTGAGAATGTCCTATTTTAATCCCAAGATCTCTTCCAGGTCTTATCTTCAAGACTTCTGGAAGTCTTAAGAAAGAAATGATAGCCTTATTCAATTCCTGAGCATCTCAAGGATATCCTTGAAGCGAGTGTGGAATACTGTAAAAACTTTTACAGGACATAAAGCATGCCTCGGGAAAAAAATGTTTTATACATATATAAAATTATATACTAAAATAAGTATTATTTATTAGCATCATATTCCAGAATATACGCGGATTATTAAGTGATTATTACATTTTTATTTTAACATCTTTATAAAATATTTACAAGGTTGTATATGTAAAAAAAATTATATAGATAAATGTTGCAATATAACTACTTGATACTCTTAGTTTTTAGAAAAAAAAAGGAAATATATGGAACAGAAATGATTCAATTGTGTGTATTAAAGATTAATTAATTCATTGAAGTAATATAAACGCAGCTAAATTTAAAATTTTTGAAATAAAAATATGGTCAAATAAAATCAATTTTCCAAATCAATTAAAATTTCCAAAAAAATTACAAAACATTTTTAAGGCCATATAAAAGTCAAAACTATAATATTTTTTAAAAACAAAATTTATTTTTATATTATATATGATTTTTGTAAATATTTTTTCAAACAGAAGTATTAAAATAGAATTATTAAAAAAATTAATAGTTTATAAGATATTTTATATTTTATACTGATATATTTAGATATAAGGTATAAAATATCTCGTAAATATTTTCAAATACCAGATATTTTGTTTTTATTTTTTAATAATTATATCTTGATTCAATTTACATATTAATAAAATGAATTAAATGCCATGGTAAGAAAATATATAGTTTTATCTATCTAAAGAAAATATACAGTTTTTTTTTAAGAAAGTTATGCAATATATAATGTCTTTTTTTTATAACAGCTTTCTTAATTGATTCATTTTATTATTCTATATAAAATATTAGAAAAACATCATCAAAAAATGAATAATTTACGATATTTTATATATTTTATTATATATTTTATGATGAATTTTAAAATTTTAAATATCGATATTTTTTAAATTAATTTATGATTATTTGTTTTTCTCAGATCAT
>NW_012130112.1:587650-592980 GCF_000143395.1 Atta cephalotes | reverse complement strand
AGCACTGGATAAATTTTGATCAGAATAACTAACTTAATCCAATCATTTCATTAATTCACTCGTACGTTTAAGACCTCGAATATGGCAAAGTTGAAAACGAATTAGTAATTTAACATTTGTAATTAGTTCATGCCAATATCTTGGTCGAACTTCATCAAGGATAGCAATCAATAACTATTTTACTAGGTCATCAAATGAATTTCTAAAACGCTCTAATTCTCTATACATACATATACCTCTTGAGGAAATATAACACGAGATACGAGATTCACTGAGAAACCATCTCACGCGGCGTGAAATATTGAGCGTGTACGATTGCACGTTGCATTTTTTGCAAACATTTTTCGCAGAGCGTATCTTGCTAGCAAGTTAGATGATGTTAATTCTTTTTTTCATATCATATACTATAATATATATATATATATACTGAGCGAAATTTATGATCTTTCGATAAAATAATACATGATGATGTGTGTGTCATGTCCTTTCATGTGTATGTACATATATATCATAATAAAAACAGTAAAGTACTTGTAATACGAAACTCATCGAGGTTTAATTGTGCTACGACAAGGTTGCAAACCTGTCCTGTACGCGCATTAACGGCGCGCGTTAACGTGGCATTAATGGCTCGTAATTGTATATATGTTAGTTAATTAATTACTCGTGCTACGTCCCCCTCCCCCTTATCCGTATTACCGTAAAGCTACGTTTAGATACGTCGGAAGTTAATTTCACCGCGCGGAATGTACAATATATCAAGCCCCGCCAGAATTCCAGATTGCGCAAGATTCTGACAATGTTTCGGCAATTCTACAATACATATTCCTGTGTGTTGCATCGTGCGCGATACAGCATATTTGTTTGTTTTGTCATGATTACAAAATGATGTAATGATATCTAATGATTTAGCACCACTAAGATTAATATTATTGTAAAAACGTGGAAAACTGTGAGAATCAAGACCTTTAGACGCAAAGTAGGTAATTTTGAGATTTACATGTTCTATAATGGACAAACTGCGCAGTTTAGAATCCTTCTCCGTTTTATTCTCACGGCAAGATTGCGGCAGTCAATAATACCGGTAACATACGTGAATTCACGGCGAATGGGCGGGACGTTAAAGCGAAAATTCATATCGCGATATCCATCTTCTTCGAGGACTTAAAGTATCGGCAAAGATGACTATAAGAACCCCCGAGAATGGACACGGAAAGTTTTAATCTTTTCAGCCTTGTACCGGGTGAGTGGCTCGAACGCAGAACAAACTTTCACACTATCGACGACAGTCACGCGAGCAATAAATCTGTCCAATACATTGAATTCACCCGCAAAATTTTTCCCGGGTTTTCATCCATCGCAACGATCTTCGGCACGGCCGGAACTTGGCGACGGTAGAGATGCTGGGAGATGCTCCCTGGTAGTTTTCAAAGTTGTCATTGAAAAAGTTTCATTGTACATGCCGTTCATTACAACGTTGCTCATTAGTATCTTCTCGAATATTGAATTGTTAGATACTACGTAATGTCGCTCCTGCTCTTCTATTTTTTCCAAAGAGATATGCAATGTGTATCATCGTCAGATAATCCGATTTTCTGATTTGAATAAACACAGATATTTCGAGACTATGTCATTTTATAGAAAAAAAATATTATACCAAGAGTTACGAGTATGGACAATTAAGTAATCTGTCTCGCGAAATAACAAATAGCATTATAAAATATTCAATAGAAGTCAAGCCCATGTATGCAAGACAAAATAAGAAGGTTAGAAAATCAAGAAATGAACCAAAAAAAATAAAAGTATTAAGATAATAAATAATAACATAATAATTTGATGTTAAATAATTATCAAATAATAATAGGACATTTCAAATATATAGTCTGCATCAGCTAACAAAGTTGAAATGTACAAAGAAACTTAAATCGAAAATGTAATGATATAATATCAATGAATTGTCATTGCATAAAGCTGCGCAATAAAAAACAAATAAAGTTTATTTAACTTTTAAATTAAGAATACAAATAAAATAAGATGTAAACATTTTAATCCTTACAGAGATTCTTTAATAAGAGTCTGGACATGGAAACAAATATGGCGGTAACATTATATTTCGCCTTGTATTGCATATGTAAGAAACGGTGCTTGTGGCGCACTTAACGCGTGAACGTCCAAATCGAACGCAGCCATAAAGTATAACTTTAAGCTATTATCCATGAAAGGACGCGTTGTAATAAAATATCGTTATTTAGCAAGAAAATCACGACAATAAAATGTCAGAATCTTGCGCAATCTGGAATTCTAACGGAATTTGATATATTGTAGGTATATTCCGCGCGGTGAAATTATCTTCCGTTCTAAACGCAGTTTTATAAGATGTAATATGCCAAAAACTGTTTGCTAATTTTTATTAATTTGTATAATTTTACAAGAAAAATACAAAAAATGTTGTGTTGTAATGTTTTATTATCATATATTTGTCTAATTCAAGATTAGAAAACAGTTAAGAATGACCAAACTCTAAAGTACTTAAGGGTAAGTATAACTTTCTTTAGATCTTTCTGGACTCCTATTCAATATAGATTTAACAATTACATATGTTAAAATTAAAACTTATTAAATTTTATACATTTAGTAAGAATTTTGATAGAAAACTATCACAGTACAATGAAATAGGATGTATTATTATTGTTGATTAAGGTTGATTCTTGAAATAAAAAGTTCAAAAATAAAATATTTGTTATCAAAGATCATAGATTTTTATAACTAAACTATCCACTTCAATTATTTTGCATCTACTCGAAAAAATTAAAAGTGATTCCGAGCTATTCTTGTTTGATTCATTTATGTACATGTATGCGTATTATCTGTACATATTCCACGTGATCTGATTGTATCACACCATACTATGTACATATATGTATGAGTAGGTGGCTCAACAAATGGCAGTTTTTATCAGAGATACTGCTTCGCATCAAATATATGGCGGCGAAGTGATCTAATAATAGAAGTCTGTGTAAAAGAAGTCTGTTAGGATATTACAGTGCAAAAATAGATATTAAAAAAATGACATTAATAAAGAAAGCGAAATTAAAAATAAAATTAGGAGCGATCAAAGTAGCACTCAAATTGATAAAAGATCGATTTTTCAAGGAATTTTCTAATTAATATTACGTAATTTAAGTATTACGGAATTTTAATTAGAAATTCAAGAGTTGAAACGTTTAATAGAAATTAAAGGCTTGGGACGGAAGATGTAGCGTCCCATAAAAATTGGTTCCAACTCGGCGGAAAAGCCCATAGTTAAGGTGACATACGGGGACAGACCGTATGGAGCGCTCGACTATGCTATTAATGCGAGCAAATGTACGAGACCCTTGGAAAAGACTCGAAGTTCCGTGGCGAAATTAGTTTGGGAAACACTGTCGTACGTTTAAAGTGACGCCATGCAGTCGCGAAGGAGGTCCATCGGAGAAAAAAATTACTGCACGGGAAGTTCCTCTCGTTCCTCTCTAACCCCTTCTTTCCTTCCTCTCCTCCTGCCCCTTTTCCTTCCTCTCTACTCCCACGAGCACGCGACTTGCTGTCGGGAATGCCGATTAGCGCCACTCGAGGCGTCACGTACCCTCGTAGCAGTCCTCGTGTTTCCTTTTTCTCGCCTGTGCTCGGAGACGAGAACGACGACGTCGCGATGTCTCTTTCGGTCGTGTGTTTAGAGAAACCTCTCTTACGCGAGCACACGGGGATGGGTTACGTGAGCGGAGAACAAGACCGACTCTTGTAGTCTTTAAAGCAAAAGCTGGACTGGAACGCCTTGGCGCGCTTCAGATGAAGATGAATTAAACTGTTCGACGAATAGGAATCTTGCTAATATTAATAGCTCCGTCGAAAGCGCAATCGATACGACAGATCATTAATTATTGCACCTTGCAAGAAAGCAGCGATAATAACTCTAAGCTCTGTCCATCGATTGCTTTCCTTTTTATTTCAGTTACTTTATTCATACATTACACTTGTCCAAAAAGGACACTTACAAGTTCAGATATCAAGTAAAACGTTTTCGTAAAAACTATAAACAAGTTCAAAAAGTTAAACAAAAAAGTTGCTCACTTCAAACTACAACAACTTGTACAAATGATCATTTTTCTTAGGATATAGGAGAGTTACGAATGCGTATCACTTACATAACTTTTATTATATACATATAATTTCCTGATTCAATTCTTATTTGAATGAAACAAATGAAAATTGAAAATTGTTGCTTGATATTTAGCTATATATATCCGTTATTATATCTATTTTATTTTTTATTACTTGTTTAACTTTTACTTATAACACATTAACTTATTACAAGTCATTTTGTGACATACTCCAATTGATTGGTCTAAATCGAATTTATGAATGAAAATAATTTCCTGAAAATATTTTCCATATATCGGTCCTCTAAGTTCCGTGCTGCTTTTTCCTACACCTCTATCAAACATTTTAATTCCTTTCCTAATTCAATAAATCTCTCTATCTTCTCCTTTCGTTCCGCTGCCTCGCGTTTCATTACGTCACTCACAGTATTCAAACGAGATTAATGTAATTGGTGTGTTTGCGGATGTATGCGCGTGTGTATGTTTTCAGCTATTAATTTACCTTTTATTGTTATCTTATTTTAATTTTGTTACTGGTAGGCTTTGTAACAGCAATTTTACTGATGCCTAACTATTTGCAAGCTACTATTGTCTATTGTCTATTGTCTATTTATGTTTATGTTAACAATAGTCTATTGTATCGTACTTTATGTCTATTACTCTGTCAACATGTAGTCTTTTTCTATAGCTTTGCAATAAACTAAATTAAATTAAATTAAAATAATTAAAAATATAATTAATAAAAGGAGTTGTTAACTCCTATGTCTATATTTTAAGAAAGAATGTGAACAAATAATCATACTTCCATATAATGTTTCATATTGTTACTAATATTAATCGATTAGCATATAGTTTCGAACTATTCTGACCTAGAACGTGCGACGTCACATCTGGAGCGCAACGTTGTCCTTATTAAGGTTATGTTGTTAGAGGAACTCTCTTAGAGCAAACCAACCAGCCAATCCCGTTGCCCGTAGGGCGGTCGCGTGAATTCGAACGTCGACAATTGACCCGTGCGACTCGCAAGGAGGAGAACGGAGCTTAAGTCGACTTAGGCTTAAGTAGGGAAAATCGCCCGAGATAAACGTAACAGATTGAAAGGACCGGAACGGCGCGGGAAATTCACCGCGCGCGAGAGAAGCACATTCTACGACGAGAAACGCCCGGTTCTCTCTCTCTCTCTCCTCCCCC
>NW_012130112.1:580883-584283 GCF_000143395.1 Atta cephalotes | reverse complement strand
TATATATATATATATATATATATATATATATATAAATAAAATGTATATAAAAAAATGTATTAAAAAAATGAGATACTATTTTTTCCCCCAGACGTCCCCCATTCGAATCTCCACTTTTGATTTCTTACAATCTTTGATGAGGTTATTGATTTGGCGCTCAATTCTAATTTAATAGAGATCTCTTCTACGTATATCCACTGATATATGGAATCTACAGTTTTTAACAGTTCCCAACAGTGTATTAAAAAAGATTATCATGGTATATAATGATATACTCTCGGTGATTTGTATTACCTTCCAAAAAATGATGCTCAAATAAAATCTGATGTGTGTTCTGGATGGATTTGAATTTGCCAGATCTTTGGCAGAAAGCAGGCACGCCACTCTTTAGAGACTGCAAAAGATCCTGCAATATTAATTATATAGAAAATTGAGTCTCGATAAAACGAGTTAGTTTTCATGTTATAGTTTATAGTTTATAATATAGTGAACAAAAAATGTTGTATATACATCAAATAATGGGTAATTTTTTAACTATGGTATATCAAAAATAAAAAACTTGTACTCACAGAACATCTTTAATATAATATATCATAGCTGAAAAATTAGCATTATTGAACTTTGTGTGTCTATGACATCTTTTGTTCATTATACTCTATATAATATGGGAAAACAAACTTATTTCACCGAAATTCAATTTTCTATATAATTAGTGCGAAGTCATTTGCGTTAAAAATAGTGATTGAAAAAGAAGCAGTGAAAAAATTACGAAGAAAATTATGTTTAATTCGTCTTAAGTAAGGAAAACTGAAAAGTAACAAAAAATATCTATTACTCAAGGGAGAACGAAGACCAGTGGATGTCCTGTGCAATGTTCTATTTAAGTAATGTCGCACAATGCGCATGTAAGCAGGAGAAAGGAGTAAACTCGATGAGAGAGAAAGGAAGAGAAAGAGAGTGCCTCGAGGCTCTATGTAAATGTAGCGCGTAGATGGTAATCGGGTTTATTTTTCTTCGGCGAGGGAAACACGAACAACTCGTGTTGCCGAGCGAGCTACGACGCCGGTTTTGGCTCTTTGAAGCTATCAAGCATTTTATTTATCTTACGGTCTTATTCAGTACCAGTCCGATGTGGCTCCAGACAAAACGTCTTGCGAAGAGTCTTCGAGTGGGTCGTCGGATCGATTGTTATCTCAAAGAGTTAAAGAACGATTCCGTTCATCCTCACAATGGCCGATGTCTTACCGCTGGAATACAGTGACGCTATACTAGTAAGTTCATACCACAGTTACGATTGTAAGATTTTGTAACGAGAATTATTTTTCTTCGGCAGAGATTGTCTTCTTCGAATAAATATTATACCATTCGCGCATCTGTGCGATTTCATTCGTTTTCCTTTTTCGCTAAGTTACATCATTCTCACGCTTTTTATCGCGGTCATAACCGCCTCGGCGTAATTAACATACGTGACTAACGCACGCGATTGTTATTACACTTATCTTACAGTTGATTACTTATGAACCCGATGTTGCCAACTGCCAACTTTATGCTCTAGAACGCTAATTGCAAGAGTTTATTCTTTAATCTTTAAGTAGTTGCATTACAATTATCACTTGAGACGATAAGATAGTAATTTAATACACAGAGAATAGTTTTTCATTTTAAATTACGTCACGACGAAATTATTGTAATTGCTGGTGCGACAAAATTTAATACGTAAATATATTTAATGAGTAAGCGAACAAATATTCCAATACGAATATAAATGATTACATTTACATTGTAATTATACATTATGTGTGGAATTCTTCATTATTCAGTTTGATAAAAGGGCGCAAATGCTAAAATGCGTCAGTGCTAAAATGATTAAAGACTAAATGTCAGGATTATATATTACATCATTACCTCTAGCACTGTCATTAGCATAGCATTAATCTCAATTGTGATATTAGGGCTTGCCCGCTGTAAAATATTCGAATTCACGATTTCTATCAGGGTCAAATGACTCACCATGTAGTCGACATGGAAGAGAGCTCGTGTGACTAAGCCACGCAGTACATATGTCATCCTATAATGTCCAGACGAAAAGTCCTTTCTCCCTAAACTCGCAAGCAAAGCAAATAAATTTCCGGTTGCGTGATTAAAAAATATGAAAGATATATAAGCATTCATAAAACTCGTTAAAACATTCAAAATGATTTCTTAATAATTCTTTTAGAATATACAGCAAATTATATTAAATCAGAAAATATTATAGTAAAGAAAGTATTTTAAAAAGTATTAAAAGATATAATTAGTGAATGTGTGAATGCGATATATAAAATATAGTAACACGCAAATTAATCGTTTATTCTCGCATATCGTCAAATTCCGTCTAAGATTCATCAACATAAATAATATTATTGCACTTATGTGAATTTGGTACTCGTCATTAAGAAAAAAAAATTTAATATGCATTAAATCAAGTTCGGTTTATATCCATTTGTACTACCTTTCTTTTTGTTTATATCTTCACGCGTTTAAAATTAGACGCGTTTAAAATAAAGAATTGAAAAAAAACTAATAAGATATTTTAAATCCGTAAACGAATACAGTTTCGATATCGTTTGTATCCGCTTGTATCGCTTTCGTTCGTATTCTTAAACACAGATGATTGTATCGAAATTTTAAAATAGGGATAAGAGCTAACTTTATCGATTTTTTTAAGATATTTCAAATCCACAAGCAGATACTGTTTCGAAATCATTTGTATCCGTTTACTAGCGGACTCAAAATATTTTCAAAATTGGTGACGTTAACTCATTCTTATTTTGAAATTTCAATACAATCAGCCCTTTAAGGGTAACATACAAATGATAGTGATACAAACAGATACAAACAATTTTAAAACAATTCCCACTTGCGGATTAAAAATATCTCAAATGCCAACATTTTTTCAATCCCTTATAATGTTCAACCTTTTAAGAGACAAACAAAAAGAAAGGTTGTATAAACCGAGCTTAATTTAAATAAGCGTATTAAAAAAATTGTTTTTTAATGTTGAATGCCAAGTTTACGTGCTTGAATATTACTCTTTACTTTATTCGAAGAGAATTATCTTCAATGAGAGAATCGATGAGAAAGCGACCATATAGCTTAATGTAGATTTTATGAGTCCTTAACGCGAGATCGGATTTGCAATCGTAACGTATGTCACGATTAAATCGTGCTCGACACGCAGCCGTGAAAAGGAAAATGCGGCTGATCCGCCGTGCGTACTTTTGTCTAATAATTCAGCATCGGTGAACGTTATATCGAGCGATTGGAAGTACCATGGAAAAATAACCGTGTGCGAAGAGAGAGAGAGAGAGAGAGAGAGAGAGAGAGAGAGAGAGAGAAGAAGAAGAGAAGAAGAAGAAGA
>NW_012130112.1:577298-580863 GCF_000143395.1 Atta cephalotes | reverse complement strand
GAGAGAGAGAGAGAAGAAAAAGCAGGAAAGATAGAAAGACGGAGCGTGTGCGCGCACGCGGATATCGAGAATTTATACTGGCGGAGGAACGGAGTGGATATCACGGCTGTATGAATATGAATAAATATGGAAAATGGACTTAAGTCGGCTAAATCCGCTGGCCCATATTCGGTTGGTCAATCGCTACCAGTTTTTTCGCACGCGACTTTTATTCTCTCCTGCTTTTATTTTTTTCCCCCAACGCGCAGATTGAACGCGCGATTTATATACTCTTGTAAGCGTGTTCTGTGCAACACACGTTGGATGTGCTTACGTTAACACCGTTTTTTTGCAAGGGGGAAAAATTGTTTAATTGAGCCTTTCAGCTTGCACAGCCGTTAAAACACACGTATATATATATTTATTCTTTATAGCATTTAAACGTGCAGATTTAGAAATCGTTATTACATGCAAAAAATGACTCGTGGCAAATTTAAATTATTTCAATAAATAAAAAAATTTCCCCAAAAATCGCCGAGATTCGTGTGTTTATATGATACACGGATTTATTATTTGTATTTGGAAGATTAGCACAAAGTTCGCACAAAGACAATAAAGACAATAAAGCACGTTTGAAAAATTTAGATGAGCCAATAGATGAGTGAAATTCACATTCGCTCACGCCTTAGAGTTTAATATTAATTTCGTTTCGCTCACTCATTCGCACACTTGTGTATGGATGAATGTAAATAAAACTTTCAATATACGAAACAGCGATGCAAATGACATTACGAAGTTGTTAGAATTAGTTTTAAAATGAGAAAGAGAGAGAATAGATATTTGCAAAAGGAAGAATATTCTATTGTCAAGTTATACCGAGTTATATTATGGCGCTCATCGATTTTTTTCGAATGAATAAACGGGACGAATTAATAAAATAGATGAATTATTAAAGTAAAAAAAGAATTAACCACTGCTAACAGCGAAGAGCAAAGACAAACAAGTAGAGACAAGTAGAAACTTTTACTTTCAATTTCTTTTTACTCGCCGTTATTAATATACTTTTATTAATATTATTATTATTATTATTTTGTTTTTTATTGTTACTCCGAGAATGACTTTTTTAAAATATCACTTCTTGATATCATCTCAACGATTATAGTCATGAAGTTATGAATAGCGCGATCAAGGCGAAGAACCATAAACATCGTTTAAGTTCGGTCTAAAAGTCTATTCAGGAGTAGCGATATCTGAGCGCGAGCGACGTAAGAGCATCTCTTGTAAGCTGCCGTAGCATAATTTTAATTTCTTAGCCCAGTTCTAGTTATAAACGTAGGTGAAATTATTCTGGGAATAATTGTGGGATAAGTTCGTAATTTATTAGGTCCGCTTTAGAAATACGACTTCACATTTCAGACGAAGCTCGCGCTATTATGGACCTAGGGTTCACCTTTTTCTCGAATTCTCTTCTTTTTCTTTCATTTTTGTTCTCCATTCCGCTTTTATTCTCGAGATATGGGACAGTGAAATTGTCTGTCCTATAAATGCAACGCTGCGTTCAGTCTCGCGAAATATTTTACGAAGTGACGCGTCATCGCTCGCACAATCGGCTTTTCTCTCCTTCATGTTTTCCGCACGAGTATACGCGTCTTTGCGCGTCTTTGCGCGCGACGCGAAAAAAGTTCGGTTTGGTTCTCGGTCGTTTGCGCGCCTTGGGAAATTTCTCTTCGGCGTGAAAACTCAAGAGTCCCTTACTCGCTTTCTGTCGCCGTCGCCGCGGAAGCTGCACTTTTAGGCGCTCTCGCGTAACGCGTCCGAGAGCCAGTAGATAGAATATCGATCGGTCGCTCTCTAATGGTGGAGCACCATTTATATCTTCGTCCCGGTAAAAAGTAATGTCGCCGCGTTATTGATCTGCACGGAAAAGAAAGCTGCCTCTCTCTTTCTCCCGCTCTCCCTATTCTCAAGTTTTCTTCTTTCCGCGTCCGCGTCCCGTCGTTTATTACTATCATGAAAACCGAAGCTTTTGTCCCTGCGCGTGTCCGCATACGTGCGATAACGGCGCAACGAGCACGTCATTCTCTACGATTCTTTGTAGACTGGGAAAACGTCTGTCACGATTACCGTAAGTCGCGGCGAAATTACGAAACCTGTCATCCACATTGAAAATAACGCTAGGTAAAACGTGGTATTACAAAAAATTATTTTCACGCTATTTTATTTCGCGATTTTATCTCATCCCTTCTTATGCTTCTTTCTTTTTATTATGCTTTCTCTTCATTGTTGTTTAAAATCATCAAATTACTTAGATTTATTCACGGAAGGAGGACGATTTTGCAAAAGTATCTAAAAATTTAGCTAGGTATATTCATTTAAAAATAATTTTATTAATTATAATATAATTATGTAAAACGCTTAAATTGCTAAAATTTCAAAATGCTTCTTATAGCATTGCTCATCATGTTTGAGATTTTTAGATAATTATTTTGATAGTTCAACAAAATTATTTTCAATATCTATATCTAGCTAAATTTTTAGATACTTTAGTAAAATCGTTCTTTCCGTTTATGTAGTTATTGATATCTTCTTCCTTTTAAAATTAGCTACGTTGCAGACTGACACATTGTATCTAACTATTTATAACATTTTTTTTTTATTTTGGAACTTCGCCTTGCTTATAAAGAGGTTGAAAGTAAATGGTTAGATTCATAAATAAGAACCAATCGCTTAGTGAACAAGCTGCATTCCGAAACTCGTTCAAAAAAAGAGTTGCAACCGTTCTATCCATGTCTGTTATAACTGTTGGGTCTGACAACCGTTACTGAGACCGTTTGTCAGAATGACATGGAGAGTAAATAGTTTAAGAATTTTAATTGTTAATGAAAATTGTTTCACATTCTGATAAGCACAAGGTTCACAGAAGCAACGGTTAATTAAATTAAATTAAACAATCATAATTTACGAATATCTATAGATGCGATGCATCTGCCTGAAACATAATTAACTTCAAGAGGGAAGGCATGATCACTTTTGTACAATTTTATACAATTATTTCTCTTTTTCTCTTTTGTATTATATTTCTGCAATAAATTAATTTTCTATTTTTTTATATTACGTGTAATGTTAGAGTGAGTAAAAATATTGCGCATCGAAAAGTTAAAAAATCAATTGACCGCGTTTTTCTTCTCAGTATTTGTTTTTTTTGTTCACTGGTCAACGACAAACCCTTACTGCCACTGGCCACGAAATCCTGCACGCTCGTTGATCAATTCCCCGGAGAATTCACGCTGCTAAAATCCTTCTGCAACGCTATCTCGCGCAGCGGTTACTCGGTCGGACCAATCTCGCGACTTAGGAAAGCTGCTGCATCCCCTCGAGCGTCGATAATAAACGAGATGACGTCAGTCCCCATCGTAAAATCAATAAATATCAAATCGCACGTGAAGCTGCACCAATTGCGGTGCAATCGGAGCAGTTAATATTTCTAGAGGAAGAGAGAGAGAGAGAGGAAGGGGGGGAGGGAGAGAGAGGGAGAGAGAGAGGAGGGAGAGAGAGAGAGAGAGAGAGAGAGAGAGAGAGAGAGAGA
>NW_012130112.1:568125-572002 GCF_000143395.1 Atta cephalotes | reverse complement strand
CTCTCTCTCTCTCTCTCTCTCTCTCTCTCTCTCTCTCTCTCACATCCATATTATCGACCATTTATATTATCGAATAAATCTTCAATCTCTCCCCCCCTCCATTCACTCCAATGTTTCTTTTTACAATACATTGTTCTTGAGCGCGCAGCGCACTACAGATATGGATATTGAAAGCTTATTGCAAAAGAATGATGAACTTTTAATCAATCGCAGTTGGTAAACTTTTCGCATTTATATTTATTTTTCATTACATTTGTGCATCTTGACGTAGTTTTATCGTTTCTGTCTGATAAATACAGGCACAGCGAAGCTTAAAGAGAATTTCAAATGGATCTGGATTCTTAGTCGAGGAAAAAGTTGATTGGTACACAAGTTTAATCGTGTCTCAAACGCATATCTGGCTTGAAACATCCCGAACTTTACTTTTTACGTTCTTCTAACGATTTCTTACATTTGTGATGAATAAGAAAAACTAAAGAATTCAGGGCTAATGAGAGTACAGTTATAAGAGCGCAAGTTATGATGTTACAATTTATATTTTTACAACACTACAAAAACAAAGATGTCTTCTTAATTCCTAATTTGATGCAGTTTAAAAATAGAACATGTTTTCGACTTACTTTGTCTTCTTCAGCAATATCAATATAAAAATTACATAATTAAGTGTCTCAGTCATCAAAATTAAGTCATACACAGGTTGACAGAATTGAAGTGGTATCTAGTTCGATAATTTATACAATAACAAAATAAGAATTTTAAAATTAACTGCAAAAGCGATTTACCTCAAATCAAGAACTATAAAAAGCTTTGGATAAATTCAAGTTTTTTACGATTACATAAACAAAAATAATTTCTTGTTAGATTTAATGAAATCTTTACATCCAAAATCTATACATTCTTCCAATCAAAATCATGATTACAATTATGGTAATTCCGCGATCCGTAATCATCGACTAGTATTTGTATTGAGAATATGGAATGTCTTGGAGATTATTGTTTTTTTTTTATTTAATTATTTAATTATTACAGTTTGCAATCAGTCTTGGAAAGAACTTAACAAAGCATTATCTTTCTTAACGTATTTTCAATTTTAATTGTTACATACTTTCATAAACACACATTTAAAGTGTTCAGATAATTATCGTCAGTTTGATCGAGATGAAATTCACGTGAAATAAATGAAAAATTCTTCGTGAATTATTTGAGATTTCAAATTAATTGAGATTCCAAATTATTTGTACAATCCGTGGATGATGGACATCGCGATAATTCTGAGAACAATGTATTTCTGAGGATCAGAATATCCGGATGAGAGAGGAGGAGAATCGGATTATCGAATTGCGGAATCTCTGCGTTATCTATGACTATCGCGAGAAAAATGGACGATAGCACGCTTCGAAATTCCCGCTTGTATCGCACGACGGCCGATAAGCAAAACAAACGTCGCCGAGCGGTGTCTCGGCATTCTCGGTAATAATGGAAAATAACGATAGCGTAGAGCAGGCTGCCCTACTGGCTGACTGGTTGGTTGGTTAGCTTTCGTTGCCTGGCTGACTGCACCCGTCGAAAGGAATTCGTGTGTGAGTACGATCTCCATCATCACGGGCTAGGAAATTAAAAGGTTATCCGTAGAACAAACGGTTATTTCCACGGGCATGGGGCGCGTGTTCACTTCGGAAGCCGCGATTGAAAATTCCGTGTCGGGGGACAGTAAATCGTCGAGTTAACTACATCGACTGCAATGCCCTTCGACACGCTCCCCTATCTGTCCCACTCTTTGCCTTTCCTTTTCCCTCTTTCCGCCTCTTTCGCTGAATGTCCGCCCTCGAAATTGCGGCCGAACGGAATATTACGGGTAGAAAAAAAGTAATGCTCTATCAGCCACGTGTGCGCGCGGGCGCGTTTATTAGCGCCATTTTTCGCCGAGTTTCCACACTCTTATTTACCTAACGAAAAATACCCAGCTGTAGGGTAATCGGACTTCTCGATCGGCCGCGAAATTGGCGCACTACAGCCAGGATCGGATTTATCGTTTTGTATTCCTGGGAATCTCCTCTTATCGGTAATGAAGATTTATCTATGACGAGACTTATATGGTATTTTATCTCATACTGGCGAATTTGTCATCGGTATCAATTAAAAATTAATTAGCCATCTAATCAATTATATAATGTTTTAACTTTGTTTCACTAGTGTTGAATTTTTGTAACCCCGAGGAAATCAGTAAATAAACTACTATTTTATTTTATAAAAAAACGTTTCACTAAAAGTTCGTAACTTGTCATATTTATTTATTAGAGTGGGAGTATTTTTCTGATTCATTCCCTGGCAATAGATAAAATAGGATTGTAAAACAATCAGAAAGACTTAATTTTATTTTGTACAGAAAACGCAGATCTCGAAGGCACTGAGCACAAAGGCCATTGTGGAGATATTCTTTCTAGTGATTCTCTCCCGCGCGATAACCATGCAACTACATTGCCAGGACAGAATCAATGAATTCGACCCTGATCGATACACTCGAGTTGTTTATGCCGCGCGGGATGTGTACGTGGTTTTCCGTGCGACGCGGCACCGCAAATGTAAAACGCCCGGCCATAAAATTCCGCCGGTAGACAGCTGCGATCGCGACTTCGCCACCGATATAGTAAATGCACGTCGCACAGCGAAGACTTATGCGACGTTCACCAATAACGTGGCGAAATCGAGGGACTGTCCAAATATTGTCGGGACGACACGGGAGAATTCAGATAGGTAGCCAGGGATGGAATTGACCTCTCTCTTCTTTCTTCTTCTTCTTCACCTCCTCCTTTTTATCTTCTGATTTAAGTCACGAGGATCCCCTCGCCTGAAAAATCCCCAGTGAAAGGATCGCGGGCAATCAGTGTCGGCAAACCGATGGCGTGGAAAGCTGGCCCTTCCTGGAATAACGTATGCGACAGACATTCGGATCTTTTTTAGAAAATACTGCAACCACACATTTAATCCTGCTGATGATTACGAATTTCTTGTTTCTCGATTTGATTGGAGCATGTTGATCTATTTTTATGCGGGCAAATATTATGCGGTACGATTTTTATTCGGGCTATTCTGAAGTTTTTGAATTTTTGAATTTTGATTTAATAATAGTTTAATAAATTAGTTTAATAATGATTGTTTAATAAACTCTTGAAACTGTTTTTTTTTATATATAACTTTTTAATGTGCACGCTAATTACATTGACAATTATTAAATTTGGGAAATAAAAATTTTAAGAAAGTTAAGAAAGAAACAATTTAAAAGTTTTAAGTGAACACGAATATTATAATGTTTGCTTTTTCTTAGAAATTTTTAGTGCACGAAGACTTTTTGACTTGTCATTCTTTATTTTCTTTTTATCCTAGAGATAATTAAATTCCCTAAAGTTAACGTTTTAATGGAGAAAATTTGGCTGTTAAATCATAAAACAACATCGATTATTTTGATTAAACGTCAATTCAAAATAAAAAATTGAAAATCTTTATTCAAGCAATCTCGATTCAAATTTCAAGTTAAATGAGTAGCAAGGCAGTATTTTTTGGCAATTATCCGGCAAATTTTATTTAAGGGAGGCTTAAAATGCGAGACCCAGTTGCACCAATGTTACTTTAGCAAGACTTAAAACTCTGTCTGTCTCTCTCTTTTGCTTTAAAACGAGACAGAGAAAGTTTTAAGTCAAAGGAACGTTAATGCAATCAGGTCTTAATATATTAACGAGGTTTAACAACAAACTCTTCAAAACCGATAAAAGAGTCTCATCATAAGAGAAAAATCGATTTAACAATTCCATTAAACAACAACACAAATCTGCTGCTAATTCTCATTCCTCTCTCTCTCTCTCTCTCTCTCTCTCTCTCT
>NW_012130112.1:558982-561367 GCF_000143395.1 Atta cephalotes | reverse complement strand
TCGTCGTCGTACTTACTTACTCTACTCTCTCTCTCTCTCTCTCTCTCTCTCTCTCTCTCCCTCCCCCTTTTACCGTACACATTGCTCGTGTGTACAAAATATATAAAATAACGTATCTTAGTTAGTTGACGAGTTAAGATCGCGAGATTCTTGTTCAGTTTTCTCGAGTGACAAAGGGCAGCGGTGGTGGCAATAATTAACACTTGCAGGTCTCCATGCTTGAATAAACTACGTGCTGAGGCATCGTGTCGCGCGAGAATAGATAATTTATGAACGGTTTCTCGACGACGAAGCGAGATCTCTGCGAGAAATTCGGAATAACGTGGTTGAATGGGACAGATTTAAAGGGCATGCAATGAAACTTACAAAAAGAAAGAAAAGTCACCATGGCAACTCTCTGGCGATTTCGCTTGCGCTCTCTCATATGAGTACTAAATGAATTGAAGAGCCTTCGCTGAAGAAAGCTCGTTTAAGTCAGACTGAATTAATGATATCGACGAACGGTTTTCGATGATGGACGTCATAAAGCACGTCTCGAATAAATTAAGTCCGCGTGACTACCGAGACAATTCAGATAATTTGACCTACATTTATTTATTATTTAGATGGATGCTGACGAGATGGCCAAACTCCAACGGGATCGCTATTTTATTGATTAAGGGACCTTTTTATTCTCTAACTCGTGTAACATTACAGTCGAAAAGATCATAGAAAGATGGCGAAAAGATGTCTTTTTAAAGTTGTCTTTTCGACAATATTAAGACGTTTTATAGACATATTTTCATTTTACCGAAAAGATTCTTATTAAAATTTTTCACTGTTTGTCACGCTTCATATGAACAGTTTTTAGTCCGTTTCTTACACACTCTTAATCTTAAACACTCGCAGTATATATCGTGAAGGAACAATGACGAGTATACATATGCGAGTATGCATATAAATATTTTTGAGGATTGCCCGTTTTCAATACTAATTTTTCTGCTGATGAACGACAACGTATACATGAGTATGCATATGAATATTTTTATTTTTGAATGAGAAAAAAACAGAAGGAGTGGGGATAATTTACAATCTATTTATAATCAGCAGTGCGTGCTCTTGAACGATCTTACCCTACTTTGATCAAGAAAAAGAATTTTGCAATTTTGTAAAGAGCCAAAATTCAAAGATATTTTAGAATTACGAAACATCAATAATTTGCTTCATTTTAGGAAGACTCTCCTTAAATATATCAGCGATGTAAAGCTTCAAGCAAACTTGTAAAATATTACGACGATTAGAACGAGAATTATAGCGAGAAGTTGTAATTCTTGTTCATAAACAATAAAAATAAAGCAAGCTCAATAACTTATTAATTATCTACTTTGCGATTATGAGAATTATTATTAGTTCTTAAAGATTGTCCATAAAAAAATGGGGGATTAAATTCAATAATCATCTTTTAGAAAACCTGGTCATAATTAGAACTTCATCTCATTTAACAAACAAAAAAAAGAATTTATTAGCCAGAAAAATTGATAAGAAAGAAATTCTTCACAGAATTTATTTATCACTAACCGTGATTATTGCCATAAACTGATTTTTCGCTTTATTGGAGAGTGGCTTATGTATAGACAAGGATTGTATCTCATAGGGTAGTGGATTAAAGAAGAGAAATTAATAAGGGAAGATTTATAGTGGAGTAAATGATAAGAGATAGAAGGAAAGTGAGTTTCTAACGTGAAATAACGCCCGCATAAAATTATATAACGTGACTTCCTTGCCACTCACGAGAGGTACGCTCGTAAAAAAAAAGAAGAATTTTCTCCTAATCGTTCTTTGCGATAAAGATTCTCTGACTTGAGATAATGTAGGGAGTAAGTATCTTCGTCCAGCTAATGCGACATTGAGCGCCAACGACGTTTTTTCGACGATGAATAGCCGAAAAAGTGAACAGTCTCTCGAGTTGGTGGATTTACCGATTTTCCAGGCTGCCTCGCTGAATTCACGTGGCCGAGTTTGCAGGCCGCAGTTATCGGGTAACGCGATAATGAGTGTCTAAAGTATGTCGGAAGTTTCTATCGTGATTTTACCTTAATGAAGTATCACGAAGAATTCAAAATTTAATTCCATATGAAAACACAACCAATAGGAAATAGAAAATAAAGGCCCATAACAATCGAAATTGATCGAATTATTAATGCTTAAATAGTGCGATATGAATTTATATGTACTTTATACACACACACACACACACACACACACACACACACACACACACACACACACACACACACACACACACACACACACACACACACACACACACACACACACACACACACACACACACACACACACACACACACACACACACACACAACACACACACACACACACACACAC
>NW_012130112.1:539492-554149 GCF_000143395.1 Atta cephalotes | reverse complement strand
GAAGAAGAAGAAGAGAGAGAGAGAGAGAGAGAGAGAGAGAGGACGAAAAAACGAGAAAAAAGAATACGCCCACGCGCTGAAGAGGTGGTGGAGTGCTGGAAAAACGTGGAGAGGAAAACCTGAGAAACGAAGGGCAGAGAAGGGGTCGCTGATGGAGGACGAGGAATATAACAAAAGGACATGCAACCAAATGTATAAACGAATTAATTATAACCCGTGGCGGTGAATTCTCGGTGCGTTGCGTTGCGTTGCGGAGATACCCGCAGGGAATGAGGTAGATACAAAACGTGAAACGTCACGTCGAACAATGGCCACCGATATGCCGATAATATGCGTGCAATTCCGACGATAAGCCAACCAGGAGCAGGAGGGAGGGTAGGAGGGGGAGGCGGACCATAGAACGGTTCAGCTAGCAATACCGTCAACAGGTAATCATAATAACAAAAGTCGTCAATAACGATGATTAAATGAGGCGTACGCGTATATAATTTCCGCGTACCGCAATAAAACACATTTGCAGCCGTTAAACGCGAACGGACTGAGTCTCTCTCTCTCTTTCTCTCTCTCTCTCTCTCTCTCTCTCTCGCACATCCCCTTTTCTTTGTCTCTCTCATTCTCTCCTCATCTCTTCCTGCGAATTAGCTTTGATAAATCGCAGACTATCTCGGTATTGTTAACGCTGACGGCGTAAACAACGGCGAAATATGCGGATTGACAGCGCCAGATCTCGCGCTGCTTCCCTCGGAAGGTAGAACCATAATTCTCCGTCTGCTTGTTGAAACGCTTATTATTTCGATGGGTATAAAGTGAAAAAATAGAAGGGAACTGGGAAAGAGAAAGAAGAAGGAATAAAATCTTATCTTGATTCTTAACAAATAGGACTACTTTGAATAAGTGAGTATATTATATAAGCTCAAGGGATTTATAACAGAATATTTGCACTGTAATTTTAACATTTGAAGGCTATTTTATTAGACATTTCGGGCTATCAAAAAGTAATCTTTTTTTTAAATAGACAAACCCCAAGAGGGGTTAAAGTCATTATTCACTCGTCCTTACATAATATATATTAACGATCCTATAATAGCTATAATAAATATTAATGAATCTTTAAGAAGCATCAATTAAATGAATGGGGATCTACTTTGATATTTTCTTGTGATTGAATACTACAAAGTTCGTTGACCTAGTCCTTCATAAAAGGAAAATTCGCCGTTAGCGAAGAGTCGATCAAATGTCGACAACAGATTAAACGACGCGAATATGGGAGCGTATTAAAAAATGTGGCAAACAAAATGAATCATGTTGCAAGCGATATAGCTCGCGCGTATAGTCCCGGCCCAACCGTAGCTCGTAAAATTGCGCGCGGAAGACAAATCGACAGAGAAGAAAGGGTAAGGTAAAAGGGAAAAGGGCGAAACGAGCGGAAAAGAGAGACAAATTGGAAAATCCGAGGAAAAGGAACGAGTTAGCAGGGGTATGTCGGAAACGATCGGGGAACAATGAGGAAGGAGAGTCCGAGCTCAAAGCCAGGAAATCATGCGTCGGAAAGCGTCGAGAATGGGAAGAGAATGGCCAAGGGAGAAGAAGAGCCAGAAAATAATTGAGGACGAGAAAAAGAGACGAACAAGGAAAGTGAGGCGCTCTCCGAGGGACAACGCGAAATAAGCGCGTGGTGAATGAGCGGGCAGAATGCCTCGGTGTGAAGAGCGAGGACGTGAGAAAGGAAGAGAGAAATCTATTTATTATTCTGTAGCGCGCGAGCCTCGTCAGGACTGAGGTACGGCCAAACGGGACACATATAAAACTAACGAGAATAACAAAAGCGTGTCACTGACTCAGGAAGTCATGGGTTTATCTTATTTACGATTTATTTTCCTCGATTAACTTAAAACAGGAGAGAGAAAATGAAGGAGAGAGAGAGAGAGAGAGAAAGTGCATTTATTAAAACGCCCTGGAATACCAGTATCCTCTTAGGCGCACAAAATATACATTGGATAATAATTGTTTCTTTGTTTTCAAATATGAAATTTGCAAAAATTTAAAATTAAAGAATAAAGTAATTGAACTGTATACAAAAAATATGAAGAAGTTGTTGAATAATTATATAAAAAGAGAAGAAGTAATATATGTAATATGTATAGTATATGAAATAGAATACCATAGATGTATAAGCGCATTGAAATAAGAGAAAAAAGCAAGAAAAAATTTAAAAGAAAAAAGAAAAAACTATTTATGCGTTTGACTCTAACAAATTCAAAGCAAAGAGAAAACGAGAGAGGGTGAAAAGGAAATCTTGCCTGATGAAAAATTTTCTCACTCAGAAAAAGGCAGTGTGGTGTCAACTATATATAGAAAATCTATACAGTTTTATACGTAAAATTAATAGCTTAAAATAAATTGTTTGATATTTATTGCAATTATATATAAAATAGTTTATTTAATTATGTATATTAAGTATAATTTAAACACCATTTAATTGCTATCACTATGTTTTTTTTGTAGAGCAATTATCGAATTAAATATCAAGTGAAGAGAAAATCTTATATTAATAAAGAGAATGCGAGATTTCATTGATTCCGATTAATTTTAGATAAGTCTTATTTCAATAAAATCTCGGTGATTTTTCCATATTATTTTCCGCATTTTTAAAAGTATGAGAAAAAAACTTTGTGAAAAATAAATGTAAAACCATGATATCGTAAAATTCATATCGATAATTACTTCAATGCGGTGATCCTTTCTAGTCCATCGATCGTTTCAAAATAATTGCGCACAAAAATGATTACGTGGAACGTCGCGAGCGCGTATTATTATTTTCAATTCGTCTGAAATTAAACTAAATCATATGAGGAATATAAAATATGATATTAATGAATCAATCGTAATATGATAAAGACGACATATGGGCTGAATGAGAAAAAAGAGGGAAAGATATAGAAAATTGGAAAATCAGTTTGTGAAGATGACAGGAGCTGACGGTGTCGTGTAAGGCTTTGAAAAGGCACGGAGAAATGGATAAAAAAGGAAGAAAGGGGAAATAATGAGAACCACAGCATCAATTTTATCATGGATATATGATTTATTCGATGATGCGATATGTGAATGCTAACTCATACATACTGAAAGGGGGCAACGGGGGGTTGTGTTTCGTGATTTGTTTCGGTGACGATATATCCGTCGCAGCGTGAGAAGATGACGATGACAATTGTCATATTAGCAAACAATGGTACATATTATAGAATGACGATGATAAAGTAACTTAACGGTAATACATTCGTTATAGCGGTTGACGGTCGTTGCTGCAGCGCAGGCCGATGATAATATTGACTACGTATCCTTCAATGAATAAAAGCGCGAGCTCGGGGGAACGACCCTTTTATCAGTGAGGAAACGCTTTAGTCCCCAAAGAGAAAATCGGTGCGCGCTTCCGACTCGACGGTGCCGTTAATTAGGTCGAGCTCAACGTCGACGACGATGACGACGACAGCGATGATGACGGCGCAGACGAGTAACGAACAAAAACCAATTTCGACTTAGTTCCTCGCGAAATTTTGACCTGAAAATCTTCTCCTCTAAATGATAATATTTGGTTACGTCATACATGCGTCATCTCTCTCTCTCTCTCTCTCTCTCTTCCCTCTCTTCTTCTCTGTCTTCCTTGTTCATGCTCGTGTAATGTTTCCTCTCTCGACCTTTTCTGTAATTTCCTGATTCTCGCTGCTACGGAAGCTGCCGCCACTGCTGATGCATAGTAGGTATACGGAAGAACGAATTCGTTGTGTGAATAAACGCATCCGAATTTTCCGCAGGTAACTTCGTCGTACCGCCGTCTTCCGCTTCGAATTTTGAACGAATCCTCTTCGTTGCCGTCGTCGTAGTCCGCATAAGAAATCGTTTTCTTCCTTGATGCAACTTGCATTTTCGAACCCTGTGCAAAAATCTAATATGGAAAATATTTTTTCTCTTTTAAGAATATTTTCTCTTTTAAGAATATTTTCTCTTTTGCAATTATTAAATGTTATTATATAAATATGTATTATACAATATAGCAGTATTGTACATATCTAAGTAACTCTCTATTATCTACTTATTTTTTTATTATATATATTAGAAAAAGAATCTGATTACTTTAATTGGAAATCTGATAGATTCCATTAATTTGTTTAAAAATGAACGAATCAGAATTCTTACAGGAATTACCGGATGAACATAATTAATTCTCTCCTTCCTGTTAAATATACCAAAACTTTTTGATAAAATAAGACCCAACATATAAATGTATAATAACACATAAATACAGAATGTAACGTTAATTAAGTTCCTAAATTAATTTTTACACAAACTTAAAATTGTACACGAAAAAAATAGATCATGTGATACAGTATAGCTTGCTACGCGAGTTCAACATTTTTAATTTATAATTTATAATTTAAACAACATTTATAATTTAAAAAATTTGATAGTTTAACCAAGAATCTTAGTTTAATTACTTACTGATCGCTTATATCTATAAGCGATCAGTAAGTAATTAAACTAATTCAGCTAATTCTTTCCTACGATTGTTAATGTAATAAGTTTTCTTCATTATAGTAGCAAAAGTGTGTGCCATTTATCGAACATGTTTTGTTAAAAATTTTGATCTGCATATTGGATTAATTTTCGCAGAAAGATGCCCTTGCTGTACAAATTTACTATTACCACAAATATAGTTATCTATAATTAGTAATTTTATTTAGCTATACGACTTTGCTAATTCAAAAAAATGGCTGTCCATATATTACGGCTGTAGATTTATTGAATTAGTAAAATTTTTAGTTGTTTTAATAAATCTTTTTTTTCCGTGTACTGTCAAAAATATTTTATTTATTTTTATTTCGAAATCCGAATATCGAGAATTCGTTTTCAAGGCATTGTTCTGCTTTATTAGAATATAGAAGAGAAATCTTAACACTCCGCCTTTTTTCCAACTTGTATAGTTTTTTTACTTATATATAGAAACAAAATTTTGCTACGTTCACCGTTCCGCATACTACTAATTTTTTTGAAAAAATTTAAGAATGTTTAGGTAAATATGAGTTTTATATGAGTTAGATCCAATTGGAAAATACTAAATCCTTATAGGTGTATCAAATGTTCTAAAATATCCTAGCATGATAATATTAGAAATGTTTAATTTTATCAAAATACATTCCATTATATACAATTGATTGATCGGAACATTTTTCTCAGTATAAAGATACAAATTATATATTTATATATTTTATTACAAATGGATATATTTATATACATATATAACATGTTTTACATATAACAATTTTTTTTAATATAACAACGAATATAATGTAATAGAATGCTAAAATCTTTGTTGTAGAGAAACTGTGGCAGCTATACTCATAGTAAAATATAATTTTTGTCAAATTTCTTGAGCATTTTTACGAAAATATTTTCATAAAGGTCATAAGAATCAATAATTTTTATGATGTTTGAATTAAGATTCCCAATATGAAGCGCTTCGCACGTTTGGTCCTCCAAAAAAAATGGGGTCAGTCCGAATAAATATCGCTCACGGTACTTTTTTATTTTGTTTCTTTTGTCTGCCATTGAAATTTCACCTGCGCGAATTTCCGTGGAGAACCGCGAATGATAATATTTTCGACCGTGCTCGGTTTTCGCAATGAGATTCGCTAGTAACTTCGAGTTTCTCGATAATAACGAAATATATAGGGAGGATTCTTTTCCGAACAATGCACCCGGCATGCATAAATAACCGTGGTATATATCTTTTTTTTTTTGGTGCAGGCAGTGTTTATTCACGGTCTCGACGCGAGGACGCCTCTGAAAATTTCGGGAAACTTTTCCCGGTGCGAACTTGGAGTCGCCCGTCTTTTTTTCTCAGGTACGCGCGGACAAAAAATCAGTTAATATTTTGCCGTGTATTCACGTCGCGTACTCAGTCACGTGAGAGAAGCTTACGGTTTATCCGTTAAAAAATAACGTGTACGATATTTCATCGAGGCTCCGAGAGTTCGACGAGGGTACGGAAGAGAATAAAGAGAGCGAGAGAGAAAAGAGAGCGGGAATTTTTCAAAACGCATGGGTTAAACCTACATGGCTCAACGAGACGATTGTTTCGCGAAGGAAATTGCTTTTTTTCGCAATTTCACGAAACGCTTTCGAGTGTCGATCGATAATATCTTCTGGAGAGATCATCTGACCCATTTCATGTTAAAATTAGAAAAGTTCATTCGACGAGATCAACTGATTGACAATCGACGATACGATCTCTGTAACGAAGGTGCATTTTCACGAAAAATAAATAAATCGCTTACTACTTCGAATGGATATAACGTTGCGACATATCAAATAAAAATGAATTTTCCGAAATACAGGCTTTGCTATTTTTATATTCCTGTAAATAAACAATGAAATTTGATTTTCAATGCGTGTTGTTTTTTTTTTCGAAGCTTCGATTACAATGGGGTGGGTGTGCGAAGAAAAAAATACAATACAGATAGTAACGAGTCGCGTCAATCGCGCGTATACAATCG
Organism: Atta cephalotes; assembly: GCF_000143395.1. Lineage (NCBI taxonomy): Eukaryota > Metazoa > Arthropoda > Insecta > Hymenoptera > Formicidae > Atta > Atta cephalotes. Next base: position 547,598 of record NW_012130112.1, on the reverse strand, counting down.
CTACGAAATCTTCTTTTGCGGCTATAGAACGTCCGTTTTGCAGTTAATAAGCGTCGCCTCGGCAGCTGTAAGCTCCTCAATAAAAGTCTTTAGCTCTGTGACGTCTTTAATTAAGTCGACGACGACAACGACAAAGGATAGCTAGGAGAACTGAGAAGACGGGCTTCTCACGATACTTTTTCATCCAACTCGTTACTATAATGAATCCAACCGTGATCCTATATTAATTGGCGGCTCGCTGCGGCGCTACGTTAGCGTAAAAAAAAAAAATATAAAAAGCCAAAGCGAAACCGTAAAGATCAAGTGATGGTTGCACAAGAAGGGAGAAGAAAGGAAGGACGAAGAGGGCGAGCGAGAAAAAAGTACAAGGAAAAGTGCTCCTTTATGCTAGGAGAAGTTGCACGTTTAATCCTACGTAGATTTCCGTGCTTGGAAGCGAGAGACGTCGTATAAAAGAATGACGGTGGGAAAAGGGGAAAAATTAAAGAGAGAATGGAAGAGAAGAGGAAGAAGAAGAGCGAAATGAATGCGGCAGAACGCGGTGTATTTAAGGTGATGGCGGGAGAAAGGAGTCGAGGAAGGTTGGTTTATGAGAGTCGAATGCGTGTGGACGCAACTGCCGTTCTAATGCCGCGTAATTCCTTGTGGTTGTTTACGTTGATTAATAAAGGGAAGCCGGGGAAAACGGACTGGAATTAGCGGAAAGAGCTCCACGTTTGTACTATACCACGTTTGTCCGTTCGTCCACTGCAAGAGAGCCGGGGGGGGGGGAGATGAGATTGCGATTGGATTCAGCGTTTTATGATGCCCGACGTTACTCGGGAGGATTCCGCCACGAAAATGACTCGCTTATGTTCCATATTACTACTACAAAAGCTGGAAACAGTCTAATCTGCGTTTATCTTACTCCATAATATTCTTACTTATAATTTCAAAATGTCGGGAAATTCTCACGTATTGAAAATTATTTCGATATCGTATTATGAATTAAGCTCTCCGGAGCTGCCAAAATCTAATAGTACAATTACTGATACTGGATCAGTAAGACCCAGATTTAATATGTATGTTAATCAAAAGACACTAATTAATTTCAGTCAAAATGACATAATTAATAAAAAATAAATAAATATTAATTGTAAGTACATTTTTATAAGATATTCATTCAAATTTGTGGATGTAACATAAAGAAAATAAAATTATTTGACAAAGAGATTTATAATTGAGTGACCTATGTTAGCTGCCTGCAAAGGCAACTGATATGCAGATTAAATCGGCATTAAAACTTCCTATTGTTCATTACATTAATTGTAAAATAATAAATGTTCGAAGAAATTAAAAATCGCTCCTGAAAATCGCTCCTACATTTGCCGCACCGAAGATAAAAGGTGGACAAGATGGACAGGCAAATAAAGATCGCATTGCAGTACGAGAGAACTCACAAAAGCACATTGGCAGTTAGGTGGGAGTTTCGAGGTCGATTGAGTGTAACTTGCTGGATCTCATGCAAGACGATTAGAAGAAGAATACGGAAAAATGGAAGAACGGCTGGCTGCGCAGAAAGAGAGAGAGAGGAAGAGAAGAGATTCTTTGAAGATATGAACGTGATGTCCATACTGTAAGTCATCTCGAACCTCGGATCCGTGAACCACACTCGCGAATGTGACATTGATATTCCCGCGAGAGTTTTGAAGACGGTAGAAATAGCGACGACGCTGCGATCCGAAGGGGTCTGCAAAAATAAAAGTGCCTTTTCATGTTAGAGTACGAGAATAAAAGATGTCCCGTTTCCTTCCGCGGGAATAGCTCGTCGACCTTTGGTCGACGCATTGGATAGATATCCGTTGCAGCAGCGGGGCCTTGTAACATCGTGAAATGGACAGAGAGAGAGAGAGAGAGAGGAGGGGGGGGGGGGGGGAGTGAAAACGTATATAGAGATATTGTTAAGGTGCATCGTAGCAGTTGACAATGCTGTTATATTTACTTTTATTTAAAAAATAAGAAGAAAGAGAGAGAATTGACGTATATACGAAATAAAACTCGAAAGTTATCAATCTATTGAATACCATAGGGTCGCGAGAATGACTGATTCAATCGCAAATATATCATGTAGAAAAGCGAGAGCCTGCTTTGTAACGACGAAAACAATGTGACAGGCAGGACATAATTCTTTTTCCAGGAATATTTTACAAAGAATAGCACTTTTATGTGTATGTGTGTATATGTATATGTATGTGTGGAAATAAATTTCATAAACTTCACGGTATAATTTAAACTTTAATAAATTGAAAATGAAGAACATCTCTTCGTTGCGCTCTTTAAAGTTGAAGAAGCTACGGAATCCGCTGTCGCGGGGAGGCGAAAAGGGACGGCAAGATTGAGACGGTCATGCCGGTACATTAATTCCTAATACCCAGCAGGACGTCGGCGTAAGGAGCATTAAAGAAAAAAGAGAAGATGGAAGGGGAAAAAAGACGAGAAACTGAAGAAAAAGAAGCTACGGCGGAAAGGTCAAACAATTCTTAGGAGCGCCCTTTCGACACGGAATGTGAAAATGTCTTTGGTCTGGCGATGCAATATACGCGTGTATTTAATATCTGCACGCGTAATTCTCCGTGATTACGTAAGGCGATTAAAATAAAAAAAATAAAGAGAGAAACACACAGTCAAATGGCGACACCTGTCCTGTGGATATCTGGTGGAATGGCGGAACGGGTCAACGGAGAGTCACGTAAAATGCGATCCTTCGCGAGCAGAAGCGCACGGGTGAATTCCGATTGATTTAACCGGTAAGCGGTCACATTAATTCTGCGCGCTGCGTAAGACGTGGAAAAATCGAGCATAACGCGCGGCACTGGAGAGAGACCCCCCAGCGGACAGCGAAAAGGTAATTTGATGAAATATCGCGGGTCTTCGGGCGCCTACCACACGCCGCAGGCAGACGACGCGGAAAAGTCGCATTAATTTAAGGGCGATTGTAATGTTGGCACGCGCACGCGCAGGAGAAAAAAATTATTCCAACTTTGCCAGTCGTCGCTGCATATATGTGTATATTCACTTGCTTTCTTTTTTTCTTAATTATTGCCACGATTATCAATCAAACGCGTTTGTAACACCGACAAAAATATCTCGCGAATTGTCATCGAGATCATTAATATATTCGCCCGTCCACTACGCTTTTATTTATTTATTTTATTTTATTTTTTCTTAATTGTCGCGGTGCAACCTGCGCTCGTGCCATGTTGTCTAGATCACTATTAGTCTTTCTACCGGCTGAAAATTATTCTCGTTTTTATTGGAAGCTCGCAGCTGGCTCAATTTATAATTTATTTTCATCATTTTTTTTAACGAGCTTTACTTTCATCTTTCTTTCCTGTTACATAAAATGATTTCGCTCTCGATCTTCAAACGGGCTTACTTTTTTCAACAATAAGCATTTATAATTAAATGAATAATCTTGCCTGTTTTTCTTATGAAAACATGCTTTCGCAGATTTATTTTTTTTTTCTTTTTCTTTCTTTTAGTTCGCAGTGCAGAAAATCTTTCTTTCTTTTGCAAACTAAAAATCCAGCCACTTCATCGTCACGTAGAAAATTACAGTTAATTTTTATCAGCACTCGAATCGCCGTGAAATTTCGCGAACTTTGCGAATCGAAGAGCATTGAAGGAGAAGCAGATTGCGAAAGTTTTTCGAAACATTCGACCGTTTCTAGCGGCTACTACTAAAACGCATGGCATAGACATCGTATCGCGCAACGTAACTATTTCTTAGCGAGGAGAGCAAACTGGAGTCTCGAGGAATTATTACTTCACTTGTACCTACCTTTTCTTGCTCGCGCGACAGAAACTCGCCCACCTCGCCATCAAATGTCGTGGGATTTCAAATGTTACGCGCGAGGATCGAAATTTTTCTCGTTACCGTTGTTCCTTGTTAAGACATCTCGCGGTACCCTGCGGTCATTTTTTAACGACGCTCTCAACCACGTTAATTTTCGCAACGAGCCTCAGCGACAAGCACACAACGGCCATAAATAAAGCGGCGAAATGGCGCACCGTGTATTTGGAATTCCGGAAAAGGGACTAGTGGGGCCTCTCAGGGGAAAGGAGAGGAAGAGGGTTGATGTGAACATTCGGGGGGGGGGGGAGGGCAATTCCAGGCGATGTCAAGTACCACCATCAGTCTCTTGCCTTGAAGTATTCCTGTCTTCGAGTGCATCTCTCCACACGAGCAGTCGTAATTCAGTTACGCCTGCCTGTAATTGTTGTATACTCGGAGGACTCAATTTTCGAAATCCACAGTCGTGTTGCAGACATTTATCCTTAAAACACGTTGTTGCTTAATTTGTTGCGCCGCGTCGCAACGTGCCACTCGATATCGCGTTACATCATTAAAATCCATAAATACCTATGTAATACTATCATCACAAATATCGTATTTGTAACACGATAAGAGTTATGTTCATGAAACATCGCTCTTCTTTCTTCCTCTGCTGCAGTATTATGTATATATAAAATTAATTTTTCTCCACTTTGCAGAAGAGAACATATTGAAGATTGTAGACCTGCGTTATTACTGTTACATCTTATAATTACGCTTAATAAACATTGCAAGGACATTCAAAATGTGTAAACGTTTTCATCTTGAAATTTTTAATTAACGTAACTTTCACATTATTCCGAATTGTAAGACGTAATGACAATTATTGTTATAGACTACATTACGCTGACGGAACTGAACAGTACTCCTCTTTGTAAGTGTTGTTCTATTCGATTCGGCGGTTATTCTCTCCGCGGAAAATCCAATATGTCGTACAAATAATGGAAGAATGAGTTTAAAAACGGATCAAAGTTTATATAACTTCATGATTCTAGACAAAATAAATTCGCGAATAACAAATAAGGGATGAAATTTCGTTCACATATCACGTATATTGAAAAGCTCAATATAAAATGTAAAAAAAACTCGTTCCCTTCCCGCTTTTGTGTTCTCTTTTTCTTTTCCTCTCTTTCTTTCTCTATCTATTTAATGCCACCATTTTATTCGAATAAAAAAATACCACAAAAATTTATTCGCGAACAATGTTAAAGTCGAGTGTGCGTGATTACGAAGATACATCGAATCTCTCACATTTTACGAATTTTTTAGATTCTTAGTTGAGGGGAGAAAGAGAAAGAGAACGGTCGGAGTAAGATCGGAGTTTAGAAACGATCAACACCGCTGCGATTTTCGGTAATACGCAGAAATTAAATCGGTAGTTGAATGCTGATCCTTCTGTATAATTCATCTCCTAGAGAAAAAAAAAGGAAAGAAAAGAGACGATGACGCGATGGCGGCAATGGTCGCTCGATCAAATTCATTATGTTCATTATTTTATGCTGCGAGAGGCTAAAGTTTACGTTAAATTAACCGTCCATACGCTGCACGGGCTTATTGCGGAATGCGTCCGGGGGAAGGACGAAATGGCTCGGTATCAGGTCGTTAAAAGGCAATTTGTTAAAGTCCTTTCATAGTGCTGTCATAACACGCAAAGGTTTCTTTTTCCTCCCAAAAAAAAAAATAAGCGAAACTCGAGTCAAGCGTTCAACGTTCCGTCGAGTTACGCGATTCAAAAGTAAATATCTATATTGTGCTGCGCACGTATTGGCATAGTTAAGAATAATTTCCTAGATTTCTTTGTGCCTCTATTCTTGCATAACAACACGCTAGTATTTGTTTTAAATAATGACCCGACACATCCAAAAGAGAAAATTGAGATTGACATTTGCAATTTAATTTAATGGCTGCGTTAATAATTAAAAACATTAACGGTGAATTAATAGACTGATTGATCTTCAGAAATTCATAAGCTAGGACATTTAGAATGACGAGTGATGGTATATTACTTAATATATGAACACAGCCAGATCGTACTGAGGCATCACTTGTTATTTAATTTCGAGTGACGTTTCACAATGCGAAATTATACGCGAATATATCGAAACAAGTAGGAACATCAAGCATTAGTATATGTAATTCGTATGAGCAGAAGAAGAAAGTGTACATGCACTCGTGTTATTTTATATTAATCCCTTACTTTTTTCTAATGATCAACAATGATGAACAATTTTGAAAATTTTGTTCGCTATGTAAGTCCGCCATATTATATGATATTTCGAATATTGTATTTTTGATATCAAATTCATGACTTCGAAAATCTCCAAATAGTAATCTTGAAGTATTTGTTAATAATAAAAATTTATATACAAAACGAAATTATTCACTATAAACGACGTGAGTTTTTCGCGGTATATATTCATTAATAACAAATTTACTTAAAATTTAATTATAAAATTTGATTTATTAATTAGAGGAACCTCTTAACAATCTAGCAATATCAAATATACTAAAGAAATGCGCGAAACAATTGATTTATTGAAAAAACAAGCTTGAATGATAGATATTATACCTGTACAACATTAAAGGATTAAATTAAAGTGAAGAGATATAGAAGTTAGGACTTCATATCACAGACTCAGCAATTTTATAATAAAATAACGAGCGCCGAGGACATTTATTAAGAAAGTTGCTCGGCATCGCGATGCTGCGAGGCGTTCGTGTGAAAAAACACGACGCGAATAAGTAAGCCCGATGGATTTTGCTGCTGTCATAAATATCATTAGACATTCGTCATAAATATCGAATATCATTTAAATATCGAATTTTATTTCTGTTTCCATAAATTGTAAAGATGTAAATTATATAAAAACATTTCTTTTACTTTAATCATCGTTCAACAGGAAGAATTATATACTTAGGGAATTTGCGAGAACGTTAAATGTACCTGTCGCCACTTAAAAGCAAAAAATCAAGTTCTACGAGAGCGAGGATAATTCTGGAATATAGAGAGCATAATGCAATCAATTATGTTTACGATTGGAATAGATTTCTGCTGACGAAAAACCGATAATGCCGTTAGCGCGAGCCGTATTCGATTCCCGTTTAACGCGGAAATATCATTCGAGACAATTGCATTAACTCTAACGCCGCAAATTAGCGGTTCAACTATTTCTGGAACGGAAAAGAAAAACTATTAGAAAATCAAGGACTATATCTGTTTAATATCAATTATTTAGTAATATCATTTATTTTATTACTTATTTATTGGTATTTTTAGAGGTATGTTCTTGGGATACGTTAAGTTATACATTTGCAATATAGATATGTGTATTTTTTACACTTAATATCTTAAGGATATTTTGGTTATATAATATCAGCTAAAAATATCCATAAAAATCAATTAAAAAAGCCAACTCTAAAAAAATCTTTTTAAAAAAAGAAAAAATATATATAATATATGTCAAGTATTAAAAAAAAAATATCAAATTTTACATTTCTCTTGATAAAAAACGAATTCGAAATAAATCATGCAATTAATCAAGTATTTTATTACGCAAGACATATGGATTGAAAATGACTAAAGTAGTTAACTGGGTTATAGTGAAGAAAAATTTGGCGTGCTCGGGTCGCATTAAATCGCAATATTCTAGGACCAATATGTTTTGTGAATATATTTTTGTTTCACAAACTATGTCACTATATATAATATGTTTATTATTTTTATATTTTCGTAATGCAAATATTGTATTGGGATAATATATTCACAGAAGTGCAATTAATGCGATTAATGCACACCAAGTTTTTCCTTCAATAATAAGGTTGTAATAAGATTGACTACTTTAGTTACTTTCAGTCCATCTTATATGAAATACTTGGCTAATTGCATATATTTCGTACATTTTTAATTAAATATTTATTTATCCGTTTTTTTATTAATATTTTTAGTTAATATCAGTCAACAACATTTTTATTCTGAAATCAATTGCAACAAATAATTTGGCTTATATAATGGCTTACGCAGCACAATAACTTATTGCAGTAAATAATTTTTAAATGACTAATGCAAATAAATTTGTACGAATATTTATTAAAGATTTATTAGTATATATAAATAATTTTATTTAATTCCTATTTTCTCATTAAATTGGTATGTAAGTAAATATGAACAAATTATTTATAACGCGAAAATTCTGTTTTAAATAGAACATATATAATAATAAAAACCGAAAAAA
>NW_012130112.1:530745-535931 GCF_000143395.1 Atta cephalotes | reverse complement strand
CTTCTAATACTCTCTCTCCTCCTCCCTCCCTCCCTCCCCCTTCCCTCCTCTCTCTCTCTCTCTCTCTCTCTCTCTCTCTCTCAGAAATAAAAATTGTACATCTCATTTTCGAAATTTTATTTTCAAATCTCTATCTCTCCCTCTTTCTCTGCCTCTCAGAGAGAGAGAGAGAGAGAGAGAGATGCTTTCATGTATTTCAGTCGTGAGCGACATTTGCAAAAAGAACTAGCTTCCATTTCTGTATAAATAAATAAATATTACATGCAGGAGCAGCTTTTCCGAAATATTCTCATCTCGGGCGCGCGCGGCCAAAATGGCTTTTCATTCACGTCAAGACATCGGATTAATGTTGCATTATGCGCGCCGAGCAGCGAATAAACAAAGACGAGGAGGCGACCACGGTACGCGATCTTGATCATAATGAGCCTTAATATTAACATTAATCACCCGCGCGAGATTGGCGCTCGGGAGCGCCCTTAGAAATTATCGGTCTACCTGGTTGTTATCGCTGTTTATAATTACATCGATTAGTATAATGAATCGTGAAATGCTCTCCCAGCGCGCGGAGATGAAAATTGTGGGGATGCTGACGACGATGACCTGGCTTCTCTCCTTCTCTATCCCCTTTCTCCTGTTTCTACCCCGCGTTCTTCACTAATTTAATGTGGGGACGTTGTTCGTTAAGCGCGTCTTCATCACACCACGCGGCACGTCTAAAATTACCTTTCGTCCTTGTCGTCGTCGTCGTCGTAGTCGTCGTCGTCGTCGTCGTCGTCGTCGTCGCAAAAGATAACGCATTACAAATTGATCCCAAGGGGGTCGCGGTTTCCCTCTTTTAGGTTAATGATATTTCCAATAATTTCAATTCCTCGCTGACTATATCACGCGCGGTTTTCCACGCCATTGATAGTGATACGAAAAAATTCCATCTTCCTGTGGTATGAAAACTACGTTGGAGCAAGCCCAGTTCTGTGCCCGAGAATGATGAGTGATTCACTGGGCTACTAGCGGAACGACACAAATTGTCGGAAGAACGTTCATTTCGTGCGGAGGATGAATATATATTTCTCAATTGTATTGTTTCATTCATTTATCAAGCTTTAGAGAGGCAACATGAAAACTAGGTATTAAATCCAGTCCTCGGAAATAACATTATAAATGCGGAATTTGTACGCAATTTAAAGAGTTAATGGGACGATATTAGGGAGTTTTTACAATATCATGTATCCAGATATGGTAAACGTCATAGTGGAAAGTCTGCGCGTGTGTAACGTTCTACTAAATAACATGATTTTAGCGTTTATTGTATCTAGATACATGGTATTGCAAAAACTTCCTATTGTCGATAAAGCAATTTAATAGTACAAGGAGCATCCCAAAAGTAAATTTTCCTATCGTAGGAAAATAAAGTAAAGTAGGACAATTAGAAAATTTTTTTTTTTAACTTAATCCTCAAGTTACTTCTCTACGTAATCACCATTGAAATTTTAATACTAACGTGACACCAATTTTTTAATGTCAGTAGTATGAAAAAAATGTGTTTTTAATTGAAAAAAACGATTTCATTTCAGTTTTAATTTTATCGTCACTGTTAGATTTTACCATTCAAATATTTTTAACACAGAAAACAGGTGAAAATCAATCGATCTAGAGAGAATTCTATGGTGGATGAGTAAAATATTCTTAATGAAATTATGCCTATAAATCCTGTATTCATCTTGTTGATGAAGGCACATCATGAAAAAAAAAAAAACTTTCTTCGAAAAAACTTTCAAAAAGCTTTTTTAAAGACTTTTCAAAAAGACTTTCTTATTTGATGATGAATATTTATAACAGTTTCGTGTCTTGCAGTCAAAATTAAATTATTATACGTAGTTTGGCAGTTGGACACGTTTTGTGTTGATAACGTTTTGTGTCTCTTTTAATTCAAATTGATTCAGATAATTATGGTTGCAATTGAAGGTGACTGTAAATGAAAAAAGTGTTCCAACATGTTCCAAAAAAATTTCTAGAATACATAATTTTTTTCCTATAATATAGGAACTTATTTTTAGAAATATGCATTTCGTAATATATGAGATAATTGAAATTTTATAATTCTATGAGGTAGTTTTTTCAGTTCTATTTTTTTGATCAATAGAACAAATTACATTAAGAAAGATTTTAATTCCATTTTTATCGAGTTAGTTTTCACAGCATGATGAATTGTTATGTCGCAATATTACACCCAAAAAAAAATATTCTGCCGATTAGCGATTCCGTGTTAATGTCAGAGAAGTTTCCATTATATATACGACCTTAAGAAGAGGAATACTCAAAGTAGAGGAATTTCGTATAATTATAAGGTGCTGGATTTAATATTGCAATTCTCTAACTAGAAGAATGTCCTGCATGTCATGTACTGACATGCAGCACATGTAATTACGATAGCACGTAAACGACAAACTTCTTTTAACAAATAAATGTGCTGGTATCTTGCTACAACCATTTACTTCAAAAGGCTATTCGAGTTGTTATAATTTTCTATAAAAGAATTTATTTTTGATCATAGCTCGTGTGTTCTCATTTTTTTATAGATGAATACATGTTGTAAGTACACGCGCCTGATTTATTTAAGATTTTTTGCTTAGAGGAAATGTTAAGAGATGTTCCCCGCTTATTGGCAGAACTTTTTTTGGATGCATCTCTTTTTTCGTCTTTCAGGTTCATGAATCCACTCAACGAATGGTCGTCCTTCGTTCCGTGAACCTCATGAGCACGGGACGCTACAGATGCGAGGTTTCAGCGGAGGCACCGTCTTTCCAGACCGTTTCCGACCATTCGGATATGACGATAATCGGTAAGAAGCGAGGGCGAACAGATTAGTATTAATTTAGAGTTTTATCTTTCAAAGAAATCGCGCAATAATGGCAATCCAGGCCTCTCGCAAACTTTGAGGTATTGCGTCGTTGATTTAGCCTTACAAGGCGACGCTACTATTTTTCTTCTCGCTGATTCTCATTATCCGAGCAAATGTTATTACGATCAACCGAAAAGAAAAAAGAAATTGTGCCGACTAATCATGATCTTATTCATGTTTGAATTAAAATTAAACCGCGAAGAAGAGATTTATCACATTTGACGTGTAGACCACGGTGTGAGATATTTTTTGGAACGGTTTAATTCCGAGACAAAGATTTATACGTATCATTTGATGAAGGGATTTCGGTTTCATGTTCAAGAAGAAAAAAAGGAAGAAGAGAGATTTTCTACCGCGGGATTAGATATTTTAACGGCTTTGAAGGTTTCATAAGCCACTTTACGCGCGAATTAAAACAAATCGCAGTTCTAATACCTCCGAAAGAGTTAATTTCGTCGCGTTGGTTTTTGATTTGTGAGAGGGAACATTATCTATCCCTCAAAAATATCGACTTACGACCAGTGACGAATTACTGATGATTCTTGAGACGGTAATGCGTCTACGACTTATCGTTTGAAACACTTTTCGTTAGTCTTAATTGCTTTATTATTAACGTGCGCCGGCGGAAACGAAGCGTTTTTCTTCAATCGCAGACATGACAAACTCGAAACCGATATTCGCTCTCAATTATTTATCGCGATTTCCATGAACATTAAATTCATTGATGTAAAATCTGCCCTTGCTTCTCATCTTTAATTATTCCTAGCTTGAATATTACCAACACTTGCGCAATATTCTTCACAAATTAAACACTTCATTAATAATATCGTATGAAAAATATCGATTGAAAAGCTTTCTATATACCACAGCTATGTGGAGCTTTAATCGTTTAAGTCTAAATAAGATCCGGAGCTGGTTTTTCATCCAATCCTTTTAATCTGGGACGCGATTCGATTATTATTTATTCTCTGTGGGATTTATTCTCTCTGGGGACCGAGGGACAAGATCTCGATCGCTTCAATTTTTGCGCCGATTACTCCGAGCGCACGTTTGAATATCCATTCTATTCATATAGCGTATATAAAGTTAAATGCATTATATTGAGTGCAATAATTACAGTAAAGTGTTACTCCATTAAAATTTCCACATTGGTAAGCGTAAACAAGTTAAACTGGCCGCAACAAAATTATAGAAAATTATGGTTCAAGCGGGATTGCACAAAAATATTCGAGTGGACAAGTTAAAAGCCCGATCGTTTTGTCTAATCGAAGAACATCGCATCCTTTTTGTCATAGCGGATTGTTTTACGTATATCTACATAATTTCAGCCCTCCCGGAAGACGAACCCGTTATCACGGCGCGACCCGGGAAACATCGTTATCAAGTCGGCGACGTCGTGCGGTTCAATTGCACTTCGACGAGGTCGAAGCCACACGCCACGCTCAGCTGGTTCATCAACGGCGACCCTGTGAGTGCTCGAGACACGAAGCATATCTCTTCCCCCTCCCCCTCCCCCCCCTCCCTCTCTCTCTCTCTCTTTCTCTGTCTGTCTGCGTACCGCAACTGTGTGAATGTCTTCTCAGGTTGTCGGAAGCGTAAAAGGTTCGCGGTAACGTCACTAACATCCGAGATACGCCATGATCTCGGAAAATCCGTTTAGAATAGTCTAGAGATTCGCGCACGCTTACGTACGCAGTTGAGTAACAGGACGAGGCTTTATTTACGAATTTTCTAAAATAGTTGTACTTATTATTAATACTATTATTAATCAGAAACATATTTCATTATATCACATATTACGTATTTAATTCTCTAATTATTTTTCAATTTTTCGAGAATGAAAAAAAACTCTATATTATTTTGAATTTTTTCGAGATAATAATTAATTATGGGATCGAAAATTTTATTCTTTGTTTATTCTATTTTATACATTACAGTATAGTATAGTGTAATGAAATTTCAATTAAACATTAATCAAGTTTTAAATTAATATTTAATTTAATGAAGTCCAAGTAGATTTTACTTTTCACGGATCGAATTCTAAACGCTAAAATTTTCGTCACATGTTCCTTCCGTGACAAAGTTAATAAACGCTCATATTTATTATCTCTTAATAAAGACTTTTTCTTCGTAATACATGTTTTACTACCATGATCATTACCGTGATACTATCATAATATGAAATTATGTCTATAAAAACGTATTAGATATTAATATACGATTACAAGGAAAAAGTCATAACAATTAGCCTTCACTTTTTTCCTCTCTTAATTTCTCTCTCTCTCTC
>NW_012130112.1:520387-524414 GCF_000143395.1 Atta cephalotes | reverse complement strand
ATATATACATATATATGTAATCCTAAATCGGACGATATATATACTTATCTTTAATTTAATGTTTCAAAGTAACATGCTATAATATCGAGTTATAAAAAAAACGATATTGTTAATCTTTAATCAGAAATATTTTCTTTAGTAAATTGCGTAAATCTCTTCCGAAATGTACTGTATATCGATCTAATAAAACCATAATAAAAGACATTGAGAGTAATGTTGAATATTTATTAGAGAAAAACTCCCTATTATGAGATAGAGATCTAAAGGTGTGATCAGACTAAAGGTTGAGACTGAGATTGAATTGGAATTTAACCAATAAGAAAAGAGAAAATCAACCTCAAGTTTTGTGAACTTTATTTTGATTGGTTAAATTCCAATCTAATCTCAATCTCAATCTTTATAGTTTGATCATGCCTTAATAATAGTCGCGACACGAGACGATTTGAACCGACTTTTGTATGCAGAGTAGTAGGTTTAGAGTAAAATCTATAACAGAGAGAAATATATTGTATCTTTGTCTTAAAGGAATCCTAAAACTGTCTGTATTACCGACTAAATCGCAATTTTTTGTGTAACAATTATTTTTTTGCTCTTTTACAGATTCGAAAATCCTTTTCTAGGATTAAAATATACGCATTAATACGTATCTGTGAAGTAGTCTATGCCAAAAACGATAAAAAATTTCGAAATTGAAATCTTAAGAAAAATTTTTGTCATTTTTGGCAGGAGGTTGGATATTAGGCTAACAATCTAACTCCGGAAAATAATCCATTGTTACGAAAACTTCATGAGAGGTAGGCCCTTTCCCGTCTTGGGATTTTGCGCCATCGAAAAGAGGAAAAAATAATACAAAAAAATAATAATTGTACAAAATTATAATTTTTGTATAACAGTTATTTTTTTCCTCTGTATTACCGACTTTGCGGTGCCTCTGATGGAAATAAATTGCCGAAATCATTGAAATCTTTGATAGGTTTTAATTATTTTAGCGATTTCAGTGATTTACCTCTATCACGGGTATCGCAAAAACGTGGATATTATTGATATCCACTTCTTCAGAGGGCAGTAGTGCGCAAGGTACTTTGCGATTACAGGAAAAAGATCTTTGTATCTTCTCTCAGATTTCTTTCTGCTTTACTATATGACATTCTTTATGACAAAAAGAAAACACATTCATTTAATCTATTTTTATTCTTGATATCTTGTATATGTTCCAATCAGTTATAAAAACTAAATTATGAAAAAATATATATATGAGCTAAATATATTAAAAATCTGGATCGAGTCGAATGCTTCGAAAGCAATGTATTTTTGAAAAAAATGTTTCCAGAGTTTTTCAAAATATTATAACAAAAGATTGTTTCATTAAGTATTTTTTGTATATGTCCAGATCAAGGTCTTTGGAAGATTGTTCCTTCTTATTTTCATTTTTACACAAAAATGATTGACATACATTGATATCAAGATAATAACTAAACATTTAAAATGTTTTAATCATCAGTTGGACATCTTAGATAATGTTAATGTCGACAATACTGTAACTTTCAAGCCTTGTAACTCAAAAAGTATTAAAGGAAGAATATTTTGTTACAGTGCTTTGAAACATTCTCGAGATGAGCTATAAGAATATGTAATGAAAAATGTTTCTATTTTTTAAAATCTATGTGATCAAACTAAGAGGATAAGAGCACATAATTCTTTTTAAACTCTACAATTTTTGCCTGAAACATTTTTTTTCAAAAATGCTTTATTTTCGAGATATTCGACTGTATTCAAATTTTTTATCTTTCTCTTTCCTGTGTAATAATCTAATAATTCCTACAAAGTTTTATAATATGTTAAGTTAGAGTCTTTAGAATCTTATTAAATGACTACAATGAGAAGGAAAAAAAAATAGCATAAAATAAATATCATAAGACATTTGTGTTGGATAGACAACGTTCGGTGAAGAACGGATGTTTTTTCGTGTGAACGTTAGACGATTTAGTTGGAGATTTTGCGAAAAACTTTAAAATCTTCTGCTCATTGAAAGTTTCCTCCGTTTTCTCCCATTCTACTGTCAATGCTTTTGATTCAAGAATCTGTTCGGCAGTGGACCAGCTGAACCGAACAAGCTGTGGGAAGCCGAACACCTGATCCACGTTCATGGATAACCAATTTTTAGTTACTGGATCATTAGGATAGCCGCTGCCGTATTCTGTTTCAATGCCGTCATCTTCGCGAAACCGCCATGCTCGTATTGCGTGATCCCGCGACACCTTGGCACATATACTAGCTGCACTGACGATCGGATAGGTTGCGTCTGCTTTTTTTGCTACAATTATCTTGATGCTAGGAAATATACTTTTCAGTCGCGTTTGATAAGACTCAGGTTTGCCGACGGTATCCACGTAAATCTCAGCAACGTTCACACCTGCCTCGATTGCTTCTTGGATCAAATTTGTAGCCGATATCATAGAGATCTCGTTTAATGAAATTTTAGTGCGACGGTACATGTTGTTGGCAATAACATTTGGCGATATTACTTCGATCGCCCAGCCAATATTATCCTTATGCTTGCAGATATCATCAAATATCTCGTCGCGTTTCTTTTCCGTCAAGCTCTTGGAATCTGCACAGCCTAGATCGACGAGCAGTTGCTTCTGAGACAATGGAGCATATGAGATCCCATAAACCATTGGACCTAAAACTGGACCACGACCTGCCTCATCAATTCCAAGTTGACATGGTTTGTCCTTACAGATTTGGGAAACCTATTTTGCATCAAAATCAATACCGCAATTACAGCTTTATATCTCTCCATTCTTTTATGTGTTTCTCCTTTAACAATATTTGCAAAATATTTGAATATAAAACAAAATATTTTCACAGCAATATTTCATGTAAAGCATATGAAACTATAAATAAAAAAAATTTGAAAAAATGACAAATGTGCAACAATTATTTATTGTTAATTATTAATATGCAAAATTCTATGTTTATTCAACAAGATATAAAGTTATCAAATATACATAAAATTATTTCATCAATACTTTTATTTTTATTTTATTCATTCAAAAAAACTTCTATTATAAAAGAATTTACCTCTGAAAAGTGAATCTTATTGATGCTATGGTCATTATGTCCGAAAAATTGATATAAATCCTCTCTGCAGGCGATACCATTAATTATCTCCTTACACAAATCCTTCTCTCCCTCTCGATTGTCACTTTCAATCGTATTATCATTTTTTTTCATTCATTTTTTAATTTCATACCGGCATAAACATTCGAGATAAGTCAACTTAATCGAATTTAACACAACCTCAAATCTTATTTCATATTCCTCAGTGTTGCCAACTTATTGCTAGATCTTAAACTTGAATTTAAAATTCCCCCAGATTTCCCTACTTATCTTAAGATATGTACAATAAATTGTATTATCTTAAGATATGTACAATAAATTGTATTAGAGAGCTTTTAGCCTAAAGCCCGCAGCACAGACTCATAACGCATAATGGATAAGAAAATCACCAATAAAAGCTCTTCTTCCGTCAACGAAAGGAAAGGAAGGATTCTGATTGGTTGATTCTCTTATGCACTATGCATTATGCAAAAGTCTGTGCTGCGGCCTTAAAGCAGGAAGCACAGATTTTTGCATAACGCATAACACGTAATACATAAGAAAAATACTAATCAAAATCCTTCGTTTCCTTCCTTTTCATGAAATAAAGAACTCTGGATTCTTATGTCTTATGCGTTTGTGCTTCCCGCTTAAGGCCCTAATGCATAAAAAAATGAACCAATCGAAGTCCTTATTTCATTCTTTTTCATGAAATAAAGAATTCTGATTGGTTCAATTTCTTATGCCTCATGTATTAAAGTAATTGAATTAAGGTAATTTTTTACAAGTTGCTCAAATCGGCTGTTTTAAACAAAAAGAATCATGTCAAAATTGATGAATATCAAGCATCCATTTTGATCACGAGAAACTACTGAACATATATATATATATATATATATATATATATATATATATATATATATAC
>NW_012130112.1:514338-520367 GCF_000143395.1 Atta cephalotes | reverse complement strand
CCCCTCCCTCCCCCCCCTTCTCTTTTAAACGCTGTCAAAAGTTTCCCATCATGGCGAATTTCATTCTTTCGCGAAAATAACGCACATCTGCAACGACAGTCACCAACGTGACCGTTAATGTCTCGTTGACCCACGATTACGCGCTAACAAAGCTCGAGAATTAATTTTACAAAGTGCATTCTATAGTGTGTGCGAAGCTTTTTCATTTTTCATACGCGAACAAATAATTAGTTCTTGGATAATTAATCTTCGGGTGTTGCGAACGGACGCTCGCGCACATTCAAAACCGCCTGATTATAGTCTTTTAGCATCGGCGTTATATCGTGACTTATTAAAATCGGGATTATATTTAATCGGAATTAAAATCGATAATCTTAGATTATAGGATCACCGTTGAAAAATTGGTGTTAAATTTAACACATTATTACTCAAACGATCCACTCAAATTTATGTTAATTTAACATAAGCTAAATAAAAGGTAACAAAAATATTATTAATTTAAAAAACAAACACAAAAAAGATATAAAGAATACTAACACAATTTATAAACAACAAACCATGAGAGCATGTCTTTTTTAATAAAATTAACATTTATGATATATTAAATTATATCATATTTTATTTATTCATTTGTAGAGAATTTATGTCTTATTACATATTTTTTTATTTGTTTATTTATTCATAAATTGTGTTATTTTAACAATAAAAAATACTTAATATTAATTTAAATCTACTTAAATCACATTATGTTTAATATTCGATATGTTAAAAAATCAACACAAAATTTTAACAAGGTTTGAGTGGATCGTTTTCAAATACGAAATGTTTTTTATTGATTAATTTTTATCTACAGTATTCGGAGAGGATGTCCTGTAAATTATGTTAACGTTGAAATTAGAAAAAGATATGAAATTCACATTGAAAAATATTATTATATAATGCGCGCGAAGAAATGTGTGCGCGCGCGCGCGCGTGTGTGTGTGTGTGTGTGTGTGTGTGTGTGTGTGTGTGTGTGCGTGTTCGTGTAACAGTAAGGCATTGAATAATTTTATTATTATGATTAGAATTAGTGTCACATGTTAGAGTACTTTTTAATTTTTATCACAAAAGTTGTAACAAAATTTAATGAGAAAGATAACAATCTTTTGCTAAACGATATTAAAAGTTTACGTAGTGCTCTCAGAGAGCTCGCGGGTCAAGAGAGTCAATTTTCCTGGAACAAAGTAGATTAGACAGATAATGCTGTGTATTTAATTTACGATGATAAGTACTGACGACGTTATTACATTTAATTTAAAAAAAAAAGATATATGTCAAAAAACATATTAAAATGACTTTTAAAATGATCTCGCGTATTTAGAAAGTTATCATTTATTCTTTGCTTAATTCTTTGTTGATCATTGCTTGTTGAGTATAATATTATCTTGTTTTATTCCAGTTTAATTCCACCAATTTGCTATCAATATTTTCTCTGATTTTCTCTCTTTATTCTGATTTTATTTCATTAAATAAAATTTGTGTTTAGAATTAAAAAAGGATCTCTTCAACATTACTATTCTTCCAGAAAACTAGTTATGAAAATTTTAAAAACACGTCGTCAATATACCGCAAAGATTAAACAATGCTGATTACGCGTTAGCAAATATTGAATTAGAACAAAAGTTTGTAGTGCTACGAACTTAAAAATTCAAGCAGCCATAACTTTGTTAGAAATGATTTAAATTTAAATAAGAATTTTAAAATTTAACATTTTTACTTTCGAGAGGCCACGATATCTTTTGAGTTTCTGTGAATTTGGTCATTTTTTACATATGGAAAACTATGAGTTCGAAAATGGCAATTTTTTTCCTCATTTTATGAGCTTGTTACATCTGAAAAGAAAAACTTAAGAAAATTTTCAAGCTTTCGTGAAAGCTTAAAGTTTTCCCTACCTATAAAATATTTAAAAAAATATTAAAAAGTTTTAAAAAATGATTTTTGTTACTGAATGAGTTATCATAAATTAAATAAAAGGAACATTTTGACTTTAATTGCTTATAACTCCGTTAAAAATCATCGCCACAATTAAAAAATAGATTCTTGAAACTGAAATTTCATTTTTTTGAATGATAAAAATATATTATAAATAATGATAAAAATATATAAATGCCTAATTAAAACAAAAATATGTAAATACGCACATGATGCAAATGAAATAGTACTATGAACTTTTGTTCCAACCTAATATTTCTGACTAAGAAAATCCGTGTTATCATCATCATCATCATCATCATCATCATTCAGATCGAGAGAGACTATGCAGTCCTTCTTCTTCACTTCGATTAGGTCGAGCAGCAGTTCTTGAAGTCTTACCCCGTCGACGTGGACCGGAACGATCTGGAGACTTCCACACTCGGTCTAGAGTTCCGTCTGCGCTTGAAGCACTTCAAGAAGGGAGACTTGAAGATCAAATGCCTGGCGAGAATATATACCGTATATTGGAAATCGAATGAGCTCAGCATAGAGGGTGAGAGGCCTCTGAAGATACCGGTAATGGAGAGTAGGGAGACAAGGGCGCAAGGGCACACGCACGCCGAGCACATCCTAGGTAAAAAGAGAAATCTTCCATCCCCGGTCCTTGACTGAGGATAAATGACATATAGTAACAAGGACGAAATATCTGCTTCGTCGTACGAACACAGATTTTTTTTGTCTTTTAATTTAGTTATTCGTGTCACTATTTCTCTGTAAAAAAAAGATGGATCAAAATTTAAAAAGAAAAATCTTCCTGCCCTCTCCCCCCTTTAAATTGGAGCTCAATTATTTGATAAAATTAATATATTATAAAATTAATTAATATTTAACTATATCTCTTGATATTTTAACACGATTCCGAAATAAAGAGATGAAATTATAAGTCAAAGCTGACAAATAAAATTTACTATGTTATTTAGATATTAATTAAATGTTAATTCATTTAAAATAATGTTTCTAACAATATTAAAAATATTAAGAAACAATATTTAGAAACAGGGGGGATCGTTTATATAAACTAAATCAACTAACAATAAGTTAAGCGAAAAGCGCCTATTACAGTCGTAGTTATCTCAGAAATATGCGCGCCATTATTTTCGAATTTGCAATACAATCAACTGCATTAATACTAATCTCTTTAAATTAAATTAAATCGTTGATTTGATGTCACTAGTATCTTAAAATCTGTAAAAAATTTATTGCAAGAAATCTTATCTCAACCAGAATTCGAACTCGGACACGCTTCGATGATGAATTAAAAGAATACTCGCACAATATATGAGAGATCCAGATTCGAATATTAGCTAAGATAATATTTTTTGCAATAAGTTCTTTATAAGTTTTAAGATGCTAATAGCATCAAATTAATGATTTAATTTAAAATTTGAGGGAATATTATTATTTCAGTTTAATTATATTGCAAGTCTGTGTGCGAAAGTATAATCGGCACTATTTCTGAGATAAAATTTATTTAAATATACAGGATATTTTTGATATTACTCTCCGAGTGACATTTTGTTTACATTAATATCAAAAGAATTAAAACGAAGATTCGGTCTTAAAGAGCTATTACCTATTCCAAGTTTAAAAGGGATAAGAATTATTTTGCAAGTCGTTGAAAAAACTGACAGTTTTTCACAGTTCAGTCTTTAATATTAAATTACAAGTCTGCAAAAAAGTATAAGCTCTGTAGCCATGTGAAAAGAGCTTAGTGACCGAAATAATAGATCCAATCTTTTTGGTTTAATATTGTCAACTCGAAGCTTGTTCCGACGAGGATAGTTTAGTAACGTCATTTCTCTCCGATATGCTGTTTTGTTCTATCATGCAAGTTAAAGCGCAAACGTGTAACTCGTTTCACGCAAAACCCGCTTTATGCCTGTTCTACAATAGGATCGCAAGTCGTAAGCCGTAAGAAATTGGCCAATCATATATAATTGAATATGACAAAAATAATCTAAACTATGATTGTTTAATTTCTTACGGCTTACAGTTTGCGAGCTTATTGTAGAATAGGCTTCAGGCTGATATTACATTTGTCACGACAAATTTCAAGCGACATTTTTCAAGCGTATTAATTGGCTGCAAAACTGAGAAATCTGAGAACCTCTTTGTCCTGCAGCTAATCAACAGGCTTGAAAAGCTTGTCGTACGACAAAAAACGGATGAATATGTAATATTAATCTTAAGGACAGCTCTCTCTCTCGCTAAAGGAATAAGGAAGGAATTTTGTAACATATTGAATCACAAACGCACGAGCGATCGAAAGATTAAGAATCTAATTTCGTGGACGCGGAATTTATGTCATTTTCTTTTAATTCAGCCATTTTTTTCGACCCCCTTAAGCATAAATCGCTTTAACCAAACTCGCTTAGCCAAGTTTCAATTTTAAAATGTTCAAAGTTTGAATTTTTCCTGAATATTTATGAAATATCCCTCTTTCAGAAAATGTGATGTATCCTGGCTTTTTCTTTTTCAGCAAGCGGAAGTATAACATTAGGACCGTGCGTTATGTTAGTGATTATGGGATTACTGATGCTGCGGTAAGGATTGAAGATACCATTCGCCCTTCGTGCTCATCCTCTAGGCCTGTGGAAGCCATCCTCGTAACGCGATATAATTACAAAATTATCCATGTTGTTTATATTTTTTTATAATTGCAATTAGTGAAATTAGAGATCATGTAATAATTGTAGACAGACGACACTATCTCTCGAATTATGTTAGACTTTCGACTCGAATCTTTAGGGAGAGTTTTCGTTGTAGAGAGACGATAGATACTTTTTTTTCCAGGAATGATCCAGGAAAAAAATTATCGAGAAAATTTTCGACGACTCGGTTGTTCAATTTTCGCGTTACACCAATTATGTCTCGCGTACAGTGCGTGAAAAGCACGACGGACCCGTTATTCCGTTGTATTCATCGAAGAAATTATATATATATATATCTGCACTGCCATGTATTGATCTATCGTTTATCATGAAAATTCGGAGTTGCGACTTTTTACATTGCTTGCAGCGACTCATGCGTAAAGTACATAAATCAATTTTTCTTCAGGTACACACGCGCGTGCACTTCGTTTGAATACATATACATATCTGTGTGTGGGGCTAACGCATATCTACCATGCAAACTATGGCGCGGGTCCGCGTTTTATTGAATTTTCATTAACTGTGCCACGTTTGGAACGATAAAATACAAGTGCAACTGAGTTTCAAGACAATATAATATAACTATACACGAAAAAATTCTTCACAAATTTTCAAATTGAATATCTGCATACAACTTATGATATTAAAATATTTTAATGATATTTTTCAATGATTTATTAATATTATATAATTAATATTATAATGTTATATTTATATATTTTAATATTATAATATTATAATTAATATTATATTTGTTAAAAAAATTTAGATATTTAAAAATATCTAAAATAATTTTTTATTCAATAAGAATAATTTATCGATATATGCACATTCGATTCGCTTGGAGGAGAGAGGAGGGGGGGGGGGGAAGAGGAAAAGGGCGAAAGTGGACGGTAAATATTTAATTAAGAAAACGCATACGATACTGAACCTATACGCCGCGCGTGTGCCTATAAATCAATAAAATAAGCACGAATCGAGAATCTACATAAATACATACATACAATTAAACAACAAAACAGCGACGCAAACAAATCGTCTGTTCGCCACTATATCGTAGCTCTTAACGATCTAGTCGCTATTAATCATACGTTATTGAGATAATATCCTAGGAATAATTGTACGACATGTGTGATTGTGTAGTGTGTGTTTACCAAAGATTTTCAAACTTTTCACGCCAAGCATTTTTAATTATTAATTAATCACAGTGGCACAGTGTGTAGAGGTTTCATAAATGAAACTTGCCACACTCTTTATCTATGGTAGCTGTAAGGACACACGCTCTTGTATATATGATGTATGTATATATATATATATATATATATATATATATATATATATATATATATATATATATATATATAT
>NW_012130112.1:507288-508829 GCF_000143395.1 Atta cephalotes | reverse complement strand
ATATATATATATATATATATATATATATATATATATATATATACACACACTGGAATGGACATTTCCACTGTGAAGCATAGAAAATTGTGGCACTAATTGATCAGCGCCATTTTAATTTGGTCAATATAAGAGCAAATCAGAAACCTTCTACTCATGCGCACTTACATTTAATGTTCTTTAGTAAAACGAAATTTCATTTCATAGATAAGAATTTTTGTATTAAATGTATCAATTCCTGCACATGTATTAACAATGTAAGATATGAAAAGTATTATTAATGTTATTAATGTTATTTTATTGAATGTACTAACAAAATTGAAGTGACATTATTTTTGTTACATATCATTCATGTCCATAGATTTCCATACATCGATAGTACATCGATCGATACTTCGATCACAGCGCGCGTGTGAACGCTTTTGATTCGTTCAAATATTGCCCCAATTAAAATGATCAATTGTGATCACGAATTTTCCTCGATGTCCATTCCAGTATAGATACAGTTCTGTGTTTTATATGTTCTAAAATTTGGGGAGAACAAAATAAAGAGAAAAAAAAACTAAAACAATAAAAAATAAGAGAAAGCAGAAGAGAAGAAAAATGAAGAAAAATTCTGGTTGAATATAATAATGTAAAGAAATATTCTACTTGTTATATACACATAAAACATTTATTTATAAAATAAGAACATTACTTATATATGTTTTTCCACATAATCCGCAGCCATCTGTCGTACGCGAGTTATAGCCTCGGATGTACCATATTTTTCCTCAAAATTGATGAATTTCATGAAGAGAATTTTCATTTTCCTTGGTGAAAGCGTTTGGACGCACGCTTGTTCTAACACTTTTCTATAAATGAGCGAACTTATTAAATAACATAAAACTTAAGCATGAAATAAATATATTCATAATGATAAATATTTATTATATTACACGATATATATTTATAATAAAACGGTAGAATTTGTATACCTGGCTAAATCGATGTCCTTAGATTTTATCAAGCAATCCACATAACACGACCACACATCGATGCGTTTTGGATAAGAACTCAGGATGTTTTCGAATAACGTTTGCGCTCGTTCTTTATCTCCCAGTTTATTCTCTAAATTTGCAAATCTTACTAACAGGTTTACATCTGTAATACACAAATACGCCCCATAATTTTATTAATCATACAAAATAATACTAAAATATATATACAGGATATGTGTATATACAGGATGTTCCAAAACTAGTGATACATATTTTAGATTCTTTGTAACATATGAAGATGAAAAGTCTAATATGAAAATATTGTGGAAACAATTTAAAAATTACGAAAAACAGAATGAAGGTTTTTTTCTCTAACTTTATGCCTCTAATAATAATAAAATTCAGCACTTTCACATTTTGCCATTCCTAAGTGCATGAAATTCTAGCCCCGTCATTCATAAATTTTAATTTGTTTTAAATTGTTTCCAATTAAAAACTATCGACATTTTCATTTTATTAGACTTTCCGTCTTACAATATTACAAAAAATCTGTCTTCAAATTTA
>NW_012130112.1:492752-507268 GCF_000143395.1 Atta cephalotes | reverse complement strand
CATGCGCGTACACGCATGTATTAAAAGCTAAAGCGATATATGTGTATATGTACTTACGTTGAGCTGCAGGCAAAGATTGCAATGCCCGTTGCATGATTTGGCGCGATTTTTCTTTCATGCCGATTTTCAATAATGCGGCGCCGCAGTCGATCCATGTTTGGGGATCTTGTTTGAACTTACTGATCACAGTACCTATCAATTTCTCAAGCTCAGTTTTTCTACCGGCATCCGCGTGTATAGTCAACATGTGCATATATACTTTATATGCATCATTTGTCCTCACAGCTTCCTGGAATACATCATTTAAAGATTCGGCGGTGCCGTATCTGGATTCCAGATTCAGCCATGCGTTCCATACATTCAAACGTTCGTTTTCTTCTCTAAAATTGATCGTTTTGATTGCTCGTCTTGCGACCGCTCTCGCCTTGTCGATTTCTGTTGCTTGCAGATGATATGCCATATATTGCAGCCATACTAACGAGCTATCGGGGCTCGACAAAATTAATCTGTCGAACTGATCGATCGAATTGGGTGCCTGATTGCTCACCAAAGCTTCCTCTCGCTGACGAATCTCGCGTTCTTTCTGTCGTTCCTGTTCCCGTCGTTCAGTCGCACTCAGTTTCTTTTTCTTCTTCTTTTGTTTAAGCTCTTCTTCAAACTCTTTTTCGTCATCGCTAGAAGTTTCAACATTAGGAAAAGCGGCCAATTTTGTTTTGTCGTCCCAAGAAAATCCAAATTCCGGAACACGCAATCGTTTCGCTAACTTATTCGCTTTCATTTCACTTTCATCGACAGAATCTTCATCCGACTCAGAGAGAGAATTTTCTATATCTTTTATTTTACTTTTCTCCTCTTCGACTTCCATTTTCTTCTTATTTTCTTTATTCGGGACTTGCTTCGATATTTTCTTCAAAGCTTCCTCCGGAGTTTCCTTAAGTGATTTCTTAGGTGAATTTGCAAGATCTACATCGTGACGCTCAGACATCTTTTTTCTCTTCGATTGTTTGTTCTTGGTAGAAGATAGTTCTGTTATGATCACATTCTTTGGAATTTCGAATGCAGACTTTAGCATACAAATCGGCATAATATCAGATTCGACTCTCCTCATTATAACATACAAGCGAATCTTAGCGTGAATTTTATAAGGCGTTAGATCGGGAAAAATGTCATTTATATGTCGACGGACAGGTAATGCCGCCAAATATCCTGCGCCATTACGTTTCACGAGAACAAGTATCAACCATTTAGTAATCATTAGAATCTCTGCTTTTAATGCGATTCCAGTGGGTAATTCTGGTAGTGATTTTTGTTTCGAACTAATGCCATTTATTATTCTTGGTAGCAAAGACACGTCGACGAATTCATTGATGTAATCTTTCCACAGAATCGTACCAAACACTTTATCCCCCACTTGAGGATTACCGCAATAATGGTCCTTGCGTACTGTACCCATCAATTGATTGCTTAACTGAAGCACTAGACCGTGTTCAGTTATCTTCTTGACAGTACCAGTAATTTTTTGACCTAAAATTGCCGAAGAGATCGGCTTGTTTTCGTAAAAAGTGTTTTTTGCTAGCTCTGATAATTTATTAAAGTACAAACTCAAGACATCTACCGCTGCCATCATCTTGACTTCGTATTCAAATGGGCTATCCCATATATCTTTCAATGACATTGTTAGAGTTAGTTGTTTCTCTCGCGTATTGATAGCTATGATTTTAACGAATAATATCTGATTTGTATGCAACATTTCGAAATTGCTTACGTTCTTGTACGGTACAAATCCGAATTTACAGTAATTTTCAATCGGCAAGATAACTCTTACACAATCTTGCGATATATCTCTAATTGTGCAAGGAATACAATCGCCTACTTTTAATGAATCAAAGTTCATATATTTTTTTTGCGACGTAAAAGTGCGTGATAATATTATAGTCGGTTTTGTAGCAAATACGAAAGCTGAGATTACATCTCCAAGACTACATCTTGATGCCAGTAAACTGCCGAGTTCAATGCATGGAGCCATATGACCCGATGGTAAGAAACCTGTCACAACGTTTTCATTATCTTCTTTTTGTATCTTCAAGTATATTCCTTTAATAGATGATTCCGACACTGTTCCTTCAATTATATCTCCAATTGATAAGCTAACGGATTGTTTCTCTTCTTCGGAAATGATTCTTAATGTCATTCTACATTTATCTTTTTCTATTGATTCAACACACACTGTAACTGTCTGTCCAATGGAAAAATTCCAATTCGTATCATATGTATCGCTATTTAATGTAATCCGTGGTACCCATCCTTTTATCGTTCCGTAAAATCTTACTAACATACCATTCTTATTTATTATACTGATCGTACCATGATATTTTAATCCGCATTTAGCTTCGCCAAAATCATGTAAAACTGGCAATTTGCTCTTTATTAGCGACTGTCTCAGCGTAAATTTTACTTGATTAATCTTATTTATATCTAAGA
This sequence comes from Atta cephalotes, assembly GCF_000143395.1. Lineage (NCBI taxonomy): Eukaryota > Metazoa > Arthropoda > Insecta > Hymenoptera > Formicidae > Atta > Atta cephalotes. The sequence continues at coordinate 504,787 of NW_012130112.1, read as the reverse complement.
CTCTTGCTTCGACATTGTCTCCGACTTTCAATTTATGCAAAGCACTTAAACCGCTGTCGGATATGTGTTCCATTGGAACAATTCCCCAAATCTTTCCTGCCTGTACATGTATGTAACCACGAGATGTTTCGATATGTGTAATGGTCACAGTAAGGATATCGCCAATATTGAGATCAGAAGCTGAAAAATATTTTTGCTTCAAAATTTCTTCTTCCATTGTACAGATATAAAAGTGTTCCATCCAGCCATATGCGAGTACTCTACACTTATGTGTGGAACCTTCTTTGAATTCGACTGGAATTTTAATAAATGGAACATCGGTTCTTCGCAAAGAAATATATCCACGTAGTCCAGATTTAGATAATTTGAGGATTATCCCGCTAGATTCTCTGTATAGAACTTTGGCCTTATTTATAATATTGCCTACAGGTAATTTTTCCTTTTCAGATGTTTCAGTCAACAGACTAAAGTACGCTAATTTTACAATTGGTAATATATATAATAATGTGCCAATCACTTCCATGTTATCTACATATGTGGATAAAGGATTATTTAAATAAATTCGATTTATATATCCAACGTTATTTTTCCCAAATCTAACTTGCAGGCCATTAGAAAGCACCTTTGTTACATAAAGCGATAATTTTGTTCCTGGTGTTAAAACATCTAAAGACGTTATGTCGTGTACATTAGCACTGTCAATCTTTTTTCTTTTAGTTGACAATTTGATAATAGACATATGATCTACTGTTTTTATTTCCTTGATAGCACACAAAAGTTGAGTACCTGGAACTATATAATTTCTGATATTAACAGAATATATTGCAATGGATATGATACATTATACAAAATTAGTTACTTACAATACTGTTTTCCTTTATCAATATCTTCAGTAGAAAGAAATGCTCTAACATTTGCCAGGCCTACGTCAATTATGTAACCATGATCCTCTATATTTTTGATGGTACAAACCACTTTCATATCTTTTACAAGATAACTAGTATGAACATTCTGATTTATTAATTGCGGTTCCATAGATAAACTACAAGACCATTTATCTTCAACATTTATACTTTTTATGTAACACGTTACGTAATCACCAAGATTAAACAAATCTGGTAAAGGTTTGAATTCATTCGACTGAACAACTCTTGCATTAATTATATCTTGCAACAAATTAGTGTAAGATTGGCTGAGATCTGTAGCTTGTACTCTTCCTAGGAATCCACCTGGAAGAGACACTATTAAATCATATTCCGATATTTCAGAAACCCGGCCAAGGAGTATCAGTCCTTCATGTAGCATGGTTTTAGATAATCGATCTGCAGTAGTAGCAATAAGATTTATGTCTTTTACAATTGTGTTGTCATTTTCTTTCTTCGTCTGTGTTTTACGTTTCTTGAGTTTAAGCTTCTCCTCAAATGGCTAAAATCAAAGTTATTATTATCAATTGCATCTATATAATTGTACAGCTAAATTTTTGTATGTAAAACTATGTTAATAAAATATTGATATAAAAAATGTTAATATATCCAGATATATACATATTAATTTAATATAAAATATAGATTCTAACATTTTCATTCTCCACAAACAACATGGGATTTTTAAAATACGATGTTTATGCTTAAAATATAATTATGTATATCTAATATAAACTATGTAAATTATGCTTTACATAATTATTTATGTAAACAATCTATGGGTCATCGAAGTCTATGTTCTTTATCATTCCATTGGACTGTATTAAAACTTTTACCTTGCTTATATACTTTTATTTATCAATATTAAAATCAGATATGATAACAGTCATAAAACTTAATTATATTTTTTGTGTTATATTAAACAATTTATAATAATTTACATATTTTATATTGCTTATATTATCTATATGAAAAAAGTTCATATATATATATATAACTTTTCATATATAACTTTTAACTATTAACATAAATAACATACATAAATATTCTATGTGAATATAACCTTGAAATATGTAGCACAATTCTACTTTAAAAATACCACATCAATATTTTGATTGTGAATTCTAGTAGATAAATTTAAATCTACAAAATATAAGTAGCATACACTTAGACTTCTATGATTGTAAAAACTCGTTTAAATTGATAGATATATCATATATTTTTTAGATTTTTATATAACCTAAAGCAATAGAAAAATTTTTTTTCTATTTATCAAAAATCCTTACTGCTGATGGAAGAGTTAAAATTCCATTGTAGAAGGTTAAATAAAAACATTACAACATTTTCTTAATTTTTATTTTTAAATATAAATTAAAATGTATAAATTAAAATAGATTTAATTCAGAAATAAAGAAACAGAGATTGAAATTATATACTTACATCTGCCAATCTTTTAACTTCAAGTTTTTTTCCTCCTCGAGGAAAACTTTCCAATGTCATCTACATAAATATTTTAAATTATTATTAAAAATTATTATTTAAATTGATCAAAAAAATTATCATTAGGCTGATTTTACAATGAGTCAGTAACTGGTAATCCTAAATCTTATCAGGGAATCAATGAATTTGGCCAACAACCAACTTGTATGACTAAGATTATAGATTTTCTTAAGGATATACTGGCGCTGTAACGTTCTAATTATAATTCTATTGACAATAATTTGAAAATTTAATAAATTGGTTCTATTTATCCAAAGATATATGTAAAACCTGAATTCGATTTTCTATTTATAGTTCACAAGTTTAGTCCAATTTAATTTTACACAAGTTTTTATAGATTATCTCTGATGGAAATAAATCTCTGAAATTTATCAGTAAATCTATATCTGAAAATTGCTGAAATCGATTAATTGATAGATTTTAGCGATTTTCAGCGATTTCAGCAATTTATTTCCACCAAGTAGTAGCATATTTCCATATATCAATAAAATTATAAAGCAGCAACAATTGCCAATATTCTGAAACTTCATGAGTAAATAAAACACAGACCAAAAAATTTTTTCTAAAAAAATTCATTTACTAACCTGTTATCAAGATATTAACGATAAAGCAAGATTTCGAATAGACCACATAACCTTACTTCGAGGTTATGTAGCCCACTGCTCAAAATGTGACAATTCAAAAGTATCAATAGTACGAAGGTGAGTTTACATATCTTTTTGATTTTTAAGTATTATGTGATTAAGTATTATGTGTCTAATATACATTAAATGTTATTAATATGCGACACATTTCTTTCGTTTCTTAGTTGATTTAAAAAAAAATTCATGTCCAAAAATGTTACCGACTACAAAAATACAAATATATTCATTTATAATACCAAATATCACATTAACTGACATTATTTAAGTTCTCTACACAATATAACGTATATTTTAACTTATAAAAGTATAAAATTTCATTAATTTCAAATTTGAGTAACTTTTGTCTGAGACTATATAGCCAGAACATCCTAACTAAATTCAAATTTGTTAATGCGAAAAATTATTTATTTAGGTTAAGACTGATCAAGCCTTAAGATTTTCAATTATCGACTCTCATTCTGAAATTAGATATTAGTATAGTTTTAGAATTATGATAACTAACATCTATAATATGATATAATATTTAAAACGGTGATAGATTAGATTAATTAAATATGTTATATTCTCAAGAGAATTAATGTTGAATTAATAATTATAAATTTCAAATATATGTTTAGAAATATTTTATAACATGCTACCTTTTAATTTATATAAATTACCTTGTCTAATATTAAATAAATTGTATCACTACAAACTTTTGATACAAACAATTTGTCATCAGAAGCACATAGATGCCTGGAAGACTGAGTCACACCAGAGAGAAATCTGAGAGAGGACATGACGATTCAAGAACCTGTAACTGCAAAACCGCTGCCCTCTGACAAAGTGGATATAAACTAACAACGTCCACTTTTCAAGATTGGAGATGATGACCATATATCGATTTGTCATCTCTAGCTTTGTTTCTTTCTGGTCTCACTTTCATAGGATAGACAATGGACGAGCTAGCAAAGCAGTTAGGCAAGCTTGTCAAGCGAATGAGTTCTACGATTGGTTTTTACTTGTGGATCCAACTAATCATATTTAATTGCTTGGCGAGCAGATCTAATCGCTTTGTCGATTGGCTTGAACGCGTTCATTGGATACATTCAGCGGACTCAATAGTTGAGTTTGCTGAATGCAGCCAATAGGTGCATCCAGAAGCACGACCGCTCACTGAGCGTTCAGTGAATTCTTGTACCTGTTTGATCTATATTTTTTAATCAAATAGGATATATCAATCAAAAGAGCTCACAATCACCTAGTTTCCACCGAGGGTTTAATCCGGATCAGAATATAAGAACCAACCAACTATAGTCGAGTATTTCCCTGTTACAGGGGACTCTGATCCGGATTAAACTCTTGGTGGAAACAAGACCACTGCGCGCATATATAATAAAATCGTCAAAAAAAAGTGGTTGTGATGTCTGTACTACATCCATAGAATAAAAACGTGCCGACTACATGGGCTGCACAACAACCAATCAGAAGCGTCAATAGTAATTAGTGATTAGTATTTCTGATTAGCTGTTGTGAAGCAAGCTGTTGTTGAAGCAACTGACGACGGTGGTTGGCATTTTATTGTAAATACCACGCTTTAACACTCACACATTCAGAATCATTTCCTTGTCGTTTATCAAATTACAAAACAAGGACAAATGATGCTGGCGAGTGTGCGTAAGCGTTATGTAAAACGCAGCCATGAAAAGTAAAGTCACTAGATTTATAAGTACCGCAATCGTTCACCAAGTTAAGATTGCACCAACATTATTTTGATTTTAAGCGAAACTTAAAACTCTCTTTCTCGTTTTAAAACCGAAAAGAGACATTTTTTTTAAACCTCGCTTAAAATTAAAGTAAGTGCAACCAGGCCTAAGTCCGCTAATATAGCGACAATTTCAAACTGATGTATTGGGATGAATTTATTATATGAATGACAGAAAATGTTAATCAATCGTATTTATAAACAATATATCGTTATAAGTAAATACAACTGATTAAAACTAACTTCAATGCTTTCCGGATTTAACTTAACGGACGTTTGCGATACTTTAAAAATCTAGTGACTTTAATGAAGGAATAATCGGATTACAATGCACACTTTTATTATAACACTAGAATGCTAACTCCCCACTTTTTCTATTGTTAGATAATATTACTTATCGCACATGCGCATTATAAAACCGCGCATATATATTCATATACTCCATATATATTCATATACTCATATATTCATATATTCATACTTTCATATATTCATATACTTTCATATTCGAAGAGATTGTATATATACACACAAAATGAAATTAGGTTTATTCAATGCGTTTTTGCATGAAATGAAAGAATCCGAAATAAATAGTGGTGCACGTGATTCGTAAGTTCGTGAAAATTAAAAGTTAGATCGCCATGAACGACATCTCCTTATATACTTAAGAATTACAGAGAGGCTTGTCACGTGACCTATTGGCATCTTTTTTCTACAATATGACTGTTTTCTGTTACGCATTCACTGTACATAGGCAACACTTTTATATAAGGAAAAATAGGAAATTAGCAGTCTAGTGTTATAATAGATGTCTGTGGTTACATAACATTTTCTCGAAAAACTAGATTGGAAAATATTGATACTAACAAAAACCTCTAAACAACACGATTTTAATTTGTACGGAAAAAGTAACACCGTTGAAGTCCATGTAATGGACTTGTAATAAGTCCATAAGTTTATGATATGGACTTATGAACAAACAGTAATACAAATAAAATCGTGTTGCTTAGAGGTTTTTGTTAGTATCAATTTTCTAATTTAGTTTTTCAGGGAAATATCGTGTAACCAATAGTCGATACGTTTCTAAGTATAATCAATGAACTCTTCCAAGAGATGCGTTCCGAGTTTCGCATGAAGCGCATGATGTATTTCTCCTTGTTGTTTATCAAATAATAAAGAAAGATAAAACAATACATCATGCGCTTCATGCGTAACTCAGAACGCACTCATGTAAAGCTCATACTACATTACATAGATTAGATCCAAGCCAATCGCAAATTGGGTGTGTTCCCTTTTACAGTGCAACTATCACAACACTGCCGCAGCTGTTCCAAAATGACTGTGGTACTGCCAGCACTAGAGTTTTAGATATAACAGAGGAACGCAATCGAGCATATTTAAAAGTTCTAATTAATCGTCCAAAGAAAAAAATGGTGACCAGCGTTTACATTCTGCAAACGGAATGCGATTCCTGTAACAGTAGTTTCTACTGATTACAAAGAAATACTGATTCTCTTTGGAGACTACAGTACACATATCAAGATTTAAAAATCATGATACTGAAATTAGAATTCTAGAAGACTATCCGTAAAAAAATGGCGGAACCAATCAGAAATCGGGACAGCAGTTGCGCTTTTCTGTTATATTAAGATTCTAGACAGCACTACTGGATCAAAATAGTTTCCATATATAACAAATGGTTCCGCTTTTGTGTATAATAGTAGTAATGTACATGTGTAATAGTAATAATAAACTACAAGCACATATATGTCAAAGCGACAAAAATGTAAAAAGTTAAGAACATCTTGGATTGTATATTAAATATTCAATATTATCAATATTGTAAAAATAAAAGCATTTGTAAATTTTATATACTTATATAAATTATTATTAGTAATAGTTTTACGAAGTATGAATCATAAGCCGGTTCATAGTCGATTATTTTAAGACTGTCTTAAGTAATGTTTTAAGATGTTAATACATTTTTCTGATTGGCTCATGACATTTTAAGATGACTACACACAAGATAACAAATATAAGAATCGACTGCCTTTTATTTATATATCGGCCATAGATTTTTCAGAATAGAATATTTAAAGAAATTAAATATTCAAGCGTCATCGACAATAAAATGCAAAATACTTACTAGAATGTTTTCCGTTTGTTTTTTTTTATTTTCATGTTATCTATCCTTGTAATATCCCAGGTTTATTATTTAAAAAATATAGAGTACATATTCTTAATCTATATCGTTAAAATTACGATTATGAACAAAAAATGCAATATGATATATTCAAAAATTAAATTGTAAATATTAAAAATAAAAATTGAAAATCAAACATTTTTAGAAAATTAAACATTTTTAGAAAACTAACTAATGCTGTCTGTCGTAAGCTAATTCAAGCTAAAAAGTATGCATATTCATATGATTATTTTTCTTCATATTCTGCATTTCTAAGTACAACATAAAATGTAAGAGAAACGCGGAACGTTTCAACTCTTATTCAATTTCTGTTTTAAATTGTCATAACATATACATTGACTGATGAGAATCAGATTATGTATTAAAATTGTCTTCACATTATATATTTATTACATTAGGAATCTAGATTATATAAAGAAAAATAATTCTGCAAATATCTTTGCTTTTTAGCTTGCAATAATCTGCAACTGATGTCACATTTTTAGGATTAAATTGTAATTTTTGCATACTTAAATCTTCCTTTTCCATTTTATATTCATTGATATTTCCTATTTCTAATTCATTTTCTTCGGATTCACTACTTGAAGATACAAATCTCTTATAATTTTCATCATGTCCCTGAATTGCTTCCAAATATTGTGAAATCTTTAATACATCTCTTATAGACAGTGATTGTTTATGTTTTGTATCCATTTTATCCACATGACTCATGACAATATTAAGATCAGACGCATCAATTTCACTTACATTCAATTGGATACAATATGTGGACATATTTTTTTTTTAATGTTGTACTACGTAAAGTATTAGAATGAACTGCATTACATTTTATTGCGAATTTTCGCATTAAGGCACAGGTTCTAAGATACCTATACCTGCATTTTTCGATGTCAGGCAATCCGAAGACATATGGATTTTTCTTTGATATTTTTGCTTCTTCTCGAAATTTTAATATTAAATTAATACACTCAAAAAGATCATGTGACAATAAAATAGGCATTCTACGTTCTAATTTTCCTCTAACATAAAATCGAATGTATCTTTCTGCTATTTTTCTATTTTGCGTTGATAACGATGTATAAATATTACTGTACATATTTTTATCTAGCTTTTATAATTTCGAAAATCTTTGATAAATATTCGTTCAATTTCATTTGCCTGCGTTTAATTACATGCACTGTAATTAATGTTGCTTCTGCTAAAGAAAGCCAGTTGTTAAAGGAGAAAGACTGTTTTAATGCAATATAAGCTTCGATTCTCTTGTTCTTCAAATATTTATATAATATAAAGTCTTAATATCTTCCAATGATGGGAGTTGCATCTTTGTGTGTCTTTTATGCATTAATTGCGTTTCTGTAATAATTGTATTTATGCTTATTCTTCCATCAGTTAATAATTTTAGAAAATCCTCAATTAATTTTTTCCTTTCTGTGTCTTCTTGTTTTATACATTCTGTGATTAAGAGATTTCCTACGTCTTTTATAAAAATTGACAAGTTAATCGCTACTGCTGGAGTTTCAAATATTTTTTCATTATCATTATATCTTGCAACAACATTTATGGCAGATATATAATTATCATAGAATTTGGGATAATAGAGCGACTTAAAGTCATCTATATTGTTATTTATTTTTTTTAATGTCAAGAGTAAAGAAGTCGCAATTTGGCACGTATTATATCGTGTTGATGTTGCGCTTTGTACTTAGCACATAATTTATTTGCATACAAGATTATTAATTCATCATATCTTATTGCTCGTGTTACTTGGTTTTCTCATAATACAGGGAAAACTATGTTTCTTAATGTCATTCGCTAATTTGTGTATCCTACAGATTTTCTTCCCATAATCATAATTCCTTTAAACGTTCTAAAATTTTGCTTAAAACATTCTCGAGCATGATGACGTATTGAATTTTTGGCAAAAAATCCTTTGCATTTCATACAAGCAACAAAATCCGTAGAGGTTTTATTTAATTTTTCATTAGGACGTCTGCATACAATAAGTTACCCTTTATTAATTGCTGCATTTGTATTGTATTTGAAATTATCATTTTTTCTTATAATCTCTATTATTTTCTTTCTTTCTAGACTTCTTTTGGGTAAAATAGCAAATTTCTTTACTTCTGGTTTATTCCTATGCATTCTTTCTAAATGCCGCGCAAGTTTTGATTGTGATTTCATGCAAAAAATACAGCAGTTTTGTTTAGATTTATTCGACTTGTCAACATACATATTTTCATTATATCCAAACGAATTTGTTTGCAAACTTATCAAAAACTAAAGTGGATGATCTAGTAGTTATATTTACTTTTTGCTTTTTTGGAAATGGTTCATCATCTGATGAACCTCGTTCATTTCTCGAAGATAAATATTCGGAGTTCTCAATGTTTTCTTTGTCTTCATTAACTATCATGAAACATAAATAGAAATAAACTACTATTAAACTATTAAATTATTAAACTATTATTAAACTATTATTAAATAATTTACATAATATTTTCATATAAATGTAACGAATATTTTCCTTTTAATAGTGTATTCATCAGTATTTTGTATACATATAATTACAGATATAATTAATATTTTGACAGTAATAAAATGATTTCAAATATTTTTTTTTGTTTGCAATTTACAAATTTTATTTTTCAGATGTCTACGTACCAGTAGAATTTAATCTCTTAAGACAGATTCTCACATTTTTTAACTCAAGATTGTCAGGTATATCTACAAATAAAGATAAAACATTAAAAAACAGAGTAAAACATTTTATATCTTTATTAACTGTCTAACAATTATAACGATGCATAATTCGTGCATGTAGTAATAAAAAAAACAAATTATACAATATATTTAACATCAAATGATGCTTGCTGATAATACATAACAATTATTATAATTACTAGATATTATTTTTTTTATGTTAGCAATTCCTTGATTATCATCTTAATTCATACTATATGTGCATTTATTCGCAGTATTGAACAATAAATTATCATTGCACAGTATATCTTTATTTGCTAAAAATAAGCAAGCATTAAAAATCATAGATATCGATACAAATTATTACTTGTAATATAACACTTAAGAAAATATTTAAGTAAACATGTAATCATTTAAATGTAAAGAAATTATAATTATACTTGCCACAAGAAATAACATCCGTAGTTTTTTTTATAATTGTTTTGTTCATCTACAATATTATTATCGTCTTCAATTTCTTTCATAACATTATTATCGTTCTCATGTTCCTTCTTAACTGGAATATCTTTAATATCTATGAGATCTAAAAATAATGAATAAAATCATAATTTTAACTTTTTAACGCTCGTTTTTTGCGGTCCAAAATTTGTTTTATTTATTGAAGATAATTAATAAATTTCTATAAATAATTAATTAATTCTTAATAAATAATTCTTTATTTAAAAACGAGTATGTCTCGAGTAAGCTCGATTTCACATTCACGTGTATTTTAGTAGCACAATGAATTTTGAAGTCGCTCGAGTTATATTGGGATGTGAGCAAATCTGTCACTTACTGTCTGCACCCCAAGTATGACTCGTTAAGGGAATGCTGGAATGACCAAATTAGATCTGTTTCCTCTTACTCGGTTCATCTCTTTTCTTTTTCTCTCTAATATAGAAAAAAGGAAAAAAAAGATGAATCATGCAAGAACTTTAACTAAAAAAAATAGATTTATTATCGGGACATTACAAATTGATATTAAATCCAAATTTACTGAACAATATCGAAGATTCTTTTACAAAATTAAAGTAGCAAAATTGGAAGGCGGACTTTATATTAAAATCGAAATAAAGATTAAAAACTTATTATTTTTTCAATTTTATTTCACTCGCACAGCTGTCACCTAACATAAGTGTTTCCTTAAATTTTTATAGTTCGTATAAACAAAACGAGTTCAGGACCCAGCGTTTTATCTACACAAATACTGAATTTATGAAGTTAAGATTAAAAGTTTAAAAAGGAAGATTTATATCGATCTGCAAATTATGTCACTCCAACATTTTCTTAAGAGGTTAAAGAAATTATAATGAGAGCATATTTCAAATAATTATAAGTACATGAAAATAGATTAAAAAAAATACTTGCCATAAAATAAAAAATCAGTATTTTCTTGGTAATAGTTTTGCTGATTTATATTAACCTCACAGTTTGCATATGCATGTTTTATGCTCTCTTGCTCTCATATCTAACATGAAAATGAAAATTTAATTTTAAATAATTATTGACGGACACCGCACCGATAACTTTGACCTTGACATATGTTGTCAAGGTCATGACACTAAGTGTCATGACCTTCAAAAGATTTTAGATGGCAGTCATTATTTGTTAAAAAATTATTAACAAATAAAGTTTAAAAAAATGTCTTATTTCTGCTATATATTGATGGGCATACTTTCCATGCAAAGAAAGATAAAGTAGTTTAATATTGTATATGGCAGAAATAAGACGTTATTTTTAAAATTTTATTAACTTTTATTAATTTAATAACTTTTTAAGTTAATAACTTTTGAACGAACAATAAACGCCACCTAAAATTTTTTGAAGGTCATTCAAAGTCGTGATTTTGATAACATATGTCAAGGTCATTGGCGCGATGTCCGTCAATCCGAATAATTATCTAATTTTATTTTAATCATTCCAATAAAACCATATTTCATAATTAACATAATTACGAATGGACTCATCGCAGAATTGGGGAATATCAATGTTTCCTTGTAATTAGAATCTTCCTTCTTTACAGAAAACTCATAATCTTTATTCGTTTCGTTTACGATTTTCATTGCGTTTATTTTGTAATCGCAGCCTTGTGCATAATCTTGGAGTGTATTTTATTTTTTGAGTTATTTTCTTCTACTTTCAATCTCTCACATTTTATGTATGGTTTATATATATATATATATATATAATGCGATATTTGAGTTATCATATCGAATTCCCTCCCATCACCTTGACATGTTGTCAAGGTCATGACCCTAAGTAACCTCTGACAGGTTTTAGCT
>NW_012130112.1:489463-492732 GCF_000143395.1 Atta cephalotes | reverse complement strand
AGGAGGTTTACCCTATCTCCCTTCGGGGAAAAATAAAACAATGAATTTATTTTTAAAACAGTGTCAACTTGTGTTTATAAAGCAGCGAATTTTTGTTTTAAAGCAAAGAATTTGTTTTAAAGCAGAAAATTTGTTTTTCAAGCAAAGAATTTGTGTAACCTTCATGCTATTGATATAATAAATTTTCTAATCTAAATATTTGTCAATTTTAATAATTAATATCTTGGTTCGTGGGACTTTTTTGCCAGATTCGTTTATTTTATGCAAAAACGCGTCGAATGAAACTAATTTTATCAAGATTGGTGAAGCCCCTAAATTCAACAATTATCAAAAATAATTTATGTTTTAAAGTAGAAAATCTGTGTAATTAAAGCAAAAGATATTTTTATTCTAACCCATTTTTATTCTAGCTTCTGCACTTATATGTTTTCATATTCCTCTATGCCATCGATAATTTCCTAACCTAAAAAGAAGTAAGAAACTGTAACGATTAACATTTTAATTCGTGAGGCAGAGCGATTTCACTTTTTTTCTGCCAGATTCTTTCGTTTCATGTAAAAACGTGTCAAATAAGTCAATTTTATTGATTTTTGAAATATGGAGGTTGCGGTGCTGCTGTGACAAATTTCCTAACATGAATTGTCATCAATTTGAACGATTAATATCTCTCAGGACAGACCGACGCTTATTTCTGCCAGATTCTTTAATTTCATACAAAAACACGTTGAATGAGCTTAATTTTTGAGCGTAGTAAATTGTATTATATATATATATATATATATACATATAATTACAGATATTATAACAGATAGAAATAAAAATTTTAACTTACCATTTTTCGTTATAATGACCGCTGAGTACCTGCAATTATTATTGTATTTCACTTTGTAAATGTCTTTATTTACAGTAACATTAGACAACGGCATACGTAATATGTGCTATCTTCAAATTTTACTAAAGCGAACATATTGGAATGTGAACCATAAGAATTTATGAAAATAGTACTTAATATGTAAATTGAATGGCAAGAATTAAACGTAAATAACAGATATAATTATATATATCATGTGTCCTGTATCTAATGACTCATTCTACTTCAATTAAATCAGTTAAGCATAGTCACTGATGAGATATTATTAAAGATACTATTAAAGATCGACCTTCTCATAGTGAAATGTGGAATCAGTGGAATCTGATTCCACCATGAACATTCTTACGGGAGATTAGCCGTCGGTGGAAAATTCCGTGAATTAACGCCCTCAATAATTGCGGCCAGAATAGGAAACAAAATGAAAGAAGTATTGATAAGAAGCTATTGCTATGTATTATTATTCAATAAAAAATTTGTACATACAGCAATAGTAAAATCTGTAAAAATTGTGAAAGTATATAACAGTTTATCGTAAAGTTATTAAACAGTAAAGAAATTAATGGATTTGGATTTAAAAAATAAATATATTGAACAAAATTAAAAGATAAATATTGACAAAAGGGGGCTCAGCCTCAATGATTTTAATCTTGATATATATTGTCAAGATCTTTGAGTCTGAATCCCTTTTTGTCAATATTTATCAAAAGTTCACTTATTCTATCCCTCAAAAAAAGATAAATTTTAAGATAACGTAATTTCTCTCTCTCATCAAAAATTATCGTAATGTCTAAAAAAGCATTTTATAGAAATTAATTTCTATTATTCAGATATGTAAGGAACATATAGTATTTGTAAAGAAGATCTTAGTTGATATTCCTTTTTGTTTATTGATAATATTGATAATTGAATATTTATTAACTAAATTAATTCAGAATTATTACCGCGATCTTCCAAAACATTAATCACAAATTTAATAAAACATTTATTGAAGAAAATATCATTGGACATTATTAGTATTATTTTACATGTAAAATTTCTCTGTGAAATAAGAATTCTGTTACGTATATCGAACGTGTAAATCTAATAAATTATTGTTTGCTTACCGATTCTTATTTTTCTGTTCTTTATTTTAAATAATTAAACCTCTGGAACGTTCTCTGAAAAAAGCGTTTTAAAGAGAATATTAATTTTTATTTTATAAATTTCTGATATGGTGATCTTAATTGCATTTAAAGGTATCTTTACATGGCAGCGTCAGCATCTAGCGTCAGAGCATGCGCAGTGATATGTTTAATAATTTTACTGTAATTGAATTTAATGTAGATATACTACGAGAGATATACTAATAGTGAAATCTATAGTTTACACTGTTTAATGTAAATAAATATAAATCTTAAACATTATATGTTAGGATAGTAATGTATATCAAAACATAACCTCTCATAATTTATCATTTTGCATTAAGAAGCTGCGCAAAAGATTATTACGCAGGAGTTTGGAGATTCAAATTTCTGCGCAGTAATCAGCAGTAATCTTCTGCGCAGATGCTTAACGCTCGACACTTGCATGTAATGACACCTTAAGAGAACTGCCATAATATCGGAATGTCAGATGCCTCACGCAGAATGAGGTGAGACGCGTGATAAAGTGCGAATGGTAAAGTTGAATGGAAGTATGACACGCTACATGATATGTTTACATTTTACAAGGTATACTTTATTAATTGCAATTACATATATGCGTTTGCATTTTTTTTTGCTCCATATGCAAATTACTTACACAAATGCTCCATAAAAGGAAAAAAGAAAAGAATGTACCGACGATTTTCGCATAGCCTTTCTATTTGCGTGGCGTAATATGGATATATTACAGGGTATCTGGTAAGTTTTGACAAAGCACTCGTGTGTAGATAGAACAGACTAAATTGAGTCGAAAAGTCTTCTACCATTTTGTAATAGTTAACAAGATATTAATTATTAAAAATCGCTGAATATTGATTTTCAATAATTTTTTACTCAAATATTATCAACTTTACAGAAAAACAGAAAGAGACAAAAATTGTTTATTTTCTTCTTATAAAGTTTTAAGAATTTTTTCAGAATTTTTAAATACGTATTTTCTCATGTTGGTACAAATAGTTGTCAATAAGAAAATGCAATACTAAAAAGTTGATAAAAAATTCTTAAAAAATTCTTAGAGCTCTGTGAGAAAAAATAAACAATTTTTGTTTTTATAAAGTTCTCGCTATTTTTCTGTAGTTGATAATATTTGAGTAAAAAATTATTGAAGATCAATATTCTGCAATTTTTAATAATTAATATTTTGTTAAATATTTAATATCTTACGAAAATTGGTAAAAGACTTTTCGACTCGTCCGCTCTATCTATTCACGAACGCT
>NW_012130112.1:471459-488581 GCF_000143395.1 Atta cephalotes | reverse complement strand
TATATATATATATATATATATATATATATATATATATATAATTTTTTTTTTTTCATTTATTTATGTATTTATGTATGCGTGAATCCATAAGAAATACTTAATCATTATCGATATTCATAATCTACATTGTCATGATCATGGTCGATGTCGCATTTAAGCACTGATCGACTGTTTTTCCTCTTGTTTCTTTCTCTTTTTTTCTTCTTTTTCTTCTTCTTCATGCGATGTGTAACACTAATCTAGATCACAGTCGTTTCCACTTTGCAGTCGAGTAAAGAGATGCGATTAATGCTCCAATGAATGAGGGTGAATGAGGGAAAGGAAGAAAGAGAAAAAAGAGAGAAAGAGAAGAGAAAGAATGTGTGAGCGAGAAAGAGAGAGTGAGATAGGCGATAGTTATCATTGATTATCGTTCATTTTATTTCTGATTAAGCAAACAATCTTCCCCTCTTTCTTTCTTCTCTTTCTTCGCGAGTTCGAAAACTGGCAAGATAATGACAAAAATCTGAAATCGCGCTTTGCTTATTTACAATGAAACTCGTGTTCTCTTTAAATAATCTTTTCTTTTCTCTCCGGATGAGAATAAATGAAACTGAAGGAGATTCGATTACTGTTGAATCCGAAATGAAGAAGGAAAAAAGATGAAAAAGAGAGTTAATCTTGTTATATTTCTTTCCACATCTCTTTACATTTCGAATTTAAATCAAAATCGAATCTTTTCTAAATCCATCTTCTCCTTATAAGATTTTTTCTTTTTGGCTGTTTTTCTTATACAATGACGATGTTTCGATGAGGATGCTGGCGCGTGTTACATGCGTATGTAAGTAATGCCATTATTTACAGAAAATGCGCACATTCACACCACGTTTACCTTCCATTCTACATCCACTTTATTATGTAGGCGACAAACGATGAGAGCGAGTGATTTCTGTTCTCTTTTCTTTTCGTCGTGAAAAACATATGACGGGATGATACCGATAGTATGCCGATCAATCGAGCCGATTATTGAGAAGGAAATAAAAAAACTGTCGGAATATATATTTTTTTCTGTATCTTGTTTTGCTTTTTTTGTCGAAATTTTTATTAACGAGAGAACAACAGTTGAGTAAAAGTTAAATCGACTAGAACATTGATTAGAGTAAAAAGACCATCTCTTTAGTTTTAAATAAAGTTACAGTTTTAACATAAAATATAAAAAGATAGGTAGGAAGGAATAAAAAAAAATGAAATAAGAAAGAGAAAGGAATAGCAAAGAAAAGAAAATCTGGTGGAAAAAGAAACAAAGAACGAGAATTAAAGAAAGGCAGAGAGACAAGTGAAGAGAGCTGGCGACAAAAGTGTTCGTATCGAAGTTCGATCGGTGAAGTATCACCATTGACGGAATAAACAACACAGACGGATAGATCGAGATAAAATTGATAGATAAATAGGTAGAAGATAGATAGATAGACAGACAGACAGATAGAAAGAATGAGAGAGATCATTTTTGTAACTGTCCTAATCTAATTAGTCGTAGAGTATAGGAGAATTATCAATAATAAGAATAATCATGATAATCATAATAATTCTAACGTCGTTAGTATCGATAAATATAATAGTTTAGCTTTTTCTATTTTTATATAACGTTCCAAATTTCCCGCTTTGTTTCTTTTTTTTCGATTTCGTTCTTTTTCACCTACTTTTGCTTCCTTAAAACTAAAAACGAGTCCTAGCACACGTTCGTTTTCGTAAAATCTCATCACATTTACAACGGCAATTATCGTGTTTCGGTATATGTAAGGCCGCGTTTATTTAATCAATATCAATATCGTCACACTAATAAATCATGCAATTACGTCGCTTCAAGCAACTATTAATCACGCGCTCATCGTGCTTCTGAACTATCCTTGTTTTCTCTTATACTCTTTCCCTTTCCGATTAAACATAAAATATTGTAATCTTCAATAGTAAAAATCAAGTTTAAATTAGTATAAAATCAGCTTTAATCAAAATTAAATTAAGTTGTGTTATCTATCCACATAATCGAAAGTTATCTTGTTAATTTTTAGTAACTAAAAATATTTTAACACTGATAATCTGTTTTCAAGTTGGATTTCTTCATATCTGTATTTGAAAAAAAACTGATTCAATAAATTTTGGCTTAGTACAAGGAAAAATTCCGAAGCGTGATAAAAGCATTTACATCGAGCACTGATGCATTTCGCGTATCTCGATTTAAAAAAGAATACATTAATCAACACAAATCAAAAATCGAATGCAAAGATGTAGCTTTCATTCAATGCCGTACGCATTTTCCTTTTCTCGGTGGAAGATTCATCGAAAATATGTAACAATAGGAGAAAGTCGTGTAGTACTGGCCGCTCTAAGTTTCTGTAGAATTTAGGCCAGACTTAATAAAAAAAGTTATTTGTAATTCAAATTACACTTAGTAAAAGGAAGGAAGGAAAGGAGGAAAATTATTTTACCTAAAAAAAATTGGGAGATATAAAAAATTAATAATTAACAAAAAGGAACAGATTAGAATTTGAGGTTGGGGCAAAAGTGTATCTAGTATCGGTCCGCTATAAAATTCAACAGATTTTTAGGCAAAAATGACTAATAATACAGCGCCAAGTCATTTCAATTTTTGAAAAAATTTAGAAAATTTTACATTGTAAATTATATCACATATGAAATATATAATGTTTTCCTTGTAAATTATAATTGTTTAAAAAATCACATACTTGCATATTTGTATACCTCAGTCAGAAATAATAATGAAATCAATATCGAGTCGTCGTCAATTCAATTTTATTATCACTGATTGAGATGTTCGTACGTACATCTGTTCGTACGTACGTAATCAATATATAAAATAGTAGGGCGCATCCTACCGTGTAGCGCTATTATCTAAGGGGATAAATGAAAAATTAGCTTTGGCCGATACTTATCTATATATAAGCTGGCCGATATTACTCGACTTTCCGCTACATATAGAGATTAAAAAAATTCTAATAGAGTACAATTATCTCATCCTTTAGCAAACTAACATGCATTTGTTAAATTTTAATACAAAAGAGGAAAAGAGAAAGCTAGAGAAAAAGAGAGAGAGAGAGAGAGAGAAAGGATAGAGAGATAATTGAGAGAGAATAAGGGAGCTCGTTTTTCGTCATTCTATTTTGTAAACATGCGATGCATCAAAAAATATTTTGTCAGGTTCGAAAGTCGACGATGAAAAGCATAACATCGTCCTTAAGAATTTTCTTTTGCTGCGCGCTGAAACAGGCTTTCAACTTTCAAGCCAATATTTTTTTCAAGCGAATATCTTTGAATATCGATCTCTTGCTTTTGTTCCTAAGCGCATGACAGAACGATCCTCTTAGCCCGGATTCTGACAATAGAGCTTTGACACCGAACGCTGATTCGTGAAAAATAGGTGATGGGGATAAATTTTACCCCCACAATTGACTTTTCACCAATCAGTGTTCAATGTCAAAGCATTCTTGTCCAGGTCATTCAGGCTAAATCCGTTGGATTTCCATGCTGCGCTCTCGCGCGAACTGTCTCTCTGTTATTTTGTACCATAATAAATTTATTACTCCCCTTTAGCTATCGCTAAAGTATATACAAACGAATGGTAAATCCCTCGCCTCGCGTTCGCGCGACTACCGTTTTGTAGTGTTTCTTCTCTTCCTCCTCGTACATTTAATTTTTACTGCCTTACTCATCGAAGTAGGATGAAAAATGTGTCCGTCGCTAATCAGACAGTGAAAAATCGATACTAAATAAATTATTTGGCATAATCTATGTTTGTCTTAAATTTAATTTTATATGTATATATATATGTACATGTATATACACTCCAAGCCAAAAATTTGGAAACACTTTAAAAATTTAACATTTTGAGATTAATTATTTATTCAAATATCTATAACAGTATAAATCTTTAGATTATATGATTATATATGTTTATATATATTTATATATGAAACATTTTTTTCCTGGGATATATATTGTTTAAAAACACACATTGTTGTTAAAAGAAAAATGTCAATTTTTTAAGAAATGTTTTCAAATTTTTAGCCTGTAGGTAGTGTGTGTATACATGTAAGGTGTCACACTTTTCAAGAAATTTATATGTTCTTACTTCAATATCCCATAATTCCGAAATTGTTCGAAATCAGACATATGTTTATTAGATTTTCGACTTGTTTTCATATATATTAAAGTCGCTGTAGTACTTTCGGCACTGCATATATATATATATATATATATATATTAAATCACATAAATTGTTCGAATCTAATCTGTGAAAAAAAATTATACATTTTATCCCAAATATGAATTTTGGTTGTAAATTAACTTTATATCTTTGTTAAATTGATTATATCATTTTCTCGCTTCTTATAATTCATCGTTTTAAAATTATTTTACGTAAATAGCGTAAATGCTTCTTAGAATCTGAGGTAGACAGAGAAAGCTCAAAGAGTTTGATATGAATGAACGATCAGAGCAAAACCTAAGAGAGGTGAGGGCCTTTTTCCTGTAACTGCAAAATGTTCTCATGCATTACTGTCCTGTGAAGAAGTAGAATTATTGATGTAATTGTTATAAATTATACAACAATATTCATTTTTTTTGTGATGCTCCTGATGGAAATAAATGCTGGATAAATTGCTGAAATCGTTGAAATTTCTATCAATTTGTCGATTTTAAATCGATTTTAATAATTTTAACAATTTCAGCGATTTATTTCCATCAAGAACACCTTAAAAAATGGATATTGTTGTGTAGTTTACATCCACTTCTGCAGAGGACAATAGTGCGCGGGAGCATTTTGCGGTTACGGGAAATAGGTCCCTCATATCCTCCGTCAGGTTTCTCTCTGGTTAGGATTTGTCTCACGCGTTGGAAAGCAAAAATGTACAAACTAATTTAATGGATGAGATTGCTGTAACTCAAGATAGAATAAAGATTTTTATAGGGATGTACATTTTTCATTCTGCTTCGGTATTATACTTTCGCGTTTGATGCACTTTCAAGAGTTCATATATCAAGCTGAATAAAAATATCCATTGATGAATGTTATATCGTGAGGTTTTGAAAATATATATTATATATGCATCTCGTAATCGAGAGACAAGGCTTTCTTGCAATATAAACATACATAACACTTGTTTTTTCACAGGATATTAGTCATATCGACATGTCATTGACGAGAAAAAATAAAGCTCTCTAAAGAAGATATATTCCTTTCATCACGATTAAAATGTAGATTGAAAGTATTTCATTGAATAACTTGTTATCGAGCCATTCTAAGAGCCACTCTCAATAGCAACTTTCGACAATAAACTTTTGTAGTAAATACGATCAGAATTGCTCCCAAATTTGTGATCATTTCAGAAAGTTTCACATGTATTAAGAATTACTCTTAAGAATAAAAAAATATCAAATAAATGCATATAATAATGTGCATTTGGTGCATATTAACGAATTTTACTTTGCAGAATATTAATAGTCCCATACAGTTCTTATATAAAAAGAATTCTTCTCTTACCGTCGGATAAATAAGAATTTTAACGTTATCTGTTAACAAACTGAGTGCGACTCTCGCTACAAAAATTCCTCACTTGCTCGCATTTACTTTCTGCTTGCAAATAAAGAATCACGATTATAGACCGCGGACGATACGCTAATACATATCGATATTGACTACACATTTATATGCATATTGTAACTTATTGTTAGCTGTAAATTAGCATAAATGTAACATAGATGAAAAATAACGTGCTATTACGGTCACTGCTTCTGATGGTGACCATTCGATTACAAATTAGCATGCTTATATGTATACAAACACAGAGATTGGAAGTAATGTATTACTTGTAATGTTATGATCACGTTATAATTTTTTCAATAACAAATGGGCAATGTTACATCTAAGAAAATGTGAAGAAATTTAAGTTTGACAATAATACGATTAATAATATGTAGAGGAAAGTCGCCTATATCATACTTCTTAAGATTAAACAGAAATTGTAACAAAAATACTGAAGAGATTAAAATATTTCTTTATTTATACCAAACTTTGATTTACTGATAATAAAACAAAATATTTTTACGAAAATAAACATTAAAATAATGTTTAAATTAAATTTTTTAAAAAAGTATCTTTCGGTACGATTTTATAGAGAGATTTTCCGTTCAAGTCGAGCGAATGGTCGTCCAGCAGATAATAGTGATCGCATCTAATATTGAAAAAGCATTGCCTCGTTGGTTGCAAAATTAATTCGGTAAGCAGCTTTGTCAGTCGTTTCTCCTTCCCTGCTTTTTCATTTCTATATTTCCGGGATTTTCTGCGTTTCCACTATCGCGATCCATATTTAAATAACGTTGCAATCGACCCGAGAATTTTTTCCAGCCTACGCGAAATACATGCCCGTACTCTTATCCTCTGATAACTAAATCCGCAAAAATAATTCGCGCATACACAGACTAGATAAGAAAATCTGCATTCTGCGCTCTGGCAATTCAGCTAATATATATTAACGACGTTAGCCTGTCGCATGCAGACCACGACAGAATATATGAATATACCTCGTAATTACACGTTGCATATATGCATGTATGTTTATATACATATACCTTTGTAATATGATCAGATCTACAGCATTTATATTCTATATCGTACGTATTCTCGTACAATCAGCCTTTCCGAATATATTTCAACTATATTTCCACTATTACCTGAGATTAAACATAAATGATAATCAGTTAATTAAAACGAGCCCACAACGAGTTGGCATAATTCTCAACGCGTGTTGTTACGTCTAATATGCATTGTTATCTCAAATTCGAAAGTTACGACTAAGTAAATATATTAACAATTAGTTTCTTGACCGTGATTAGTCAGTAAGTAATTTTGTAGCCCGCGCATTGAACGTCGCGGCGAACGGCCGGAACCCTCTCTCTCGAAATCTGCTAAACGATAAAAGCCAAACTGATCCGATCGATTGCATCGTTTAATCGTATCATTCGTTTATATGGACAAAATTCTAGATCATCATACTGCCTATAGGGTACTGTCTACGCCTTTAAAAGCCTCCCTGTTCACATCCCCTTATTTAGACAAAGGAGTGTACTAATCGAATGTAAGGTTTACTGGCAGAGTGCTAGAAACAATAACTAGAACCAATTACTGGCTGAGCCGAATTTTGTAGAAAGACCACCGATGCCCTTGCCAAACATACTACCGACTTTGCCAACAACGTTCGATGTAACGTTGCTCAAATTGGCCACGTAATTCGCGTCTTCCGTTATCGTCTCAACGATCGTCACTTTTGTCTTAGGTCTCTCCACCTCGTCATCATTGCCATTCTCTGAAAGCCCTCTGCAATGTAAAAAAAGCTCAATTAATTTGTCTAATTGTAATAGCGAAATACTTTCATCTGCTCATTAAAAATTTCCTCATTTTAATTAGCAAAAATTAAATACAACTGACAATGAGAGTAGAATTGTAAATTCTAATCTTTACACACTTATGTTTTAGAAGGATAAATAAAAATTTATGACTACAGAAAAAAATTATCTATTTTCACAAAATGTATTTTTTAATATTCTCCATTTGCGCACCCTCTTCGTCATGTATTTAATGTTAAAAATTAAAAGATCTTACTCTTCGTTCTGAGCGCTCATGGTTAAGGCACAAGTTGCTTCTTCCGTTTTCATCCTCTTGTCTATAGTCTGATATGTCTTCGTGTTAAGTTTTTCCTCCATGACACCCTGGAGCTCAAAGTCCGAGTAGATCTTCTTCACGATATGAGCTAGGCAGGTACATTGATACAAATGCAGGCTATGATCAAGTCTTTCAGACAACCAATTACATAGCATTTGTATCTGTGCCGTGTACCATTGCTACAATATAAATCAAAGTAATTCGACGAAATCTCCAATAACACAAATGTACTCAAAATTGTTCCAATTTCTTTCTAAATGCAAAATTGAAGAATTTCTTACAAAAACTAAATAAGTCTATTTTTCAAAAAATCTAAATTATGGCACCAAATCAATTCCAATTCTTTATTAATAATATCATATCGCGAACAGTTTTATTCCGGCAAATCTCAAATAGGAAACGAAAAATGTAAGAGTTTCCTAAGTAACAAAGGATGTTTTTATCAAGTTTTAATTTGTAAAATTTTATAAATTTTATAAATTTTATAAATTTTATAAATTTTATAGTGAAAAAATTATTGTTTTGTATTTTCAATAATGTTTCTTTCTTTACTTTTATTGTTATTAATATTATAAAAAAAGTTAATGTAAAATATTATATGGGATAAAATATTATATGGGTTATATACATAGATGAAAAAGAAAAGATTTCAGCAATAAATAAATAGGTCTAGAATTTTTATTTCTTTAAATGATTCCTCAAAATATCAATTAAAGTTCACAATTTTTTTATACTCATGTATTCCGAGAAAAATTACTATAACAGTTTCACGATGCTGAAGTGAACAAAATTGTCGAGACATCGCAAATTGAAATAAATATCCGAATTATAACAAAATCAAAAATACTCTTACAAGATTGAAATAGACGCAAAATTAGGAAGTGTGGCTGTGAATATTAACTTTATATTAAAATTGAAAAAAATTAAAAACTTATATGTTTCAGCTCATAGAGCTGTCATCAGATGTAGACAGTTTCTTAATATAAAAGTTCTATAACTTTTATGGATAAAATGACATACCACTTGTCGAATTACGTAAACGAATTACGAACGAACAATACTGAGTTTATGAAATCATGATCCGATATAATTTCCGTGTCATATTTCTGCTGTGTTTTTGCTATTACTTTTTGAGATAGCAATACATGCTTGATTTTTGCTATATAAATTGTGATTTCTGACGATATTTATCAGTATAATTATGATATCATGATTATGATATGTGTTCAGTTTTGATTTAGTTTCTGATGATATATCGTATCAGCATGCAATATTCAAAATCTACTGTTTTTATGCCAATTTTTAATTCCAAATTAAAAATGTCTGTATTATTGATCAAGTTCATCATTCCTTTAAGATGATGAAATCTTTTGTTTTCCGAAAATTTTAAACTTTTTAGACTTATTTGTCACTTTTATGAAAAATCCTTCAATTACAATTCGATACAGACTTCTTTGCTTTTATAGATTGACTCTTACCTCGAAAAAGGTCAAAATCCACAATTCGTCAAGGACTTTGCTGCGAATCTGATCTATGCAATTTCTCATAAAATTTACATAAGCTTGTCCCATTTCTTTCCCGCTTCCTGATACCTTCTAAAAAAACAAATCATAAGACACCGAAAAAAATGTTCCAATAGTTTTTTATACAGAATGTCTGATAATTAACGATAAAATTCTCGCAAGGGCAGAATGAACTAAACTGAATAGAAAATTTCTGTATCATTTTGCATTTTTTACATTGATTAACGAGTTATTAATTTACAAAAATTTCCAAATTTGTGCAGCTTATCGCCAAATGCATACGAGCGACAAGACCGCCCAGAAAAAAACACGCACATTAGAGTATCCTTCTAGTAAGAAGTCATAAGAGGTATCGATTTCTAGTCAGATTTCAAGTCCCTTTAAATGCCGCCATTGTCGATATGGCAGTGAATCTATGAATTAATGTGAGCAATTGTTTCATGGTGTAGAAGGCACGAACACGAAATCGGATTATTAACTGTCAATCATAGGATTGTGTTGTTTCCGGCCACTCGGCAATGATATTCTACTGGTCTTATGTTTTAACTCTTATTAGTGAAACTCTAACGCACGTTATTTATAAGCGACATTGGAAATTAACGTGCCTAGCGATAGCGCGCCTTGCTGGGCGATCTTATCTCGTCGCACGTTTGCATTTAGCGATATGTCGAACAAATTTGGCTATTTTCATAAATTAGCGAAAAATAAAGAATTTTTCTTCTCAATTTAATCCATTTGACTTCTATGCGAGAGTTTTATTGTTAATTATTAAACACTCTGTATATTGTTGCTCTCGTGACCACTTGATTTCTTGTTATTTATTATTATTGAGCAAAGCGAGTACCGTAAGACTAAGAATGGAGCCAATAAGTGAACCCTCATCGTAACGAGACAACTTAGAGAGCGTCGCTTCCAATACCGTTATGAGCTTGTTAATCATTCCTTGATTCATTCCCGCTGACGTCTTTTCAATCATGTCATCAATCTTGGAATGGTATTGATGCTAAAAATTACACGGATATTAATAAAAACATAAAATATAGATACCTGCTAAACAATGTTATTGTTTATTTTATGTAGAAAATTTATTTAATGTAGAAAAATTGTTTTACTAACTTTCTTTTATTAACATCAATAATATTCTTTAAACTTTTCTGTAATATATATCCATATTAGCAATACTTTCTATGTGTAATTTTTACATTATATCTTAAAAATAAAATAATTAACTATTCAATAAATATGCAATGAGAATATGAAGTGAAATATTAATTAAGCTTGATTAAATCAAACTTTTAGGGATTTTTTTACAATTGAAATTATTTCACAAGAAAGAATATTGCATTTACAGTTCTACGAAAAATTAATTACCGAACTTACCACATCGACACCATCGACAGTACAAAGCTTAAAACTCTGATTCTTGGCGTCCAAAATAACATTCACCATAGCACACATTTCCGAAGGTATGATATAATCTGTAGAGATGAAAGTCACGCCTTTTTTAAGCCACTGCTGGAAGGCCGCGTCGGTCCTTTGAATGCACGATTCTACCATGTCGCATGCCATCAGTTTTAGTCTCTGCTCAAGATGTTGCCTGAACTCTTGATCAGGCCAGTGTAATCCGCCGATGAATGACTGCAACGCATCTAACTTCCAGAAGAGATCCTCCGATGTGGCACAACCGTTTCCCTTAATCTCCCATCGTTCTTTCTCAAAGCCTTTATGAATCGATTGAGCGATCGACGTTTCCATAAGATCAACGTAACGTACTACCAATGGCGCGAACGTGTCGCGTAGATGCTGATGGAATCTTCCGTTCTTCAAATTGTCTACATTCAAATCAAATTTTATGATCTATAGAACCCTTAGATTTTAAAATACATTTCTGATATTTAAGAAAATAAATTATCCTGTGAAAATAATAATCCTGTCAGTCATAATCAAGGTTGGTAAAAAACATGTTTTAAACGTGTTTTAAATAGTTTAAAATATGCTTGTTATTGTAAAATATGCTTAATTTAATATGTTTTAAATGGTAAAGATTAATGTTTTTTTTTATAGTATTGTTTAAAGCATATTTGAAAAAAAAAAAAAACAATTAATCTTTACCAACCCTGATTTTGGATGAGAATTAAACTCACCGTCAGTCTTAAGATAATCATTCATTATCTGGAACAATGGAAAGCTATCCCATGTGTCTGGTGGTTGTTCTGCCAGTACTTTATCCATGTCGACGGCAAATAACGACCAGAAAATCTCAGCATGCTCCACCATAAGATCGCTAAACCAGGCGAACGCCTGCGGTACAGTGTAGTAGGAGCGGATCGTGAAAATATTGGACATCGCACATATACGGTGGGCATGTTTCCTCTAGCTCGGGGTGATGGGAACGCCACCCTGAGCACGGGGCCCTCGAGTACCCAGAAAACACTACTTCTACTTCATAATGTACGTGAGAATAGTCATAAAACTTGTAATGTTAAGCGTTATAATGACAAGCGTTTGCTGCATCTAACATTCCAAAAAATATAATTTATTAATTTGAACAAAACATTGAGAGAGATATCGCAATCGAATGAGACATTTCTCATTTGTGAAAGATATCTGATGGGAGAAGTAAAAGTGAAGCTAAAGTTAAACTAAATGCAGCAGCATTGTGAAGTGCATTGTGAAGGATAAACACAGCAATGTGAATTATTCTCTTCATTGAAAAAATGAAGTTGAAAATGGATAAACCAGAAAATTTTATATCAATTGCAATTCTGATTATCTCAATTAGAATTTTAATAGATTTAACCAGAAAATTTTCTGGTTAACGAGACATGTTTCATGATATACATATACACATAGTGTGTATGCAATTTGAAAAACATAATTTAAAAAAAGTAAAAAAGTATTGCTTTTGTCTTTTTACAAGAGCGTGACATTACATCTCTCAATAAAGTTGCAATGGAATATCTCATGATGTCCGTAATTCAACGATTAATTCTACGTGAAAGCGATTTTCGAGGTGATAATAGAAGCTCTCTATGAAATTGTCTACACGACTCAATTGTCTACCACGGCGGCGAGAGGAAATGAGCAGCGAATGCGCGTTTGTCTTCTGAGGAGGTGGCGGACCCTTACCACGGTCCGTATTTCAAGGCATGCTGACCCTCTCTCTCGAGAGCCCCGAGAATCGACACTCAGTTCTAAAAACCCAACTAATACCTCCGAATAATGTTCTTCATTTTGCTGGAGCAGATCGACGCACAGTTCGGCGAGATGTATGAGATCCTCTAGCTTCTTGCTAGGAGGCACGCACACTTCGCCGCTAAGATCATCCTCGATCTTTGCTTCGGCGGATAATTTTGTGTAATTTACCAGTGCCGCCGTTTCTAAGCAATTCTTTATGAGAGCCTTCACTTCTTCTTGCGGCACGGGCGTCACGCTATCCTTCATAAGAACACGTTCCAAAAGAGATAGAGCCGCTTTCAACGAGCCTTCCGGACGTCCGAATGGAAAACTGTATCTATTGCGAGAAAGGACATTTAGTAAAAGTTTAACTGAATAAAGTAATCTTTTTAGGAAATTATTTTGAAAAATGTATTTTATCGCGAAGCTAAATATAATATTTTGTATTGAATTATTTATAAAATATTAATGAATTGCAATGAAATCTTAATAAACTGTAATAAAATCTTAATAAAATTTTAATGAATTGTTAATCTTAATAAAATTATACTGAAAGTGGGTCAATTAATATAGATTCCAATAATATTTGAAATTCAATATTTTATAATTATTTATTATAATTCAAGAAAAAATTTCCATCAGGGTACCCAATGTTCATACTGGCATTCTAATGGACATAGAGATAATCCGTAAAATATAGCTTCTGTATAAAAAGTATTCATTGGAAAACTCAAAAAAAAATATTTGATGTTAAGAATATATTCTTTTTAACCGATGTTAATTAATTAGTCAACAATTTTCTCTATCGAGTTAAAAAATGATTTTTCCTTTTCTAAAAAATTTTTTTAAACATATGTGAGTGAAACATTCAGTCGAAGCGATTCTTCGTGCCTAATATTTCTTCTGAATTTATACAATTTCCAATTGAAGTTAATTGTGAGCCGATAAATTTATTACTACTTCAGCTTCGGTTTAGCTATGTTTCAAAGTCCGAATATGGCATTTCACTCATGTATGTTTAATCTCATATCAGTCCATTTTTAATTTAAAATTTAATTTTTTTAGTTATGAAATAAAAGAGCGATATCATGAATTAATTTGCAAAACTAAATATATTAACGCATAAATAATTGTAAGTTATTTTTTTATATCGCTCACAGTTCAAAGGAGATTAGAATTGTTTTTTACCTAAAGTTGGTGATTTGGTTTTCGAGAATCTGTCGCAGTCGTTCCTTAATCTCCAGAAATTTATCTTTCTCCTCATGAGTAATCGAGGTCACGCGATCGGTAGATGTTGTGTTACCATAAACATGACTAGCACAGAAAGCGAAACTATAGTGCATCAATGTCGGATCTATCATAAGCCCGCGATCGATTCTGTCCAATAGATCATGAAGGTAATAGAGATGCCGAAAGCATCCGCTCACGCCGTATCTATCATCAGAAAATAGATGTCGAAATTGATATTGCAAACAAATATAAAAGAAAAAATAATTGCACTAATACTTTCCAACTTTCGAATCTTTTCTTAATAATCCATTATGTGGGTCTAAATAAATTCAAGTTAAGCCAAATTCCAAATACAAATTGAACGAACAGTTTATAAAATAAAAAAAAGAAGTAACTGTAAAAAAGAGCGGTCTGCAAAGGATCAGTTAAAGGACTTGCTACAGTCAACCCACATTTTGTTAAAACGGAGTAAATAAATTTTGAAATTAAAATCATTTGTATTTCCCATTACTTTAACTTTAGAATTCATTTATTCTGTTTTTACAAAATTATACACATAATCCACTGTTACAATAAGTCCTTTCATTTTCATAAACTGAGCTAATATAACGTATTTACACGTTTTCATGTATCTTAATGACTATAATTAGTAAGACAAAATGCGCGAAGTAGCTATGTTAGCTCAGTTTGTAATGAAGATTAATGAAACACGAAAACGTCTATTACTCGGAAAATAAACTCAATGTTTATACGAACTGTAATATTATGTTTTGTATATGTTATTTTGGTGTCACGTATTCCATTCTTAAATTAAAGTTGTGCTCACACACTATAAAACATCCTATATATTCATTATTCACAAGTGAATAAATATTTATTTATCATTAACGAATGACCATGTGACGAATAAATATATATTCATCATTCACAAGTGGTCGAATAGCAAACACACATTTTTATTCATCATTCGTGTGTAGCTGACTAATGAGTAAATTTTTATTCAAATAAAAAAATGAATGAGTACATTTTTATTTTTTATGAGTACATTTTTATTTTCGTTATTTAGATAAAAAGTTATTGAATAATATTCCTCTCTGACATGAAATAACGTTGCAAAAAATAGATTAAATTGTTTAAAAAATGATAAGAATAAATATCATTACCTGGCACAGTATTCATCCAATACAAAAACTTGACCAGGCGAGAACCAGCCGAGCGAGCAGTAAGGATCGTTCAACCTATAGTCCAGCATCAAATTCTGCAAGTACTTGAATAGTCCTGGATGGTCAAACTTGCACGGATCTGCACTGATATAGTCTTCCATACCGTGCTTCTTCGCGCGGTCGGCGTCACCTTGAATCTTACTTATAGTTGAATTTTTGTCAACTACAGAGACCGGCGGGGTAGGCTTGTGTGACTGACCAGTCGCCCGATACATTGCCATCACCCACAAATGACATTCGTTTTCGTCGTCTGAAGCGTATACTATATTATCCCCTTCACGAACTGCGTTGAAGAAATACCTGTCGAACACGCGACACGTGATTGCAAATTGGGCGATTGAATATACAACCCTTGCTCGTCAATTGTGATACGTCTTGTCACTGATAAAAATTGTACTCATAATTTCCATATAAAAACTTTTCATAATTTTACTTATCAACAATTTATGAGTAATTATGTGAAATTATGAGAAATTTTTAAAATTTTTAAACATTTTCTGATAATTTTTCCAACAAGAAATAAAAAATATCATAATTCCTCAGAATAATCTGATGAGAAATTATGAGAAATTTTTTAGATGTTCAAATATTTCTTTTTTTTTCCAACAATCAAAAATAAGAAATATCAAAATTTCTCAGGCGAAAGAGATGTAAGATGTATCTCGTTTCGTGTGAAGTCGTTACAAAATCGTCATTGCAAATTTTCTGCTTTAAAAACAAATTCTCTGCTTTAAAAACTAGGAAATAGCTTTCCCAGTTTCTTCGTCATTTACAAAACAAAAAATTATATTAGAAAATGTTTTAAAAAAAATTTTTATTTTCGAAGCAAAAAATTTATTTTAAAACAAATGTTATTTTTTAAACTATTTTATTAATAACTTTTTAATGGATAACGAGCGATGGCTAAAATCTATTGGAGGTCACTCAAGGTTCCCTGGGGAAGGAGGGCTCTCCTAATGTAAACTTTTACCAAGAGATCGTTTTGAAAAATTATAAAATTTCTAATTTTATATTATTAGAAAAAAATGAGGACATTAGAAAATCTGAAAAATTTTTCATAATTTCACACAATTACAGATTGTTGATATGAGACATTATGAGAAAAATTTGGCCAGAATACAGATAATAAGAAAGGAGTGCATAAATAATCCAAATGGCATAACAGATAAGATACAGTTCTTATAATTCCGAGGTCTCACTCTTTGGAAAAAAATTGCGTTTTAATTATATTTCATGATATCACAACGTTGTATGATGAAATCACATAATTAAAATGTAATGGATTATTCCAAATCAGTACGTGATTTTTTTAAATTAAAAGAAAAATTATAAGAAATTATGAAACACTTGTCGAGAAATCATGAGAAAAATGTTTACCAGGTCGATCACATTAAAAATTTTTATGTGTAAAAATTAAATTTAATATGTCAGACTAATCAAAAGCTAATTACTTTTCAAAATATTAGATGCTAATCTATTTTTTTACTACAAAATCAAAAAATAACTTAGAATTAACTGAAAAAGAAAATTTATTTAATCATTATAGAATTATGTAAAACGTTTAATAGCATAGTTTTGTAATACTAAAACAAATTTAATTAAATCTTTACTACTAAAAATTAATTAATGTCTGACGTCGACGAACGATTGTAACGGGCAGCCTTATGAATCTGTGCAACTACGAGTTGCTGCAGCGGGGATTAGGTAAGATAAATGTTCCAATAGCCGGACATTTAAATATAATAGGTTGTCATAAATAATAGAAGGTTTTTAATATAAATATTTATATTCATTTTAAAACTCAAGATTTCCTTAAGCAAGGAAAAATTATTTATACTCATTTATAACAATTATTAATTAAAATATTTAAATAATAGAATGCGTCAATGTAATGGACAGTGGACAGCCAGTCAGACACCGAGACGTAATTGTCCCAATATCCGATCTCAATTAGAAAATTAGTATGCTAACGGAAAATATTAATATAAATAGATGTTTAACAAAAGACAATTAATTCAAATTGATCTTTAAGGTAAAAAGCATTTGAGATTAGTATTAATTTAAATAAATAAAGTTTTATGTAATTATCCGGATATAGGTACTGTATGGTCTCAGAGAGAGAGAGAGAGAGAGAGAGAGAGAGAGAGAGAGAGAGAGAGAGAGAGAGAGAGAGAGAGAGAGAGAGAGAGAGAGAGAGAGAGAGAGAGAGAGAGAGAGAGAGAGAGAGAGAGAGAGAGAGAGAGAGAGAGAGAGAG
>NW_012130112.1:469124-471439 GCF_000143395.1 Atta cephalotes | reverse complement strand
GAGAGAGAGAGAGAGGAGAGTGACTGGACATGTACCTATGTCCGGATATTTACACAATACTTTATGTATTTAAATTAATATATATTAGTCTCAAATAAAACACTTTTTAAAACGTAATATTATAATTTAATTGTAATCTTTAAATGCAATTAAATTATAATAAAAACAGAAATAAAAAATGCATTTGAGATTAATAATAATAAATTTTGTGTAAGTGTCCAGACATAGGTACGGTCACTGGAACATTTATCTTATTTCTCAACCTTTTTTCAAGGGAGAAAAATTTACCTTCCTCCCTCCAAATCCATGCCGACCATGAGATTAGCGGAAACGGCCTCGATATAGTCCACTGTATAGCCATCGAGCTGCATCATTTCCGACGGCTCGCTTTTTTTTTCTTTGTACGAGCACATCGCAAATGTGTACTGCGAGACCTGGACCAACACAAAGTACCGCTTCTTCCACTTTTTCCACACGGACTTGCCCATCGCGTAGAGGTAGCCACAGTGCTTCATATTAAGCGGCTTGTCCATACGGCAGGCAATCTTCATACGTAGATCTTGATCGGCGCAATTCTTGGGTACGTTCATGCGGTGCCACTCGGGCACTTTGCATGACAGTGGGGTAGGCCGTAGGATCACCTTGCCTAACTCCTTATCGTCGAGTGCAAGCATCGCTGGATTTTCGGTGTACAATCTAACCTTGACCACTGGCAGCGGGTGCATTGTCGTAAAATCACCCTGAGTGTCCCACCTATAAATAGGACCCATGGACGAGAATGATGCGGTCGGTCCTGACCTTCCATGGATATATCGCGATCGGGATCCCCGATCGTCGATTGTCTTTCTTTACTCACATAGGCTTGGAGGCCTCAGCCTGATCGGTCTGCAGCTTCTCGCCGCCCTCCACTTCCATAGTGCAATAAACTATTCTATCAGGTGCTAGGCTTTTGAGGCCCTTGACCTCCATTACAACTACTTCCAGCTGGAAGGTCAGGCCGACGTCCATTTTCGTCAGCTGGGGATCGGAATCGGCGGAGTCGCCCTCCAGTTTAGCGAGGGAACCCTGGCCGCGGCAGCGGGAGCGCTCACCACGATGGTTGTAGCGCTTCAGCTTCTGCAGCCCGTATTTGCTGTCTATCGAACCTTTGGAGACTGGTAACGACTCCAAATTAGTCATTAGCAGGTTGATAGACACCTTCTGCTCCTCGATGTAGAGCGACTCCATCTCTTTCAGAAGAAATCTAGGCAAGAGCTTGCGATTCTAGGGATAAAGAAGGAATGTCGGTGTTCTATTCAGGAACAAGTAGAAGCAATCGAAGGAATATCAGCAGATTGAAAGAACATCTCCATGACCAAAATAAAACAGCAGTAAAATAGAATAAAAACTTAAAAAGGAAAAAAAAAGCGATTGTCACGGTACCTTCTCCATCTCGTTGACTTTCTGTACGCGACCGTCCAGCTCCCTCCTGATGGCGGCAGCCTGTTCATCGGCTGAGTCCAACAGGAGGGCGTTGAACAGAAGCTGGTGCTCGAACTTCTTGATGCCGAGTATCTGTTGAAACATGTCATACAGCTGCTCCTTCGACAGTATCAGCTCCGAGTTCAAAGACTGCTGTTGCATCCTGGAAGGCCGTTTAGTATCTTCGTCACCAGTACCTTTTAAAATACAATCAAATTTGGCCAACCAAGACGTAAGCACAGTCTCTTTGCTCAGTCCGTCGATTTCCGGGAGGCTCCGAACACGCTTCTCAATGTTCTTCTTGAATACCTCGCGGAAGTCGCTCTGGGAGCATCCACCGCTCTGCACCATTTGTACCACTCGGTCTGACTTGAGGAATACGTCGTAGTAATTTTGTATGGCATTATGGAATGCCTCGTCGGCCATGATCTGCGTTTCACCCTTCAAAAAACTCTGCAAATCGAGTACGTTATAAATTCTTTTTTTCACATAAATTTTTTAGCTTAAATTGTAAATATTAGTTCTAAATTTTATGTCTTCTTACTTCTCCTTTTTATTTATATCTAAGGCAATTTGCTGAATAGAACTACATATTGAACATTTTTTCTAATATTAGACTCGTCATATTTCTGTATATTAATATTAAATTAAATTATTAAATTAAATTAGTAAATTTTAAATAAGAAATAGAAAAATAATATATTTCCGAATGAGACATCCTTGCGAGCTGAAACTTTACAGGTGATATTGTTACAATATATATTAATTATTTATGAAAATCTTATCTTTGGATTTTTTATAATTTAAATGATAAAAATAAAAGAGAAAAGCATAGCCGAAAATTATTGGGTTAT
>NW_012130112.1:461051-469104 GCF_000143395.1 Atta cephalotes | reverse complement strand
TATATATATATAATTTTATATATGCATATTGGTATCTTGAGGTGGCCCTTGCTAATCTTTTCAGAATCATTCTAGTATATGACAAACTCATTACTTTATTATTAGTAAGAAATTATTAGTAAGAAAACATTAGTAAGAAAGATTTAATGTTAAATATAATATATACCTACTTTGTGTTGAGACCATTGCCAATGTTTCCAAAATACATAATATTTATATATATAGTATAGATTGATCATTAATTTAGTAAGGCGAAAGTAAGGCGAAACTTAAACACTAATATAAATACTAATATAATGTAAGTATAAATGCTTTTTCTAGTAAAAGAATTTAATATTTTAATCATTGTAACATAATGATAATGTAATAATATTGTTGCAGGAGTTTTAGTTTACGCGTTTAAGTTTACGGCAATCGAATTTATCTATATTAAAATCATAGATACTGAAAAAATTAGCAAAGGCCCCAACGCAAGCTATTAATGCACACACAAAATTATTTTCATAATTTTTCTTTTTTTATTTTCTATTATCCAAACTACAAAAAATTTTTGGACCAACGATAGGATCTTCATAAATAATAACTGTAAATCGTAACAATATTATCTATAAAGTTTCAACTCAATCGGAGAAGTATTTCATTCAGAAAAACATCCAAAATGATTTTATAATGAAAAAGAGCAGATAGTTATGAATGTAAATCTCACGCAGCTTTACAAAACGTGAAATACGATTGCGTTGGTACAGCGGGGACAGTCTATATTTGTAGTGGCAATAATTTAATGCGATCGTACAGCTTCGATATATCTAAGAGCGACAAAGGTGAAGGTTAAACTATAAGACTCTATATAAGGCTTCGAGAAACGATTCACTACAAAAGGTTTCTCCTATTTCATAAAATTATAAATACATGTAAACTCCGTTTAAAAGGCTCCTGAATCGTGATGTCAGAAGAAAAAAAAAGCACATGAAGTGTTTTTATTCAGTGCATAGCCTATTTTCACTTACATGCTTTTTATCACTTTTTACGATTATTTACAGACTATCAGAAGAGACAGGCATAGTCTTCGTCCATTTTTAAAATGTTGAAGCGATCTCGTCATTTTATTTTTTCCAAATCCAAATTGTTCTTATTTACAAAGTTAACTTTTCACATATAGCAAGAACAAGCAGTCTTTCGTTTTGAATGAAACACGTCGAATGAATCTAATTTCATTAAAATCGAAGATGAGGTAACGATTCAAAATAATACCGACTAAAATACATAGCGTTGCATTAAAATCGGTGTGACAGAAATCGAATAAGTTATTTAGCTAACAATCGAAATTGTCTATACATGCGTGCGATTATAGCTCAGAGTTAGCGTGTAAAGTTACCATCCCATAGGTCGAATCCTGCCGAAACCTCATGCATTTTCAGAAATATGTATGTGC
Source organism: Atta cephalotes (assembly GCF_000143395.1). Lineage (NCBI taxonomy): Eukaryota > Metazoa > Arthropoda > Insecta > Hymenoptera > Formicidae > Atta > Atta cephalotes. The sequence goes on along the minus strand of NW_012130112.1, from coordinate 467,672 downwards.
ATATAAATTTGGCGTATCTCAAACATAATGAATATAAATATGAGGAAAAAAGTATTTAATTCTTTGTTTCTTATATTTACATCATATTTATATTTTGGTATCTAGATTAATAGGCAAGTAAAATCCTTGGAAACTTTTGGAAATTATTGGAAACTATACGTTACTTTACGAAAGAAAACCACTACCGGATGGAGATTTACTGATTCAAAACGCTCATTAAAAGCTATAGAACTTTTTTCTATAGTTCTCTATAGTAAATTTTAATTAAGCAGGGTTTTTAAAATTGGATTTAAACGTCTAATTAAAATACGAAAATTTATGTGTATGTGTATATACTGATGTAGTAATATATAGTAATGTGTCAATGACACGTAACTCGTTTATGTGTAAATCCTACTTACTATGTCTACTTACTATGTCCTTTATTTATTATCTAATCGTCTTTAGGATCCTCTTAATACAGATACAAAATATTTTATTATATATTTACCTGAAAACGAGAACATATAGTTTCCAGTTGTTGCTTCGTAACTTTCATCGGTCTTCGCGTCATGTCCATCGGTTGTTTGGCGTTGAATGGATAAGCGATACATCTAGATATGAAGACATAAAGCTGGATCCGAGTTTTCCTTTGTTCTTCTTCCCTCTCTTGCTTATCCTAAGGAAGACAAAAAAATTCGTATCGCCGGAAATAGCGCTTATTGTTAGAAAAATTATTGTCCGATTTATTTTCGTGAAAGAAATTGAATTAAGTAAAAGTTTCTCAATTGTTTCAACATTCGCAGTAAGAATTTTATTATTTCTAATATTAGATTTAATTAGTTTTTCTACGGAAAGAAGTACTCCGACACGTTATATATTTTCTTTATCACATTATTTATTTTATATCAAGTTTCACTTGCTTTTTAAACATCTAAATCCTCATCTACAATAATCAAGTTGTGTCGCATGTCATATAACGATGCGTCTAAATTATCGAGCCTGCGTCCACATTCAAAGGTTTGATGTGAATTTATATTCATTTCGATAATGTGGATATAAGATCTCTGAAAATGTGAACGCAGACTCGGCTCGCGGCTCGATGTTCTACTCGATATTCTGGACTTTAAGAATGTTGCAGAAGTTTCTAGTACAATTGTTGCAGTTGCAAGAGCTCTTATCGTAGAGAGTTAAGCCAACTTCAATTTTCTGCAATTGCGACAAGCGTGTCGCATGAGATTGGTCACTCGAGATAATAATATCTCGTCGTCAGTGTGAAAAAATCAACTTGAAGGGAAATAAATCAATTTTGCAACATTAATATTAATCATGAATTATTATTTAATATTAATTCTTATTTCTAAAGCTTAACTGCATTGATTTGCCGATATTAAAGTTAAATTATATTTTTAGGCGCTAATCTCGCATCGGTTCCTTTTTGAAACATGGACAAACAACAATTATAATTTGTAATAAAGCTTTGTTTAATTTTATTGTCATATCATATTTTGAATTGTATCATATTTAGAAAATCCTGACCAAAAAGGTGAAAAAAGTTTAAAATTTTCAATATCGTTTTATATCAAAATTGCGTGATTGTTGGAAAAAAAAAATGTGTCAAACAAAGAATACATATTTAAATACTTATTTAAATACTTATTTGAGTTGACTTCATAACAAAGAGCTTTTTTTCGTTACCACAAGAAATAATAAAAGTAATTTAAAATATTTAAAATAAAAAAGTATATATATTGCGAGAGAATGTTCTTGCAAAGAATGTCGCCATCTAAATGCAATAAAATTAAACATTTGTTAAAAACATAAAATTCTGAAGAAATAGATAATGTATGGCAGCTGAAATAGTAATTATGCACAATAAGGCCCTTTCCGAATTTCGATATTTTTCAGCTGCAATGTTAATAATAATCTTTATTATGACTCAGATAATGATAATCAATTGGGGAAGGTCGAGAAGTATATAATCTATCTATTTTTTAAATTTATTTTTAATATAGCGAGGTCCACCCCACCTTTCTCTTTGTTTAGAGATGCACGACTTTCCACGCGAAGCGACGTCTGCATTACATTCCCCTGCTTAGAAAGTCAAACGCTTCTAGGCGCTTTGGACCTCACTGACATTCTAAGAATGAATTTAGACACGGAGATAACTTGCGAAACGTACAATTTTTGTATAAGAAGTGTCCGTGAAAATCTCAAGAGTATTAATAATAATTTATTAATTAGCGTGATAATGATACAGACAGCGAATACGATTAAAATGCATAGAAAATTTGTTGATATTAAGATTATGATTATTAATTATACATATTAATTTAAGATTCTTAAATATATTTTAATAAATAAATTATTATAAATTTTGAAAAATTAAACGTGTATTAAAATTTATTAGAGTAAAAAATAATTTAGACAACTATTTCACTTAAAAAAAATCAATTATATAATTATTAAAAATTAATTAAAAATTTATCAATTAAAATAAGAATTATTTCTCTTCAGATCGTTCACTTGTCATACCGTGTGTCGGTGACTTAGCCAATCACAGCACAGCAAGTTTGGGCGACATAAGTTTGCTGACGATTATTGATGATTTGTAAGTATTGTTAGTTGGCTCTGGTGAATTTTATTGATATTCTGATTATAGAAATTCATTTAGCGACACTCTTGCAACATGTAACAAATTTTCCTACATTATTACTATTCACAACATGCGACACAACTGTGCAATTATAGATATGTATTATATAGATAAGGCTTAAAAAAAAATATTGGGAAGAGAAAGATATTCGTTGCCCTCGCATACTTGCAATTCCGCTTCTGTCTTTTCGCTGGCCACCGAAGGAGACGGACTAGTGGGTCGTTGAGCATAATTCGAGGCATCTTGAGCCGCACTCATCGATGGCGACAGAGAGTTTCTGGCGCTGGTGAGATTGGGCACGTCCAGACCGGTCCCAGTGGTTTCCTGTGGTCCCATAGTGGCACGACTTCCGGATCCATGGGTACTTGCGGTGCTCGGAGCGCCCACGTGGTTTGGACCACCAGGCGAGGCGGTAAGGCTAGATGCGAGCGAACCAACGCTACCGGAACCTGGACCGTTTCCAATACTTCCGGGATGACGACGGGAACCGTGAGAGCTACTACTCCCGGCACGGCCGCCGGCACTACCGCCATGGTGTGTATTCTGATCCTCCTCACTTTCCTCCTCGGATGAGCTTGGGTCTATCATTGTTCAAAAAGAAATGCTCTAAGGGGTACGCACGCGGTTCTTGACCCCCCCCTCACAAGAGGTCCAGCCGCTTCACGTGGTCACGGAGCCGTCGTGTTTTACTACTTCCGTAGTGTTGGTCACGCTCTTCTATAAAACTGAAATATATTATTTCTATTATTTTTTAATGTGTGCATCTATATGTATCTATGTATTGAGAAAGAGAGAGAAATTAGAATCGTCATTTATTAAACGTATAAGCATATAAATTATAAATATTATTACAAAATAAAAAGAATAATACAGTTACTACAATTAAAATATAAGATAGTAGTAAAAAAATAAAGAAAAAAATAAATTTAATAAAGAGAAAAACAGAGAGAATTACTTATGCTATTTTTTAAAATATATAACGCATATACAGAGAATAATCGATAATAAAAACAAATTTGCAACACACAAAGTACTGTAATGAGATAATATAATTAATGAAACTAATAAGTTCTTTAAAGTTAGCACATTAAGTTATATAGTTGAGAATTAGTGCGTTTTATAGTACGAAGTAAAACCATTCCCTTTCTCTTATACAAACCCGGATTATTTTAAATTAAGCGTTTAAATTAAATATAGCGAGTTTAATTATCTCGATTAAGTTAGGAATTTCATACTAATAAGTGTAAGGCAAATTATAGTTACTGTGTGCCAACGTTGTTGCGATTGTTTCGTTCATTTTGTCTAACATAAGCGCGGCAGTTGCGTATCAAATTTACTTGCAGGTTCCTACGCGCAATTTTCATCTAATCTTTCACGTAAAAGTACATATTTGACGCGAACTGTAGCTTGTATAATTGCAGCATACACAAAGGCGAAGAAAGCCATTTATCCCTTTACATTGTTACATTGTTGCGCAAAACAGAAATTTGCAATGCAGCGTCAGATACGCTTTTCGTCATCACGAAAATTCTGAAAAGACCTGTCAAATGATTTAAGATCTATTAAGATTCTGGATCAAGAATCAGCCAATAAACCTTTAGCGAGCATTATATATTTAAAATATTTAAAGTTTTTGTAAATGCAGTGTAACGAAGAGATCAATCCTAATGTGGATTTAATTCTAGTAATCGAAGACATAATTGATGAATTTATCAGGATACTTTGTGCGCGTGTCTTTTGCGCACAGTACCTTATAATTAATCGTTTGAAAAATTTGCCACTTCTTTTAAAATGTTATTACATTGCTTCAGACAGGTTCAATCGACTCGATGAAAATTTATAGCAGTGAGTGTGAAGCTTTTCCAAGAGAAGGAATATACAAATTATTATGCGACAGTAGAATTTAAAAATATGTTCTAAAATTAAAATTTAAAAGATAGCTTAAAATTTGAAGATATTTTTTTAGATATATAAAAACCTGTTTTCTATGACTGAACTAGTGTACGCTTTTGGAACTTAAAATGAGATAGACATAAGTTATTTGGGGAAAGCGTAAAAGAGAATTTTATAATAGTATAGTCTAGTGCAGGAAAAAAGTAATTCTAAATATCATTTCAGAGCAAAAAATTAATTTAAAATAATCATATTACACACACATTATTATTTCCATCACCGTTATTTAAAATGCAATTATAATCGAAATTATATTTAACAGAACAGATTTATAGTTAAATTAAATGTCTTAAATGTCCTAAACATTCTAAAAATTTTGTACAATTGTATTTTTGTACGAGGTAATTAAAATTCGTGCGATTGTAACTTGATAAAATTTTTCATATTTTTAATTATAATCCATTTCATTAAAAACACTTAGTAAAAATATATTCGCTCAAATTAAATATCTGTCACTTGTCAAATATCTTTTTCCTTACAAACAAACTTATAGCAGAAAAGTCTCAAACAAATTTATTGACTTTTTCAATAGAATAAATACGTTCCCGTATTTATTGACAGCATCATACGCTCCCGTGTAGAACGATTCATGGGCTACTGGCGGTAAGCTTAATTGCATTTAATCTCTCCATACGCGCGATGCACACATCGATAATTACATTGATCCTTTGATGTACGCTTGTTCGTAGTATACAATCTTTCGCCCACACTCTCGCGTGCGCGTGATACAAGTCATGCTTGATTTAAACTGTCTTCCGTCCTGCGAGGGACTCATTTTCGAACTGGTATCGAAAAAGCGCATCGATGTGTGAAAATGCAAAATATCTTTGAATGAAGTGTTCTTACAAATATATTGTGGTGATGAGAAATTTGCGATAAAATCCGCGAGCTACCGCAAGGATACAACGAATCGATTGAATACATCGAAAGATATTAATTTTTATGTGACGTATTATCGAAAAAGTTACTTTCATAAAAAAAAATTCCTCAATTTTTTATAAAATTGTTCATACTTTCCGGATTTGGCATTGGTGAATTACTTTTTATTTTCAAAATTGAAGCTGAAGGATAGGGATTCGACGTTATCAAGATTAGGAAAACGTAAAGGGATTATGAAACATTCCAGCAATTTCTAGCTCGTTTTGGAATGGCTGATGAAGAGCGCCAAATGATGTATAGCTTTATAAAAATCCTATGTAGAATAATTGGTAAATAAAAATTTATTTATGATACTTTCTGTTTTATTTATAAGCTCAGTTCAGAAACTTTTTTGGCCATATTATGTACAAAGAAATTAAATCAAAGTCAATACATAACAAATGTTTCGGCACATTTTTTGTGTACAAGGTCGTCACAGAATTATTATGTAAAAATTAATCCATAAATCCAAGGAGAAATGGAAAATTTCAAAGCAAAATATTGTCACTTTATGATTGCATAACCAAAAAACGATCAAGTCTCTAATGATTCCGGATTAAACAAATACACAAATACAAAACAGAGTTACAATCATAATTTGAAAAATTAATAATAATCAAAAAGAAAATAAAAAAATTAAAAGGAAAAAGACAGACGCCAAACAAAGTAACGTTACGATAATTGATTACAAAATGATTGTCATTTTTTTTAATTATTCTCTTTTTAATTATTATTAATTTTTTCTTGTAGTTGTGACTTCGTTGTATTTATGTGCCTAAAAATGACCTAAAAATTTGCCGAAACCTTTGTATATTGATTTTGAAAGTATATTGATTTTGATCTAATTTCTTTATATATTTATTTGTGCACCGCTTTCTGCACTCGCCTTCTGCCTAACTCGAATTTACTTTTTTTTAAATATCATTTATTAAAAGTAAATAATAAAAGTAAATAATATTCATTAAATCAATGTCTTGGAAATAAATAAAATGAAATTAAAATTGTATCTATTTCGTCTTCTATATACAAAATATATTTTCTCATTTTTTAAATTTATTTCAGTATATTTGGGACACGTTACTTTCTCTCTCTCTCTCTCTCTCTCTCTCACTCTC
>NW_012130112.1:454782-459455 GCF_000143395.1 Atta cephalotes | reverse complement strand
CTTCTCTCTCTCTCTCTCTCTCTCTCTCTCTCTCTCTCTCTCTCACTCTCCACGATAATTATTAAACTAATGTCTAATTCTTATCCATAGATTTTATAACATGGATACGTCTTATGCCTATAATCAGAAGATCGAGTTGACAGAGAGTATATCTTCTATCCTTTTATGAGACTGAGACTATTACACAAATTTGGGCGTAATATATCATTTAAATATGTATAATTTTGTTTTATTATATTTTAAAACATAACCATTAAATTCGTTATATACTAACAAATGAAAAGAAATATTGCCATTCTTCCTCCAATACACAATACATCACATGTATCATTTTTGCAAGACTTCAATTCAATTATAACCTATCGGTTAAAATGTCAATGCGTGATATATACTTATTTGAAATTGTTCATCATTTCTTATACGTCATTTCGAACGTGTCGTATACGTACATTTGGTACAATAAACGCTAGAAGATACAACGCATTTATTATCTAACAGAAAAGGCACATCCACGTTATAAAGTGTTCTTATCAGTCTTAAAATTTCATCTATAACATCCTGTAATACTAGTTAACAAGTCTAATTCATTTGTTTTCAAAATAAATTTTTACTGAATTAAATAAAAAATTAAACTGGCACAAAAAAGAATTTAAACATTTTAAGTGATTTGGATAGCATGAAAAGATTTATCTTTTTGTTTTATTCAATTTCATTTGTTAAATCTGAAAATCGTAATTATAATAATTTTAGTATCCAGGAAATATAATTTTGCAACACATTTTAACAGAAAAAAGCAACTAATTTTATTATTTTCGATTCATATCTACGATAATTTCTCTTTGTTTTCATAAAAATTATTTATTTTAAATTAAAATCAATTGTTACTAAAGTCGTGATTTTTACTTGTGCTACAGAATATAAGATTTCGTAGTGAAGATTACATTATCTACATTATTATGTCGAAAGTGTTCATAAAGTAGAATACTAAAGATCTATTTTTTTTTAGCTGAATTTTTTGTCTCCAACGTGGAGAAAAAAAAGAAAAATGAATGCAAGAAATTCAATTAAAAAGAATAAACCTCACATATTGAATTAATGGAACTTAAAGAATTGCATATCCCACACATATACTAAAAAAAGAAGTATATAATATCAAATATATAAAATTAATATACATAAAATTAATATCGAATATTACATCCTTCTTAAAAACGTTAATTTTCTTAAAGAGTTACGCCTAGTCAGAAGTTTTGAAAAAATTGTCTTTTCAAAATCACATTTTTTATACATATATAAATTATATAATGTGCTATATGAACTTGAAACAAATGACTTCGTGTAAATTGAAAAATATTTAGTATAAATGCATTTAATAATAAATGCATTTAAAATCTTTAACGAATTTTTCTCGAAACTATTTTTTAAAATACAGTACGCAATTACTACCAAAATTCACTGTCAATGCTAAAAATGTATAGCATATGTAATATAAAGACTGTAGATTTTCAGCGCTGGCAGCTGAATTTTGAAATACAGCCTAAGATATCTAAAAAAATAGCTGTACCAATCTATCTTTGTTTTTTTTAAACATCAAAACCTAACCTTAGATAAAAGAATCTGTATGCAGTATCCGCAATAATTTAATATTACTGTGGAATAATTTAGTATTACTTATTCCTTTGCTTTTCTTTGCCTTTTCTTCATTGTAGTCACATTTGGCAAGTACTTCCTCACAATAATAATCTCTTCACAAAGTTTCTATAGATTTTACATAAAGGAATTTTTGTTCAACATTCTCAAATAAATTGCATAAATTCGCTATTTTCCAACATTTTATCTGGTCCTTGTAGTTCTCATATACACAACTTATCACGTTAGCGTAACATCAATATGTAAAATTCCACTGCGTGTAAAAATACTAATTCGTGTAAAGTTTAAAAAGAAAATTCGGTTGACGAGCGACGTGTCGTAGGACTTAAATGCGCAGAAGCCGTCGATAAGAAACTTCCGGCTGGCGAAGCGAAAAAAACTCCGTGAGAGAAAAAAACTAGAAAGGGAAAGAGAAAGAAAAAAAAGAGATGGAATTCACGATCGAGTTCTGACCTGCAATCAGATTCAATCTCGATTGAAGAGAAAAGAGAAATACACGTGTGTGCGTTTTCTTCCTTGTCTCTGGAATTTTTCCAGACGCGACAATCGATTTTCGTGTGCAATGTCGAGCGTTCTCAGTACGAATGCGAAAAGCGAACTGGAACGGAAGAAAGACGTGCGGGCCGTCACAGAGCACACATATCGATTGTCGCCAACAGTCCATCTCACTTCCTCTTTCTCCTATTTCTCTTTCGAGCTGGATATCCGATTCACTCGCGCAACGCACGCGTGTGCACAGCACCGTATTAACGGCGCAGCGGCAGGCGGGCGAATAAAATTGCTACGGATCTGGAAAATTGAAGGAAATTAAAGAACATCAAAAAAGTTTAAGAAATTCCAAAATGATTTTCGAATCTTTCAAACGCGAAGAGAATTAAATGGCCTTATAAGCGATTACATTGTACAAATTGTCAAATTGTCTAAGAATTATGTTAATTTAATTACTTTTGATTTATATAGGCATATTTTTTTAACTATAATATTGAAATTACTGTTGTTTTCTTTCAGATTGTTTTTCTCTGCATTTATCTATCGAGATCACAGCCATCTGATTATTCTGCAATCCTTGTTGCAACAATCATCAGATTGTTTTTTAATGTCAGTAATAAGAAAAAAATTATAATATCTATATATTAATATCTATATATCATAAAATCTGCGGAAATATTTCGTTTGTTTAATTTTTTTCTCTTCAACAGATATTGAACACTCCTTGAAATTCCAAGAAAAAAATACCCTAAGAAACGGTAAAAATCTCAATTTCGAAATCTTTTGTCTTTTCAGTATAAACTCCACTTCACAGATACATATTGCGTATATACTTTAATCCTGGTAAAGAATTTTCAAATCAGTAACAGAGGAAAAAATAATTATTATATGGTTTATCAGTAATACAGACGACTTTAGGTCACCACCATAAAAGTAAAATTGTTTGTAATTAATTATGATCGTTTTATTTATGAAGTTACAAAAATTCATATACAAATTGAAATTTATAGGAAAAGGAAAAACCATTACATATAAGTAAAAAATGGCACAGCGATTTTCAATTAAAACCTAAAAATCAATTAAAACTAAAAACTTTAGAAACATAACAAATATAAATTAAAAAGTATTTTCTATCAAGTAATATAACAATTTTTATAATATTTACGATTTTACATTTAAAATGTATTATGGAAAAAATAAAAATTAAATATATACAAATGAATCAATTTATGACACTATGAACAATATAATATTATCGATAATGTAGTCACTATTATTGAAATTGTGCAATATGCAACGAGAAGTCATAAGAATTTTTATTTTCGCATTTATAAAATTTGTTTTTAGCTAATTTTGTATAGAAACAAGTTTTAGATATAAATTATAAATTTTTATTTTTTTAATTATCTAAACAGATCAAATTTTTATCAGAATTAATAAAATGTAACAGTTTCTAAAAAGTAAAAGGGGTGTTTTTAGGAAATTTACACATGTCGGTATTGACTTTCTTTATGATTTTATGTATGAGTTGCAATTCTGTTTACATGTGAATGTATACCTTTATATAATAGTATAATAGATCCCAAAAATTCCTACTATAATTGAATTTTTACATAAAATTTTTTTCCGTGCAAAGTACATCCAACATGTTAGAGATGCGTGTTTGTTATTACTATCAATTGACGTAAACTGAACCCTAGTTTAAATGTAAATAAACGCTTGTAAATTATAATCCAGATAATGAATATCCTATGTACGATGTTAGTCGTTCGGACGTCCGTTTGTCACAACTTCAAGCTATATTGAATACGGACCTATATACATCTTATGGACGTCTAAATAATGGAACGTTCAAAATCGGATATATGATAAACTTCTATTTTGTATATATGAACGTGCAGATGTAAAACAGACATAAAATTGATGTCTACAGAACGTCCTGTGCTATCTGAAAATATTTTTCGATGATAAAAATGAGCGGGTTAGGTAGAAAACGAACGGAAGCAGATTACGTAACATAACGCGAAGTTCATCAAATTAAAATACTAATCCCGCATGTATAACCCGCATGTAGATATGGATATTAGTACGAGCGATTAACTTATCGGATTGTGTAAACACGATCTACGGCGTAAAGTTTCGAAATAGTAATGCGCGAGGGGGTGAAGAAGGGAAGAGATGGATCCGGTGCCGCAATCGCGACGCAACCGCCAAACTTATACGCGAAGAAATCGATAATCGGCTACGTGTATATGAATATACATGTGTCTTGTAGCATTCGAAAGTTGGTAATTAGCGGTATGCCATCACTGCATTTTATTTCAAGTTACAGATTCGCAGATGTAGATCGGAGTAACCTAACATTCGTGATATAAAGAAACACAGTAGTATCGCTGTGCTTGTCTTAGCGCCGAGACACTATCGTCTCGTGATAACAAAATTTATGTTTATTTAGAGATATTTTGAAGCACTATTTATTAAAAAAAGAAATTTTCTCTCCCTCTCCCCCCCCCCTCTCTCTCTCTCTCTCTACG
>NW_012130112.1:452848-454596 GCF_000143395.1 Atta cephalotes | reverse complement strand
AAATTAAAATTAAATTTACTTCTCCTCCTCCCCCCCTCCCCTCCTCTCTCTCTCTCTCTCGAAAATGTCAATATTTAAATTAATGATACTAGCGATTTGCAAGTGAAATTACGTCAGATTTATAAGAGATAAATTATATCGAGTTCCCTCCAATATCGCTTAATTTTACTAAATACCCGTGTATTATTGGCACATTTTCTGCGTTCCATCAACTTTTTGAACTTCAATTTAAACGAAAGGTTATACAATCAAGAATACTATGGATACATATAATAAACACAAGATGATATATTACATGTTCGTATCAAGTATTTATAGAAGATTTAAACATAACAGCTACAAGGTGTATCAGATCCAATAATTTTATTAGATGATTGTATTGAAAGCCGCTTTTTTGTGTTTTTTTTGAGGATTTATTTCAATAACAAAATGTATGAATATCTCAATTAAAGTATTTGCCGTTGAAAACTATGACTTTTTCCCACTTTTCAGAAGTTGAATTCCACGACGAAAGAATATCTTTGAGCTAATCCATTTAGCAACCCAATTTTCAATTTCGCCGTAATTACGAAAGTGTATATCTTCCAAAGCGTGTTGCATCAATCAGAACAAACAAGATCCAGAGAATACGCTGGGTACTGGAGAATCTTCCATTCGAACTTCATTAGTGTTTGTTTTACGGCTACATGGGACCGAGCGTTATCATGAAAAAGAATCGCTTTTCGGATGATTTGATGAAATTGATAATCGTTTTTGCATCAAATTATTATTCAAATGCTTCAATTGTTGATAATGTTCGACAGAATTATTTCGTTCGGTTTCAATAGTTTATAATACACGATACCCTCCATATCTCAAATACAGAATATTGCTTTATGACTATGGATATTTCGCTTTGAAATGATATTGCTGGTTGGCTAGGATCAACCCATTTTTTGCATTTCAGGTTGTCAAAATAGATCCAGTTTTCATCGCCAGTCACGATACGCCGCAAGAAACTTCTTTTTATGCTTTGCAAGCAAAGAAAATGAAATGTTTAAATGAAATGTTTGATTGGCAATGGCCATTTTCGGTCAAAGTAAAGGTGTAGAAGCCACTTTCCTTTTTTCTGAATTTTTCTCATGGCATATAAATATCGTGAAATCATTAATTTATTGATTTCGATCTGTAAAGCCAATTCTTGGAGTGCCTGAGCAGGGTTTTCTTCCGATAGAGCTTGTAATTGTTCATCTTCGAATTTTTTTGATTGACCATTGTTTGTCGTGAACGTCACAATCACTTTTGAATCGTTGAAATCAATCTCTACATACTCTTTCCCATAGAGCAGATTCATCAAGTTTCCGCAAGCAATCGATGAGTTTCAACTGCATTTTTTTTTCAAATCAAAGTAATGTAGAAATACACGTCGGAAAAACAACTTATCGCGTTCCATTTTAATTCGAATTATAGAAAAGCATATGTGTAAACAAAGGATGGCATTTGTTGATTGTATTTTAGTGGGAAATGTCCACACTTCAAAATGACATAAGTAACAGATGTCTTTAACCACAGCATACGCAGCTAGAGTCATCTAAACGTGAACAATGGCTTTCAATGCTACTAGTTACTAAACAAAGTTACTAAAAATCATCAAATATTAGTCTTTAATAATTTTTACTCAAGTACTATCAACTTTACAGAAAAACAGCAAAAGACAAAAATTGTTTATTTTCTTCTTATAAAGCGCTAAGAATTTTTTCAGAATTTTT
>NW_012130112.1:437422-451417 GCF_000143395.1 Atta cephalotes | reverse complement strand
AACTTTACAAGAAAAACAGACAAAAGAACAAAAATTGTTTATTTTCTTCTTATAAAGCGCTAAGAATTTTTTCAGAATTTTTTATCAATCTTTTGGTACTGCATTTTCTTATTGGTAATTATTTTTACCAATATGAGAAAATGCGGTACTAAAAAATTCCGAAAAAATTCTCAGAACTCAAACTCCATGAGAAGAAAATAAACAATTTTTTCTCTTGCTGTTTTTCTGTATGTTGATAGTACTTGGTAAAAAATTATTAAAAATATTTAATTAATATTTTTAATTATTTATAATTTTTAATTATTTCTTTTTATTTAAAATTAAATCTTGAATTTTAAAGCAGATAACAAAATTTTTAATAATATATGTCTAAGATTTATAAATTTTAAAATTAATGAAGGTAAGAAAATAATTTTATAAATTATAATATTAATAATAATATTAAATTATAATATTAAAGCATTTTTGTGTTTTAGATATATTTCTAAAATCTTAAAGATGAATAGACATCACTGAGAAATTGATTTAGTTGAATCAATATTCTTTGAATGTGGGCAAATGGTTAATGCAATAAAATAATTTAATAGAAGCAAAACATTTGAATATTATAACATTGTACTTATTTTTGATAAACAAGTTTATCATATGTTAATCAGAAACAATTAAAAATGTTACAATAATCAATTGTTTTGCTTTAATTAAAACATTAACGAAAGATTTGTTAGTCCATATCCAAATAAAAGATTAATTGATTCAACTAAATGCGTTTCTTAGTATAATAGTAAAATAAATTGGACAATAAGAAAAATTAAAAAGAGCGATTAGTTTTATCATAGTAATCAATTGACATAACGCTAAATGTAATTCTCTTATTATCCAGTTATGTTTATAACAATTTTTTAAAAAAACATTACTTTTCTCAGAAATATTATTATTATCTGCGATGGAGGTGGCACTTCGCCTGATGATAGAAAATGCCATGTCAATCCAATTTCCAGGCATATGCCAATGCTTTCAGCTCGATATTAACGGTCTCCTTTATCTCATGTGCTTATTAAATATGGTATATATTGATCCGCTTATTATCATAGCGCACGTTACTTTCATCAATCCATGGCAATTTTCGCGGACGATGAATTTTGTCGCCTCTTCTATGTTTCCGTTTATCTTTGTCAAAATAGTGCATGTTAATTTCCTTTTTAACGCGAACGTTATTTGCAGAAAAAATATAAAAAAGAGAATAGAAGGGGAAGAAAATTGTGAATTATTTTGAGTACATGAGAATATACGATAGGTCGATTATTTCCAAGATGACATTGCACTTCTTCCTGTCTCTTTTTATATAGCCGAATTTTTACATTTGAATCAAGGCAGGGAATAGGAGAGATAAAGTTAGATCCGATTGTAAAACCCACATTATTTTTATACGTTTACACGAGGTCACGGTTTTTATCAAGATTGAACCAGTACGTCATAGACTACTATCTGTATCGAACTGTGCGAAGGAATAAATAGATTGATTTTTATCGGTCTATTTATCAGCATACCAGCGTACTTCATATTGTGCTACGTCAGTTATGTTTTCAATTTTAAAAGTTTAATACCGACTAACTAGATTTTCTCGCATTATTTATATACAAATTCAAAGTCTGCAACAGCAAATATTAGCTTGCTCGTGTGATAAAAAATTATACATGATCTATAATAAATATTTAGAAATTAATTTTTTGATAAATTTAAAGTTTATGCACTTATAATAGAAAAACAGTCACTTTAATGTGAGTAAACAAGATTTTATACATATTAAAATGATAATTATATATTTCATATTTATTTTTTATAATTAATAGCGGTTAAAATTTATAACGGAAACACTTGATAACATGCAAAAATTAAATGCATGATTAGTTTGATAAAAATCTTAATCAAAACTAAAATGATCATGCAAACATTGCCAAAAATTAAATAGTTGTTTCAACAATTGCCGTCAAATAATTTTTGCTAAGAAAAACATGTTCCATATTTATTAACAAATTTGCAGCTGAACAACTGTTAGAATATCTTATATTTCTCATCGTCCATAATGACAAAATATTTCAACTATAAACGAGATCTCAAGTAAACATTGATCGACACGTATACAATTTAAATTTTATTTCCGCTTCGTAAACTTGCGACAGCGCAATGTTAAAGAAATTGCAACTTTAGATTTTGCCGTGCATTAAAGCGCGACGTGCTATATCTTCTCCGTGGTCGATAAATCGTTTTGTAAAAAGCTTAAATGGCGATGCCGTCGCTGATACACCATTCACAAAGTATGGCACAGAAATCTTGTTCCATTTCGAACGTAAACTGATTTTACAACAATAGTCGAGCCCCATGCACGCTTCATTTTTTACTGTACTATAAATATGTATATGTATATGCTTTACGCAAAAAATATCGTCCATGATCTGATCGATATGACTTTTCGTTGATAGACCAAAGATTTCGAAAAATGAAGAACAACTTATCGTCCACAGTTTATAAAATTCCAAATTTAGTATCTTCGTTCGACCCAATGAATAGAATTACTCTATTACTTAAGAGCAGCAATGCTACGAAATGATAGACAATATAATTCATACAATTCGTACAATTTGGATAACTATCAATTTTGTATACAGTACGCACTAAATCCTTGGTTTTAATTACAGATTATTTTGAATTTTTCAATCATTTGAATTTAAATATATTAGCAGCTATTTAAGACTTTACTTCTAAAGTGAAAACCGAACTTCGATGAGATCGCTGTTTTATTTATTCAATATACATATACGATTTATATATCATGGACACACCACTGCATACTACTACATCAATACTGCATGCACACGCATGCAAAAATTTTCTAAGGCACTAATTTTTTATATTAGGTATCTAAGCCTAATGCTAAGAACATTATTCATGTAATCCGCAATCCAAAACGTTATCATTTTATACAAACACAATTTTTACATGAAACAAACACTTGCATAAGTTGACAGTTCTAGTCGCGATTTTGGATTAAAAATAAGTAAAACACATTTAATAAATTTCTTGAACGTTTTTTGTTTTCGGTATAAAATCGAACAGTTTTGATTGTGTTACTTTATACTTTAATTGTGAGGATTTAAAATCTAAAAAGACAGTTAAAAAAATAATGTCTGGAAAAATAACTGTGTTCAGTTAAACGGATTTTAGAATCCCCTTTGAAAATAAAAATTGTAAATAAAAAAGTAAAATTTAATGAAATATTTATAGTCTTTACAAGAGAAATCTTTTCAAATTACCACATTCCTTTAATAAAAATATATTAAATACCTAGGAATTATAAATTTTAAGTAATATAATTATAATATTTAACAATTACAAAAAAGATGCTCTGTAATGTCTGTCATTTTTATGTTGCGACATTTGTAATGCTTTAAAATTAATTAATTTGTCAAAATAAAATTATTTTAAAAATAGTAAAAATCCTTATTTATCAAGAAATATTTAATAAAAATAAAGATGAGTATTCTGGAATGTTCTATATCTGTATTCAATAGCGCAGAAAAAAAATGTTCTAATAGAAATCGACGATTAAAAATTGCTGTATGGTTAAAATTCAATTAAAAAGCGTTTTTATTTTAAATTTGTGCACACTAGCTGGATTTGATTATTAAAATTCCAATTACAATAAACTGAAATGTGTTCTGGTGCACCATTTATTATCATCTATTTGACGATAGAACTGCCATAAAGAAATACGTATTCTCTTTAATCTGTATTGGAATACATAATCTCGTTCCCAATTAGCTATCCATCGGATATCGGTATCTACCACGATGTTTCCGTTCATCCTCGACATTCAAGCTGACGAGGCGCACACGTAAAAAATCGATAGTTGCCTCGATTTAATATAACACACCGTGTCGCTACGTGCGTCCTTCTACGCTCGAAAGCGGAATCCGACTTCCTCGTCCAGCGCAGCAGCAGAAATTGCTTCGTTGAAGCTTCGGGAAGACTAACAACTACAGTTAATTTGTTAGAATTAATTTGTTAGACTGTAAATCAACTAACAGTCTAATTATTGTATAATAAATTTACTACTGACATCGACTGTGATCAGTATTAATTAGATTATTAATTTTAATATAAACCACTGTCTCGATTATCTTCAATTAACCATGTAGAGATTACCAAATCGACTCAATGATCATCGTCAATTAATATGAACTTAATTATATTATCTGTTACTATCTCTGATTAATATGATTAATTGTTGAACAATAAAAACATAATAGATATCGTCAATTTTAGTTCGCTAATAGCTCATCACTACTACATGATGATGATCAATCCGAGAAACGTCACAATTTCTACACAGCATGTCTCGACACATCTCAACACGACAATTTATCGCACTCTACAGCCACTCTAAATATACGAAAATGCGATAGCGAACCGCACAATGATACGAACTCCTGGCCGAGCGAGAAATTTCAGCGCGTACGAGTTTTCTTCATGGTACTATTGATCTAGCAGCTTTAAACAAGATTAATCGTTGCCCTAGGCACACTCGATAGTGCACATTTCACACCCTGGGCGTGTCGTTACGCTGTTCGCAGACTGTCAATGGACTTCGGAGCAACGGCTCTTTCGGTGGTCTCCTATCGAGCAAACTTACAAGCTTGGTCAAGCTTGGAGATGGAGACGCGTATTCACAAAAAGCGAATATTTCTGTGTGAACTAACCTCCTGTTAACCAGTGTATGGTCGCAATTCTTCAGTCTGTCAAAGTGCCATTCCGTTGCAATATTGACAACTGAGAAAGAATGCAAACGGCACGAGCAACGATGTCACTGGATGCCACGGCAGTATGGTCCGTCGATGTCTGACCAATATGTGCTGTATCCACTTAGAATATCGTAGATCGAGTGGTGTGCGATGGCGGAACGAAAGTCCGTCTCTCGAGAATGTGAAGAATCGAAAGATAGGAGAATACAAGGATAGGAAGAGATAGCGAGGAGAGAAAAGGCAAGAAATGAAAATGAGAGAAAGAAAGAAGGGGAGAAAGAGAGGCCGAATGGCGCTCGAAGGAATGAGAAGAGGAATCGTCTGCAAGGATGGAAGCAGTGGACGAACAGACCCCTCGTGATCCGTAAGCTGGCGTGTTCCAACTGCGACCGCTCGACTGCTGTTCTACGTGGTAGGGAGAAGAGGTGGAAGAAGGGGATGTGCAGAGAGTGGGAAAATCGGAGAGGAAGAGAACATTAGTAAAGGAGAAAGAAGAAAAGAGAAAAACAACGAGAAGAAGAAGAATGGAAAAAGAAGAGTGAAAAGGGAGTCAAAGCGAGAAGGAAAAAAGAGCAAGAGAAGAGAAGGAAAGAAGAGAAGAAAGATGAAGGAGGAAAAAAAAGAGGTTGCAAAAATGGGAGAGAAAGAGAGAAAAAGAAAGAGAAAGACTGAGAAAGTTGAAACAAGAGAACCACAGTAATGATCAATTTGGCGCAGCCATCAAGAGGGAACAAAATTTTTAAAGGAGGGGTATATCTACGTCGCGCGTCGGTCAAACGGATTGCAGAAGAGGAGCAACGTTTTATGTTCGCAAAGAGCCAAACTAAAAAGCACTATCACGGCTGCGATTAGATCAGCAACGGTAATGAAGGACATTATATAACGGACATTTGTTTTGTGGAAAGAAAAGGAATAGAAGAATGAGAAAAAAGAAGTAAAAAAAGAAGAGATGGTTATAGAGAAAAAAAGCTCACTTATATAAGATGGAGGATATATCGAGGGATGACAATTTTTTCATATGAGCTTTTCAGAAGATAAGACGATGAGATGTTCATGATAACTAGTCCATTTATGATGGAAATTTAAAGAACTTCACCTCTTGAACGTAATGAAAAAAAAACGAATTATTAAAAGAACGAACCTTTTTAAACCTTATTAAAGAAAGCATTTTTGTAGAGAACATCAAGCGATTTAGCGAACATATGCAAAAATTAGAAAAAAGAATTTTTTGTAACTAACACTTTGATACGAAGAAAATCGTACAAAGTGGCACTAAAAGAACATGTGCGAATCTTTGATTATTCAAAATCAGAATAAAATTGAAATAAGAATTTGAGACAAGCGATTGCATACATAAATTTTAAAGTTTCTTTTGAAAAGAAGGAATCAACGAAGGATATTTAATAAAAAAAGATATATAATAAAAAAATGCGAAATGCGATATCGAAAAGAAGCTCAAGGCAGAGAAAGATAAGGAAAGGGTTGCACAGAAAATGCAACTAGAATGGAATAGAAAAGAGCGAACAAAATAAAATGAGCAAGAAAAGGGATATGTGCTCGTTCGCAGCTGGATTGCGGAAAAGGCCTTCCTTGCATCCCGATCCCGAAAAGGTATACGATAAGGACAGATCGTTAGGATGGGACTGGGAGGGGATAAGTGAGGGAAATCAGGACGGAGTGCGCGCGCGAAGTGGCACTAGACCATCGATCGACTACGCGCGGTGGTAGCCGCCGTCGCCGCCGCCATCGCCATCGTCGTCGTCGCTGTCGTCGTAACTAAACATTTTGTAGTGCTCGCAGATTCACTGCAGGGTTGAGACTTCTCGTGCGGACATGTGCGCATTTAGAAAGAAAAATAAGAGTAGAACTGCGGCTACGGTTATAAAACGGAAGATAAAAAAGCATATCTGGACAGAAAGGATAAAGCGAAAAAAGCAAACGAGTCAGTAAAGAGCATATAAAAAGCAATGTGAAGCATTGCGCATAATGGGAGCAGCATTGGTGATTGAACCAATCAAAAGGCGATCCACTTTGCAGGCGCTCACTTTAAAATGAAATTTGATTATAAGAAATGAAAATGCTTGAATTATGTAAAATTTGATAAAATAATTTCTATTCTATATATGAATATTTTGCGTTTATAAAGAAACTGTTCGAAAATGATAGTAAACGCAGTCCAGGCAGCTTTCTGAGATAAAAACAGCATGACTAATAGTTTCTGCGGTCTTCTAGGTCAAATAGGCCTAATGATATGAATCAAGAAGTCACCTTAGTGTGTCGCTTCGTGTGTCGTTATTAATGACTTCTTGGCAATATTTAATTTTAAACAAAGGTATAAAGAATACATTTTTTTTTTAATATGATTCTTTACAGAGAGAGTATTATTAATAAAAATACTGATATAATGAGAAATTTAATCGAAAAATTTAAATCTATCTATACGATGTAACGTATTGGCTTATCTAACCGAAATTCACGTCTATTCTTATCACTTCGCGTGACACGATATTAAAGAAATACACGCTGCATCGATCGTCTTTTCTTATTCATGTACGAGTACATTGACGTTACAAGAAGTCCGGCACATACGTATATTGATCTTGTGTAAAAAAACTGAAGGCCAACTATGTTTGCAAGATCGAAAAACATATTCAAGATTACTGATTTTTATTACATAGATTCTATATAAATTTTGATAAATCTACTTGATTATATTGAAAATATAGTCATAAAAATATTTAAAAGTAAAATATTTAAGAAAATCTTGAGAATATTTAATAAGAAATGTATATATATATTAATTTATTATTAATATAATATACATCGTATATTTTAAATAAATATTTTAAATATTTTAAATATTTATATAATTAAATAAATCTTTTCAAGAATGTTTGAAAGATCTTTCAAGTGTTTATAAATTTATTATACATATAATTTTAATCTCAAAAGTCATATAAATTTTATTTATTTTATCCGTTTATCAAAATTAATTTAATTACATAAACACTTTGTATATCCCCAGTTAAATTCAGTATTTATATCTCCAAAAAAATGTTCTTTTTTTAACAATAGTAGTTTATTCGTACTGTTTATAGCATGAAATGCGTTTGCGAAAAAATTTTCTGCCGATAAATTGTAATAATATTTGTTATCTGAAGATGAACAACGAAGGAAAAGTCTAAAGTGATCCAGAGAGGTCCAGAAGAAAATTATATTTTACTGTGACTTTATAAGAGAAATGATTGGATAATTTTCTTTATGCATATATTTATACGACTGTTCAAGTTGTGTAAATATATCCTTAGATGTTTTGTTTCAAAAACACAAATTTTCTGTTTTAAAAACATAAATTCTCTGCTTTAAAAACAAATTATTTTTTAATATAATTTTTATTTTTACAGCAGAGAATTTGTGTTTTTATAAGCCCGAATCTGCAATAAATTTTTAAGTCTTAAGCTATAGAAATGAACAAATTATAGTTAATGCTTCTCACATTTCACTGTAATTGATCAATTTCTTACGGCTTAAGCTGAGGTCTAATAGAAGTCGTAGCGATCTTAATTTGTAGAAAATTAACCAATATGAGAGAAATAATTGACTGATCAATTTTATATGGCACCCTAAGGCCGGAATCAGACTATGCATTGAAGATTGAGATTAAAGATTGAATTTCACCAATGAGAACAAAGAAATTTTGGCTCCTTTTATTCTGATTAGTCAAACATCAATTTTTCTTCAATCTCATTCTTCAATGCGTAATCTGATTTCAGCCTTAGGATGTTATCACATGCGACGTAATTTGCGTAAGCATAACTTGCATTCAGCCAATCAAACTTCAATTAAAATAACGCGTAGTACCTGATATTTGATATGATTTGATCAATTGACGCAAATTACGTTAGTATGCAAGTTACGCTGCATGTGATAACACCCTTATGTTCGACATTGGCAATGTTTTCGAACATACTCGAAGCAAGTGAATAAATACAATGTGAATAAGTAACGAAAAAATACAAAAATAAAAACTATGTTTTGTCTTTTTTGCAATTTTTTTCCAAAACGAAGTAAAAACGAGCATATCTCTACACGATCTTTTTTTTAGTTTTTTCTTAGTTTTCTTAGTTTTTTCGATCCCCTCCTGAAGTTTTGACATTTAAATTTTAAATACCTTGTATCAAATAATCCCCATAGCACAAATCTCCAAGGGATGTTTCAAAGAACATTCAGAGAATATCCCTATATTAGGTGTAGTAAAAACAAATCCATTATTTTTCCATTCAATTTCATGCAAAAATAATGGATTTCTTTTTACTATATCTAATATATTAATAATGTTTACCAGAATTGTCCTTCAAATAAAGTGTGCTATTAAGGAATATAATTAATTATAGTTAATCCATTTACTTAAGAAAGATTTTAAAATACAGATATAAAATAACTGGATTTTATAGTTTCTTTCTCTTTGTTAGATTTCTTTTATTTTATTAATATATTATATCTTCTGTTTTTATACTTTGATCAAAAAGTTCCCGGAATTTATTCAGAAAATTCAAAATACAAGTTTTATTCATCAAAAGTGATATTGTCCCCTTCAAAGTACTCCCCATCGACTGCAACGCACTTATGCCAGCGCTTGATCCAGCTCTCGAAATATTTCTGAAACTCTATTGTCGGTATAGCCATCAGAGCCCTCTTCGATTTTTCCATTATCTCCTTTCGGCTGTTAAAACACGTTCCCCGTAATGGTTTTTTCATGCCACTCATAAACGGCTGTTTTCTTTAGAGTATCACTGCCGAAGTTTCCCAATATTTCCAAGATTTTCACACCATTGAATCCATTTTTAACGCAAAATTTAATACAAACTCGTTGTTGCAAATTCAATTCCATTTTTAAAACTGTAAAAAATCAAAAATACGTGCAGAGGTAGATGTACTCAAGATGGCGTAACTTTTACAAATGTCGAGCTATGGTGATAAAATTTGGTGGGAATGTCAATGATAGATGCAACCTAACCAAAAAAACAGAACTCAAATCAGCTGACTCAGAGCATCACCTGATGGTAATTCCAGGAACTTTTTGATCAAGGTGGTATACATGTGTATCCAATATGACTTAAGTGCTATAATTTTTTTTTAAATCACAACTTATTTAAGTATTGAAATGTTTCATACTTTTTAATGTTCAGAAAGGTTCTTTCCTTATATTGATCATCAGTTTTTAATTTAAGACTCAGCAAAGATTACAAAAAGATCATAAAACTTAAGTAGGCCATATACGATGCAATTAGTTTATTTAAAAATATTTAAAAATATTACTAAATCTTATAAAATAAAATAATGACGAGATAACATACTTAAAATATCGTATTTAAAGCAAATATTATTCGAACATTCCTCTAAACATAAACCAGATGATCCAAAAGATTATAAAGAAAAATATAGTTTTGATGGTTTGGTGTATCCAATAAAACCTAAAATTAAATATTTTATCTATAAATAAAAACGAGAAACTTAAGATTAATCGAAAGTGAGATTTATTACCTTGCATATTTCATACGACTATCTTTTAACATACTATCATTTTCATTAAGTTGATAGAACCGTATGCCCTGATAATAATTAATTAAGTATTCTGTCCAATTAAATTCCATCATGTTAAACTTAAATAATTGTTGATCTTTCTCATTGAGATTATCCCACATTGATTGAATATTGTCAGTAGAATAATTCCATTCTGTGTTACTAAAAGGTTCGATTGCTTTACTAAATTTATCTACCTTCATATATAATTTCCACATTCTGAAATATATTGAATATTGTTAAAATTGTTCATATTATCGGTGTAATTTTATTTGATTTAAATAGAAACTATTATGATATATACATTAAAGTTCCTTCTACATTCATGATTAACTTTTAATCGAGGTTCAACTTATTCATTGTCTCTTTCCAATTCTAGAATTCGAAAGAGATGAGAAACGAGTTGTACTTTGGTTAAGAATTAACCAAATGAGTTATCGAACTAGGCCAATATAATAATTAACCAATGAGTTATCGAACTAGGCCAATATAATGGATATATTCAGTACTATGATCGTTCACCGAACGCTCAATGAATGATTGTAGATAGACTAAATGCACCCATTAATAGACACAGTATTTATATTTAAGGTCAATGCACGTAAAAATTTTAGTCATAATTGTAAGAGATTTAAAGGAAATATTATAAGCATAACAAAGAAACTATCAAGGCTGTGTGACTTGGCAAGACGAAAATCTACCAATATTTTCTTATGCAAGAAAAGATTCAGTACCAACTTCACGACACGAAACATGGATCTTTGTCTATGAATGTTCATGAGTTTCAACTAAAGGCTACAACTATGAAACGCGAAACATGAATCAGTATTCACAATTGATTCTTATTGTCGATTCTTACTTTAAAACTGTCTTAAGTACAAGTCTTAAGATGTCGTAAGTCAATCCGAGGACTGTATTAACATGTTAAGACATTATATTAGGAAGTTATATTAAGACAGTTTTAAAATAAAAACGGATTATGAATAGCGTTTCATGTTTCGCATTTCACAGTTGTAGCTCTTGAAACTCATGAACATATAGAGAGGGCAAAGATTTAGAGAGAGATATACCGTCCAACTGTACCATGCTATCTCTTCCATCATGGTTATGACGTTTCACTCGCATTGCTTCTGCATACAGGGGGCTTATTATGGTTTTTGAAATGAGGTGAAAATTATGAAAGTGATCGAATTTAGAATATTTATAATTTCATTGGTTAATGACCTAATGACTTTACTTATTTTTGTAATTTTCACTCTAAAGAATCATAATAAGCCCCCAGGATGCAGCAACGCTTAGCTCCAACACAGTAGCCAATCAATTTATTGCTTTTTACAGTTTTACAGTTTTATAATTACGATTAGAACTTTTATGTGCAATAGCCTTTGATACCTCGGGCTACGTCCAATACAGATACTGGCAGCATCCAAAAGTAAAGCAGGAAGAAAATGACCGAACCAAACGCAAAATCTGTATGATATCTCATGTTTGAAAAAAGTCATTAATGGTAAATATATAGCATTACGCAAGGGATACACTTTATTGATGTCAAGTAGTACATAAATGTATTCTTTCCAAGTAGGCCCATCGATTGGCGGAACAAAATTATAAATTAACATATCCTTGACCCGCCTAGAACGTAAATTTGCATTTAAATAAACAATAAAAATCTTACTGACCCATACATTTGAATATTCAATAATAAGAAATAGAATGGCCAAAATTAGATTTTTAATGCTTCAATAATTCAATTTGAATTACTATTGGGTTGTCCGGAAAGTTCGTGCCGCAAAAGATTTAAATTTAATAAATGTATATTAAAATTTAAATTTTCTGCGTTTCAATTTTTCTTCAAAATCGGCACTTTCCGGATAACCCAATACATATATACAATATATATATGTAGATATACACATATATATATATCATATTTATATATAGTCATTAATTCGAACTGCGCGCCAAATTGGTTTTTCGAACTTATAAACGCAATTAAACTTCTGTAAATATCACGAATTAAATTGACAAACAATTTTAATAATTTGATGCTCAATCAAGCACTCTATTAAAAAGATGTGCTGAAAAATTGTAAATAAATTTATTGCGGAAAATATTATTAATCGATCTGGTGTCGAACCTGGATCTCATGTATTTCGTACGAACGTTCTAAAGCCTTTAGACTACCAAGGATTTAATAAAATAAGGAGCTTATAAGGATTATAATATTTTGTTCTAATAAAAACTCTACAGGATATCCTGAAATTCGCGGATCAAAATACCACAGATGGATGGACAGATGGAATGGAAGTTTTCAAAAAATTAAGTAAAAAGATTATTTGTGAATTTTTATTTCAAGCAGTAGTTTGTGAGATGTAAAGGTTTTTATATAAGAGTTAAATAATTGGCCAAACCTTTATTATTTCATAAATTATTTTTTAAAATAAACATTCACAAATAACTTTTTTTATTTAATTTTTTGAAAACTTTCTTACTGTAATATTCGCAAATTTCGAGACAACTTGTATAGTCGAAGTATATTATATACTACATATGTAATTGTTTTCTTTGAATACATTACATAATATTCTTATGTACTCATTATGTTCCTCATATTTTCTTTTTTATAGTTACAATAATATAAATCATGAACTTGATCATACCCGTGTTGATTATGGACATCCCACGCGCTGGCAATTAAAGCGTTTGCAGTAAAATCAACAGGCACTATATTCGCCTTGTGATTGCCATTACAATGTATAAATCTTGCGACACCAAGTAGCAAACTCCTTACGAAACCTGATGGTCCATATATGTTGTCGATCCATCCGACAAGTGGTTCACTGGCGCTAGATATAACTAAAAGGAATTTCAATTATTTCTCTGCGTAGACGCACAAGTATTAAATTTAATTAAACGTACTCGTATGCAAGGATTCACACATTCCACGGTTGCTTATAGTTATTTTTAAATTATAGTTATTTTTAAATTATAAACTTTTACATTATACAGGATGTGTCCTAAGTACGCTAAAAGATTTTAAGGAGTGATTCCCCACACAAAAGAATTTACCTCAAGGAAAGAAAATCTCAAGACAAAAACTTTATATGGTTTTGAAACAGCTTAATTTCAAACGTATATGATGTCAAAATAAAAAAAAAGTCGTTTTTTTCTAAAAATTTCGAAAATCATTCAGATTATTTTAATGAAACTTTCCTTACGGAAAAAAATTATGTCACGTTACATAAAATCGTGTAATTAAAACATACAAATTATGTAACGAATTGTTCCAAATCAATATGATTTTTTTTTAAATGACGTAATTTCAAAATCACATGATTAGAAATAATATTAGAAATAATTTTATCCATCATATGATTTTTATAGTTGTCAAATCTTAAAGAATTGAATGATAAAAATAGAAGAAAAAAGAACATATCATTATGTGACTTTTCAAATTAATTTAAAAAAAATAGTTAATTTTAAAAAAAGTAATTTTAAAAAATCATGTACTGGTTTGGAATAATCCGTTGATTGTAATTAAAACATGTAAATCATATTGATTGTATGCAACTGAAACGTGATTTTTTTCAGTAGGATTATACGTATTAGGTGT
>NW_012130112.1:428565-432975 GCF_000143395.1 Atta cephalotes | reverse complement strand
ATATGTAATGTAAATTATATATTTTCAACATTGTGCCTATTAGAACACAATATGAAATATTAAGCACAAAATATTTTTTAAGAATTTAAGAATAAATTATAAAATAAGAAAATAATAAGAAAATAAAATAATGGTAAAAGTAACGGTTAAATTCGTTTATCATTACTATAAAAATGTAATGGTAATGACTATTATCGTTATAGACAGAAAAAGTAACGATCGTTAGTGAAAAAAAGTAACGGAAACGATAACACATTACTTCTCAACTCTAAATAAACTATTTAGTCAAAAATTTATTTGATTCTCTTCAAAACAATCTCCTCCAATGCTGCAATATATTTATGCCAACGTTTCTTCCGATATATCCTTGAAGCACATTTAAGGGTGCATTCCGAGTCACGCATGAAATGCATGATGCATCATTTGTCCTTGTTGTTTATCAAACAATAAAGAAGGAAATAATAAAGAAGGAAATAATAAAAAAGGAAAACAACAAAAACATCATGCATTTATGCGTAATTCAGAACGCACCCTAATAGTAGATTTCGGGCTAATATAATCTTTAAAAAAACGTGCAATGTAGAACTCACAAAGAGAAAGTGGCAAATTATTGTATATAATACTTCGTGAATGAGAACTCCATGTCCAATCAGGAGTCAGGTGACCAGTTTTCTCCAATCTCTTCTATGCCTATGGAGCTTTGATGCCCATATCCAATCAAGAGGAAACGAGATACACGTGATACAATTTGCCACTCTCTCCCTGTGAGGTTCTCTAGTGCAGTGTATTCTTTTTTATTGCATCTATTGATTCAAAATGATATCCATGAGGAAGAGTTCCGCATCGCTAATTGACCAATTTAAAATAAAATATTCTCACTGGTAAAGCAAAAGTTACTAGAAAACTCGGCCATAAGTAAAGCTGCCTTCCGTTTCAGGAAAGCATCATTTATCCTTGTTACTTATCGAATGTTAAACAAGGATAAAGTATGATTCATCATACACATCATGTGTGAAATGGAATGCACCCTGGATGTGTGGTATCGCACTGTGCGTTAACGGAATTCTCCCGTGGAATAATATTCGTTGAATGTTAGATATAAAATCACAAATAATAAGACAAGAAAAAGATATAAAAATTGATAAAAAATTCAATATGTACAAATTCACAACAGCCTTCAATATTTAAAATAATCTTAAATAATATAATGGGTAACTAAGAGCATAACATTAATATTAGCATACCTAATATGATATATAATAAATTTTGTTATATATTAGTATTTTTCGTTTTGTCTCTCGGGAATTGCTCGGGATCATTTCGAACAAACCCAGCATATTTGAAATGGACTCACAGTAGAGCTACATTCCAAAACTTTCTGAGGAAAATTCTACTCGAAATATAGTATACGTAATGTATACTATAGCATATAGAGTAAAATCTTCTTCAATGAGGAAGTTTTGGAACGTAATCTATATAGGTACGACATCGGTCACATGACGTCCGACATTTTTTACAACGTAATAATAATGTTATTATATAATCCAGAATAATAAAAAAATATAAAAATATACTTAATGGCCTAAAGTACAACTGACTGAACACTGAAAATTTCAAAGTACTGGTAAAAGTTTAAGATTATATAAAAAATTTATATATAAAAGAATGCATTTTTTTCAAGATCTTACAAGACTCTCTTCTTAATACTAATATTTTATTTTATTATTATGCTTGGTAAATACCTGTAATAAGGATTGTCTGTTTGGCGTAAAAACTTTGTATTGGTGTTCTGTGTGCTTCAGTTTTCATATTGTAGCGAGATCCGTGAGATAGAGGTTACGCCGTAATAACGTATAAATGCCGTGTATTCGGAATTGAATTCTTGCGTTTAATATATCCAGATCACTACATACATGGTAACACAATAAATAAAAAAAGAATGTTTGTAAAAAATGTTGTAAAAAAAATAAATAAATAATAAAATAAATAAATAAATAATAAATAATAAAAGAATAGTATGATATATTCTAGGCAACGATTTGATTTTAAAAGAAACAGTAGAAAAGAGATCTTTTTTAAATTGTCTTTTCGACAAATGATGACAAAAAGACATCGTTTTTAGATTGTTTTTTCAGCAAAACGAAAAGATGTCTATAGACTATTAGTCGATTCAGATTTGACTAAAAAATCGATTCTTGACTTCTCCAGTCTACTTATAGTCGACTTAGAATGTCAACTGTTAGTCAACTTTTTTTTAAACATTCGTATTAGTCGACTATTAGTCGACATTCGGGCTAACTTTGAAGTCGACTCTTGACTTCTCTCAACTTATAATCGACTTTTAGTCGACTTCGTGTTGTTTGTCAAAGCGTCGTCTTATCTTTGTCATTCTCCGAATGTCAAGAAGAACAACGCTTATATCAACTTGTGTCAAATGGAAACTGTGGAAAGCACCCATGTCAGGTATGTGTAAATGGACAGTCTCTTTCTGTGGACCGTCTATGGAAGGGATAACATGATATGTGAAATGGTGTATAGTTGGACGGGCAGACGGTCTCTCTCTAAATCTCCGCTCTCTCTCTCTGTCTATGGATTCATGAGTTTCAAAAAATACTATCAACTGAACACTGGAGACAGTACGATGCGTACACGTATTGATATCATTGCGCGTTCGTAGCACTTATCATCAATGGCCTAGTTTCCATCGAGGGTTTAATCCGGAAGAATGTAAGAACCAACTACAGTCAAGCATTCCCCTGTTCGACTGTAACAGGGGAATACTTCATATCATTGTGGAAGGATTACATGGTGTGTGACCAAACCACGCCTACTTTTGCGGATCAACTATGAAACACGAAACATGGTATTTATAGTCTGTTCTTATTTTAAATAATGTCTTAAGATGCTAATACAGTTCTCGGATTGACTTGTGACATTTTAAGACTGTACTTAAGATAGTCTTTAATACAATGTTAAGATATCATAAGTCAATCCAAAGACTGTATTTAAGACGATTTTAAAATAAAAATGAACTATGAATGCCCCATGTTTCGCGTTTTACAATTTAATATTTTGATAATTCCTTCCCATTATATGCGAAGCAAAAGTAGGCATGGTTTGGCCGAACTGCACACACCAATGTAATTCTTTCACCATGATATTGATGATAAGTGTTACGTTGAACACGCAGTGATATCTATTACGCGCAATATTATCTCCAATAGTATTCATTATTTATAATACATGTATTTATATTATTTATAGTATATTATCTGTAGTATACAAAGCGAGATTAAAAGAAATAAATATCGATTTTCCAACCTGACCAACTGATGTTGGATGTACTTGATTTGATGGCACCGAAGACTGAGAATTATGTACAAGTTTTGTTTCATTTATATATATATATATATATATATATATACGAAATGAATAAATAATGACAAGAGTAGACTCAGTTTTAATGTTCTTGACATATGACATATGTATATTGTGAAAAAACATAATATAATGGGCAATTAGAGAATACAACGCAGTTAATATCAGCATACAAAATGTGATATCCCCGTAAAAAAAAATGTTTAATGCATGAATATTTAAATAGCACACAGCGCTTACAAAGTATTAACAAAACGCTAAAAAAGCGTATATAATCGAAATGTGTCCATACATGTTCATATATATCTCTTTCCTTTGTAAAATTATTTTGTAGTGTAATAGAAATAATAATAGTAATGTTTAATACATATTTATATATATTTATACATGAAACATTTTTTTATTAAAAAATAACGTTCTAAAAGTTTTAGCTGTAATTCATTTTTCATTAACAAGTTATTAACAAAAAACTTGAGAATAAAAATTCAACACTATAATGAATAATTTAATAATTACATAATAAATTTCAAAATATTTACACATGTATCATAATATTTGACTTGTGTGAACAAGCGGCGCATACAACTACTAAGCTCAATCGCTTATAACTGTTAAAATGTTCTTTTGATAAAAGTATTTCTAAAAGTTTCATGTTTTTTTTAGGAAGAATTTAATTCTGCAATAAAAAAAGGGGAATTTTCATAAGAGAAGTGCAAATTATTCAAATACGAATTGCATTAGGTATTCAAATTCGATTTGTTTTAACTATAATTCAGACATGATATATATATGTATATATATATGTATATATATATGTATATATATACTTATACATAAATATAAATATCTATATATCTACATACTCACACAGCATGCGTGACAATTTGACGACTGAAGATAAATTTTCATGAGCTGCTCTAATCGGTTGTTTCAGCGACAAAAGGATCCTGATCCTTTTTGTCGCTGTAATACCCGGATGGAGCAATTTGTGAAATTTATCTTAATAGTTGACTTTTTTAGTCTAATTTAGAA
>NW_012130112.1:425063-428545 GCF_000143395.1 Atta cephalotes | reverse complement strand
TGCATGAAATTGAATGGAAAAATAATGGATTTCTTTTTACTACACCTAATATATGTTTAAAGAATGAAATTGATCATCGTTCGAGGTTATACATTTTTTTTATTCAATCAACAATAGACACAAAGATAAAGCGGGTTCACTTTTTTATGAAAAAAATTGATTGTCATTTGATTCATTCTTTACGTTAAAAATTTTTTTATAATAAATAGGATATCAGCAGAAAAGCATTGGGGAATTAGTAGAAAAAAATGTCTCTTATTTAATATTTTAAAATAAATCATTTCTGAGATCAATATCAAATAAATCATAATAAA
Source organism: Atta cephalotes (assembly GCF_000143395.1). Classification (NCBI taxonomy): domain Eukaryota; kingdom Metazoa; phylum Arthropoda; class Insecta; order Hymenoptera; family Formicidae; genus Atta; species Atta cephalotes. The sequence continues at coordinate 428,231 of NW_012130112.1, read as the reverse complement.
ATCATAATCAAATAAAATGATTTTGGAGGCTACAAATTTGAATTTATTTTTTTTCTCAGAAATGATTTATTCTATTGAAAATATTTAAGAGACCTTTTTCTGTTCATTTATCCTAATTATCATAAAAAGATTTTTAATTAAAATAAAAAGCGGCGTATCAATTTTTTTTTGTAAAACGCTTATCCTTGAGTTCATCTTCAATCGAATAAAAAAATAATGTATAGCCCGAAAAGATAATAGGCTCTATACTGTTAAATATACAACATTTTTTAAAAATATTTGAATGATTTTTGAAATTTTTGGAAAAAACAAAATTTTTTTCATATTTGATCATGTATCTTTGAAATTAAACCATTTCGGACATTTAGTCATATAAAATTTTCATCTTGAATTTGTATGAGGAATCATCTCTTGAAATCTTTTTGAGAAAGCGTACTTAAGACATACCCTGTATGTGCTATACTAATCGTGTTGCAAACTAATCGTGCAAAACGGTGAAAATAGTTGTACTATATATAACTTATACAGGAATGGAATTTAGTAAACTCTTCGCTAAAAAATCTATTAGTTTTTATAATTAATTATATTGTTACTTATTGCAGGTCGAAATATTCCAATTGGTAAATTTCCGCTTTCGTTTTTAAAGAGACTTTCTGCAATCGCCTTCGTGAATGTATATGTATTCGGCCATTGTGAGACGATTCTGCTCAAAAATGATAGATTGACTTTCTATAGTTATATTAATATATTTAACTATACTTTATTATATTCGGAATAGAAGAATTACTTAGAAATTTTCTCCTCGAATATGTTTTCGGGTAAGTTACGTGCGAACATGATAAGATATTTATAATTAATGGGATACGAATATAACCGTTCTTCGATATGTTTTATATGACAATTTGAGTATATTGTTGACACATGAATAAAGGACTGAAATAAACATTAAATTTAATTTATATTTTTTTCTTAAAATAAGTAAAAATTTTATGACATATATTAATTATATACATATACATAATATATATATATTATATGTATTATATATATTATATATATTAATAATTTATTAATAGTTCTTACTAATTATTATTGTTAAAATATACTATTAAAATATACTAGATCAATTACCTTCAAATTTGGCATGTGTTTTGCAAGTTTTAAGATGGTAGCGGTAGCATCAATGTTTTCTATTGTAGCAATTTTGATCTTTTCGTAGAATTTCATATTCGCTGCTATATGAAAAATTATGGATACCTATAATAATAATCGTTACACATTATTTTAAGTAATATAATTTTAATAGAAATATAAAAAAAAGAGAGAATTTATTTCTTTGTTGATAGTTATCCTAGATAGAATTAAAAAAAATTTAATGATATGTCATCAATTCTGAATTCATTTTCAGACGCAAAAAAAATTTTCTGAAAGGTTCTGAAAAGAATTCTTGTCAAAAAATGAACTTTATTATGTGTTTTCAAAAAAGATCTTAAAGACAACTATAAGAATATTTAATAAAAAAATGAGGAGTTCCATTTAAAAAATTTTAGTTAACTTTAGATAACTTGGTCTGACCATCTTCTCAAGAACAACAAGGTCATTAATTTCTTTTCCCCTTGAAACTATAAAATTCTTGTCTAAAACGTTTTTGCCTTAAACTTATGGATTTTAAAAAAATCGATTGAATAAATTAAAATGGTCCACCCTTGTGGGGTCTTGTATATATACATATACAAGATCTAAAAAATAGGATAGGGGCCGCATTGGGAGAGTAGAATTCAAGAGAAAAAAAAGTCTTAAAGACTTTTTTTGTTGATCCATTCTATGCCCCCAATACAGCTCCTACTTTATTTTTGAGACACCCTATATATAATATGTGTATATAAGTTCCAAAATATTTGGGACAATTTTTATATGCAGATAGAACGGAGTAAACTGAATCGAAAAGTTCTTTAAAACTTTTCAATTTTTGCAATAATTAAGGAGATATTAATTTCGAAAGATCACCGAATAAACACATATTCGACCGACCATTTCACCAAATGCACGAGTTATTAATTATTAAAAATCACCATATTAGCTTGGCTTACCGCCTAATAATGCAAGCGCACTTAGAAAGGCAGCACAGTGATTACTAAGATTACTAAAATAAAATAAATACTTTATTAGTAGTAAACAACTTGCCGCGTATCTAGTTCGCTTCGATCGCTGGACGATTATATAACTGCATCTCGTCGTGCACTTGTATTTGACGATAGGCTGCGCTAATATAACAATGATTTTTAATAATTAATAATTGTTAATTATTGCAAAAATTGAAAAGGTGTAGAGTACTTTTTGACTCAGTTTAATTCGCTCTATTTGCATATGAAAATTGTTCCAAATATTCTGTGAAACTTTAGTATAGTATATAAAATACTATACTATATAATATAAGCTTTTTTTAGACATACTAATATTACGTTAAAATATAATGTATATAGATGAGAGAGTAATAAATGTAATTTTAATTACCTTACTTATTAGCATGTTTTTATCACTTTCTGACAATCCCAAATCTTTGATATTGAAATCTCCTCTGATTGGTACGATTTTTTTTGCGAAAATTAGGTACTTCTTTTTTTACATGGTCATAAAGCTATGGATTATAGATTTATATAACAATTCACAAATATGTTATGTTTTGTTAGATACTGACCGGATTTTCAAGCATTTCGTCCAATCGGTTTTCAGGGCATTTGTCTTTTTGCGAACGTATTATCAGATATATCATAGAAATATCAGGGCAACTTCGTAATAGTTTCTCTGTCAACATTTTTCCAAGAAAGCCTGTACTTCCTATCAAACAAGATATAAAATAGAAAAATAATATACATACTAGTGATCAAAAATACCGGGATTGGTCCAATAAAACCAAGATTGTACGCGTCACCTCAAAAAAGTAAGGCGTTACCGTTATTATTATTTGAAAAGTAACAATTTCTTAATTTTTCGTTACTTTTTTTTATAATGCTAAAATTATTAAATTTTCAAATTACATTAGCTAATAATTAATTTAATATTAAATGTGAAAAATAAATATTCAAATTGGAAACTCTCTACTAACTAGTTTGTACAGGACAAACTTTTCTCTATATTAAATTTACCTATCAGTTTTATTAATTCTTT
>NW_012130112.1:420336-423228 GCF_000143395.1 Atta cephalotes | reverse complement strand
TATATATATATATATATATATATATATATATATATATATATTTGAAAAAGCATAAAATTTATGTTTTATATAATTAAGGAAAACTCTTTTTATAGCTTGGTTTCTTGTAAAAATTTTATACTTTTAGAATATTATAGAATCGCGGATATTCTTTTCTTTGGCTAAACCGAAAATAGAAATAATTTCTAATGTGATAACGGTGGAGTTTGTATACCTGGACGATCCGTCTCAGCCTAGAAGAATTATGAGGAAGTTATTTAAAGTATAGAAAGCTAAAAAATGATTGAGTTTATCCAAAGACTTTTCAAAACTGGTGGAAAGATTTCGGCTTTTTCGTTTATCCCAAGGAATGTAAATTTAATGTCACATAAAATTTATATATATGTATAAACATCTTGATTTTGATATATATGTCGTACTCAAAACTAAGTAATTCAATAAATGCACATTTATTGTAATCAATATTACAGTTACTTCAATAAATTTTACGTAAATTTATAGAATTTTAACTATAAATTTATAGAACATTAACTAGTAAGACTGCGTTCGAAATGTTTAATTGGGTGCTTCAGTGTATAATCTTATCTTTGTTTAACATTGGGTGAACAACATGGATAAAACAATACATGGAGGCACTCGCGTAATGTTTCCGAATGCAGTTTGGTGTATACATATTTACTAAAGTTTACTTTGTGATATATATACATACAGATAACACATATGATATATGATATGATATATATACACATATGATATGATATATATACCTCAGACGACACAAAATATTAAAAGATCTTTTTTAAATAAAATATTTAAAATAACTTAAAAAAGACGAAAAAAGTCTTTTTTGAATTGTCTTTCCGACAAAGCGAAAAGGTGTCTATGGCCAGTAGTCAGGTCTTATATTCAAGACTATCTTAAGTACGGTCTTAAAAAGAACCAATCAAAAGGCTGCATTAGTGTCTTAAGACGTTACTTAATGTATGAATATCTAAAAGGCATTGTTTTTAGATTGTCTTTTCAGCAAGACTAAAAGATGTCTATAAGATATCTAAAACTAAAAATTAAAAACTAAAAGTAGACATCTTTTTGTCATCTTTCTATGGTTGTCATTTTCGCAAAGCAAAAAGTCAATTAAAAGATATCTTTTCGTATTGCCGAAAAGACAACATGAAAAAGATATCTTTCCGTTATTATTATTTTGGTACTTTTTATCACTCATTCGCGAGCAGTACGCGAGATCGCCACCAGATGGACGTGATAGAGTTCAGTTTCTCGTGTTTGAAAATCATACAAGACAGAATAAAAGGTGCAGCATTATGAGATTTTACTTGTATTCTAATGAACTAATAAATTTGTTTTTGTAATTGAGTTCTCAAAGGGGAGTACAATGAAAGATAATCACTCTTGCATATAGGACATGGCAAACACGAAATAGGACGTCTATTGTCAGTCATGCAATTTTATTTCATTTTGTGTAAAAATTAATTTAGGAATCCGAAATGTTATTAAACATTATATGTCAAAATATAAGAATTAAAAAAAGTATTAGAAATGACTAAAAGATATCCAAAGAAGTCATCCTTTAATTATCATATGGATAAGATTATGTGTAAAGTAAACGAGCTAGATCAGTAAAAATTTTATACTATTTACTATTATGAAAAAAATATTAGAAATCCGAAATATTTATATTTCGTATTAAAAACTTTTGAACTTTTTTAAACCCTTGCATTTTTGCCATATATCCCAAGGGTGGGATGTATAGCTGCTCATAGGGGAAGGGGGAGGGGGAGAGGACATGTATGGCTCAAAAAAATTTACAAATAATGCATATAAATAAAATAAAATAACACACAATAACTTATAAAATGCATTTATAAACTTTTAAGGAATAAGAATGATAAATATGTATATGAAGTAATAAATAATAATTACAATCTTCCAGATATATTACAAGTGTTATGACATGAGGTATTTTATGTAATGTGTTATGTAATTTATTGTATTTAGTACACTGAATTCAATCTGCGCTTTGTATGCTTTGGGCATAAATCCCGCCTGTTAAAAATGCCATATATTCCAAATAAGTGGGATATACAAGACAACTAAACAAAGAATACAAGAGCAAAGTATTTGCATTTTGTTATACAACATATTTTACTATTTCTCTACACTCATATACACAAAATAATCACTAAGTCTTTTGCACGTCCTACAGTAATCATTTTATGTACATATTCCTCTACACTCATATATCACAAAATAATCACTAAGTCTTTTGCACGTCCTACAGTCATCTTTCAACAATAATCATTTTATATAGATTATAATTTTGTATATAGATTATAATTTTGATGGCGCTACTTAACACAGTGACAAATCGATTCAACTTACAATAATTTTATTAATATTAACAGTAAGAAACTGAAATCATAACACAATATTAATATAACACAAAGGCATGTATCAGAGTAGTTGCAGGAAAATTATCTTAAACTTTCTATTTATTCTGATTTCTGCGGCGTAAATCCCAGCGCGACGTATTTGCGGGATTATCCTATTAGATGACTAGCAATGTGACATCTGTCGTTTTTTAGTCATCATTTCGTCGACTATATTCTTTCATTAAAATTTTTATAACAATTGAGTCGTCTTTTAGTCATCTTTTAGACTTTGGCTCTCTGACACACACACACACACACACACACACACACACACACACACACACACACACACACACACACACACACACACACACACACACACACACACACACACACACACACACACACACTACAACTAACTAACTAACTAACTAAACTAACTTAACTAACTAATTAAAGTTAAATTAAACTTAAATTTAAATTTAATTTAATTAACTTAATTAAC
>NW_012130112.1:413736-420316 GCF_000143395.1 Atta cephalotes | reverse complement strand
CGTTTTAACGTTACTTTAACGTTTTACGTTACGTTACTTACTTACGTTACTTACTTACGTTACTCTACTACTACTACTACTACTACTACACACACACACACACACACACACACACACACACACACACACACACACACACACACACACACACACACACACACACACACACACACACACACACACACACACAATTAAAATATAAAAGAACTCAATTGAACAAGAAATTTTTAAGAAATTTTACTATTTATAGTATAACACTATTTATAGTAATACTTTAAAAATCGATTTTTAACCGATTTAATTGTATTCTACTTTAATTATATTATATCCTTATTTTAATTATATTATATCCTTTTTACATAATGTAATATATTTAAAGAATAATAAAATTAGATTCACAAAGTTTTTGGAAATATTAAATTTTATTTATATTACACCAAATTGATGAAAAAACAACTTATAGATGCCATAATATCGACTAAAAAAATTAACTAGTCATAACCTATAAAAATATTTTAATACAATAATCGTCGAATTGAATACAATGGCTGACTGACAATGGCTAATCGACTATATTTGGGACTATATTTTATCGACTAAAAAAGTCGACGTTCAGTCTGACTTCAAAGTCTTTTGACTTCTTCTGACTGACAGTCGATTACCAGCCGACTTCGTGGGTATACATATTTATATACATATAATGAACATTCCATTTGTTGATAACATTGTTTTATTTATTTATTTATTTATACGCTATCTGTAACGCAGCACAAATTTAATATACGCATCGACGAACATAAAATCGATATTTAAAAACCTCAAAATTCTTTGTCGTATCATCAGCTTAAGAACGACTATAAATTAAATTAGGAAAATATCAATATTCTAGATTCAGAAAAATCATTTTATAGAAGAATGATGTCCGAAATGATGCATATATAAAAAAAACAAAAATTAGAAGTAAATAAGCAAAGCGGCACAGACAACGATTTCCAGATATTTATTTGCCTATAATTAATAAATTTTCCTTTTTTCAACCTTAATATTACCATCTCTTTTCCTTCCCCTTTTTTTGAAAAAAAGTATAAACACAACATGCACAAATATAAATACATTATAATGTATCTCAAATTGTTGAATATAATTGAATATAATGTTGAATATAATTGAATATAATGTTGAATATTTTCTTGCCTCTGTCTGCTTCCCAGTGAGAAATGACAAGGGAATCGATATCGATTTGACATCGAAATCATTAAATTGATGTCGATTCGACATCGATTTCATCATTGATATTTCTTACTGTTTTGATTGGTCTTAATTACACAACCGTTTATAAAGAACTATGATATACACATAAATTCATATGAACATTATGATGATTACTGTGAAAAACACACGTATGATACAATAGAAATAATTTTAAACTTATGACTCATTTTAATATAATTATTCTTAAAAATTTGGAAATTTTGGAGTTTTTCTACAACAATCAATATTACGAAAATTAAAAATCATAAAGAGAATATTGAAAATATTGAAGATTGAGGTATTTTCGATAATTTCAAAACCGTTTTAAATTTTTAAATTACAATCAATTAATAATTTACAATCCAACACCTATCGCGAATTTATTTAGAAAAGAAACTACATCTTGAATTATATAACAATTTCTTTTAAATTTACAGTTGTATTCTTTTTACTATTGTAATGAACTTATATAACAAAGAAATCACATTTTAAATTATATTCCGATTTTAAAAATCTGTATATTTGAATTGTATAAATATTGAAGATGTCCAGATAGTGGCCGAAATGTTTATGAATTTTATATGTTTAACATAAATATTTGAACTATATGACATTCACTAAAAACATCGTGCGTTGTAGCTCCTTTTACGTAATTTGTACTTATATTATTGACTTATGTATGACTAATATATTATATAATTCTTATTCTATCTTTTCCCCTCCCATCGCAACGTTCCCTCCGCAAGGATCTGTTCTTGGTCATTTGCTTTTCAATCTTCGTCAGTGATCTTCTATAATCCGTCTTCTCCAAACTTCTCATGTACGCAGATGATGTTACTCTTCTTTAGTCCATTTACCTTTCTGATGCTGCAGACACTTTGGCAGCCGTAAATTGAAGTATAGTATTTACACATATTTTTACTTCAGGGAACAGAAAAATATCGGCTTAAAGGAATAGTTTGATTCTTTATTAATGTATGTAGTTTTTTGCTATTTTTATTAATAAATTTGTGTTTTAATACGCTCTTTATTATTAAATTGAATTGTTTCTTTCATTCCAAAATGTTGATTTTCAAAATGTTAAAAAAATTCTCAATTTCTGAAGTTAAATACCGAAAGTATATACTGATAACACAAAAACACAAAAACAAAACATGACGTGTTTTAAATCTTTTCTTATTATTATTTCTGTATTTACTATGTGCAAATTGATTATAAACCTATTGAAATCCTATTTCATATTGTCAAACAATTTAACTTTGTTAACTAATATATAAATCAATAATAAGAAGAAAAGAATAAATCTTGATGCAATTCTTCCACGAAAAATAGTCGCACCATAAATTGCTCCTTCAAGTTCTTTTACTTTTTCGATAATATGCTGTACTCCGGTCACTGTTGAGCGCAATTCGTGCCTCATCATGCATCGATTGATCTGTGTATGTGAACACTTATAGAATAATAAAATCATGTGAATTGCCAGCTTGTTACGATATCTGACAATAATGATGTCACATCGCGCGGCTCGCAAATCAACGTTCAGTCCTTTGTACCGGCGACATATACATTTACGACGATAACGATGTGACGGAATGTTTGTAGCTTCTTACGAGCTAACACGATGATTGCGAATTAGATGAATAAATTGCAACTGAATTACACCACTAAGCTAATGCAACATTAATGCCTCAGAGAATTCCTTATATCTTAAGAATTATCATTTGAATCATTGCGGTTCAGTCACAACGTTGAGTATTAATCTTCACTGTATAAACAAAGGTCATTTGTGATCAGATGATTTTTTAAATTATGAATATTTTGAAAATAAGTGAGTACAGGCGCGCCATTTCTCCTAGAAAAAAACTTGTGGCGTATGAGAAGGTGTATCCGTGGAAGCTTGACAGTGGATGTCATTTTCTCATTGAGAGGATATTCAAAATCGAGTGTGAGGATTAAAAGGATTGCGTGAATCTCACAATTTCTATTTTCTTTGAAGAAATATTTGATTCTAAATTCGCTCTAGATATAATCATCGTTAATGCTTTGATGTAAAAATATTATAAGTAAAAACATTATATTAATCATTTCCTTTTATTTTCCTTTTTACTCGATTTTTCAACTTGGTGAAGTGAATTAGTAATGTTTTATTCGAATCTGAGATAAAATACAAAATTCAAAATAATATAGACCAATAATTACCATAAAAATTCGGTTTTAAAACATTCTGAACATTACGTATAACATTAAACTTCTAGTTCATTTTATTTGAAGCTTATCTGCAGCGTTACGCAAACAGTCAGGAACTGACTGTTAGTAACAAAAATCGGAATGAAACATATTTAAAAACTATTTCGTTAAAGGTTACTAAGAGAATTCTAAAATTCAAAATAATGAATTCAATATAGTCGATCAAATAAAAAAAAATCCGATTATCATGAAATTCGGTTCGCTGTATTGGATACATCATTTTGAAGAATTTTAGAATTCTGAAGCCATAAGCGAATTCTATAATCGAAAATATTCGAATTAAAATTTTCCATAAGTTACTTTATTAGAAAACACCCATCTTCAAAAAGTTAAAATAAAAATCAAAGAGTTAAAATAAAGATTTCTAACAATTCTGATAGATGAAATCGTGATAAAAAACGTACATATCATATCTTCGAATTATAACTGAACCAACTTTTACTCCTATAGACGGGATAGGGCAATTTAAATAACGAGATATGTGAATTAAGAATTTATATTTATATCCGAACGACAATATATTGAGCATTTGTTATATCCGAGTGGTACAATATAAATATCGAAATAAAAAATACCATTGTTCTGAAACGCCTCGCGGCAAAATGACACGAGCGTTAACAATCAGAAAACGCTCAAAAAGACCGCATTTGTTTCTTGAGTTCTCTGTGAGCGATTTTTCTTATATCATACTCGCTAAATATCTACAACATTCGCTGATCGTTACAAAGTGACAACAAAATTGTGTGTAAAATTGAATTACATCTTGAAACGCACATTCTCGAACTCGCGAGATTATGTGTAAAAATACATCTTGCATCTCCTTTCTCTTCTTGCTTCGCAACTTAAAACATCACACATGTTCACAATTTTACGATAACAGTACAAGTGAAGAAGCAGTCGTGTCACATCAGAGGACAAAACCATCGATCTTACAAAAAACGAAAATTTTTAACGTCGGTTAAAATCGTAGTAAAATATTCTTTCCTCTGACACGAATTAAATTCTACATAATATTATAAAATTCTCCATGGAATATTTTTAAAGCTATTGAAAATGCTTTTAGAACTCTTTCATTAAATTTTGTAATATTTAACCCTAGAATCATAAGCTAACATCAATTAGGCGTTCAAAATTCTCAATTGATTTCAAGAATATTGATATACATACAATATATAGAAAAAAATTTATTTTCTTATAGAAATATATTGATCAGAATATTGATTTTCATTTTATTTGTACATAGTCTTTATAACTTTAAAATATATTTACATAAATAAATTTGAAAAATGCAATTTAAATAGTTTTTACACATCAAATAAATATAAATTTATCTTTATTAGGTTTAAGTAAGTATGCTTATCTTTCTAGGATTAAAAATAATTGGGATGTTTACGAAATTTTGTTTAGCATATTATATGGAAAAAAATTAATGTTGTATTAACTAATAACTAACTAAAAAAAATAATAATTAACTAATAACAGCATCTAATAATAGTCTTAGCTCTAATAATAGTCTAATTGAAAATAATCTTGTTAAGCCAATATATTCAATACTTATTAACAAAACAAATATGTCATGATTTTGTTTCAGTAAAATATTATTTGTTTATTATAATTATTAACAGAATTATTTTTAATTAAACTACTATTATTATTGCTTTTTTCTGTACATAATATCAGAAGTTGCAATTAATGCTTATACGGTCGACGCATTTAATTCATCTTGCTTTCGTTTCGCAATGCGAATGTTAATTTCATTTACTGTTATATCTTAACAAATACCGGATGTGCTATGCGAATTATGTATGTAACGCGAATTTTTTAATGCAACAAAAGCGTGGCAAATTCAAGAGATGGTCATTCGTTTTTATCATTGTTCATACAATGTAAATGCAATATCTTTTTTCTCTATAAATAAATCTTCACAATAAATAAAAATCATAAAAGGCGTTGCAACAATCGTTACACTTACGTAAATGGGATTAAATGCAACAATTATATCAAACCGTTGCGACGTTTGCTTCTCGTATTAGAAATGCTACGTAGAAAATAAAAAGATTTTAAGTAAAGAAATAAGTCTGAGAAAAACAGACAGACAGAGAGAGAGAGAGAGAGAGGGAGGGGAGGGGAGAAAGGAGAGAGGAGAGGGGAGGGGGGAGGAAAGCTCGAGTTAGATGATCAACGTTTCAATTGGTCATTTTATGATATGTTGGATAATGAACATATAAGGAAACTTGGAGGAAATCATTACTTCAATGGAAAGAATTGTTTTCATCTTGTTAGTGTTCATTTATTTTTAACTAAAAGTGTTAATATTATCGATAACAATAGAGTACAACTGTTTTACTCTTTGAGATATCCAATTTTTTTTCTCGTAAGTATTCAATTGTTTTTCAAGTTAAATTTTATAATTAGATCAAAAATTTGAAATCAAATGAAAAATTGATTGCTTTAAAAATAATTACAACGTTAGTTAGCAAAAATATATTTGTTTACAAAAAATAAAATGAAAATTTAAAGTTTTCTATATTCCTGGATTAAATCTCTTAGAATAGAAAGAGATACTTGATACATTTTATTGATATATTTTAATCTCTAAATTTAATCTACTAAAATGTAAATTATTTTTAAAATTATTATAAATTTATTATAAATTATTATAAATTTTTCAACATGAATTTTCGTTTTTCAATAAATTTTTTAATCAATACGGTTAGAGACACTATTAAAATATCTATAATACAGCATTAGAATGTTTTGATTTATTCAAAAAATAAAAAAAATTTTTAATAAATCCCAGACTCTTTTAATAATAAATTACTTATGCATCTACTAACATTTATATAACATAGGTGGATACAAAAAGAAAATGTGTTTATTTCATCTGGAGCATTTTTACTTAGCTAATCTATCAAAGGGAAAGGGGAAGAAAGAGAGAGAGAGAGAGAGAGAGAGAGAGAGAGAGAGAGAGAGAGAGAGAGAAGAGAGAGAGAAAGAAAAGAAGAAGAAGAAGAAGAAGACGTACGACGGTCGTAAGTAACGGTTAGGTTGGTTAGTTAGTTAGTTAACTAAACTAACGTAC
>NW_012130112.1:353022-413716 GCF_000143395.1 Atta cephalotes | reverse complement strand
GTAGTAGTACGAGAGTAGTAGAGAGAGANAGNGANAGAGAGAGAGAGAGAAAGAGAGAAGTCGAAGAAAAAAAAAGAGCAAGAAAGAGAAAGCGTACGCGCTTGCATACGTGTGGTTTGTATGTTTACAATACTGCAATTTAGAATACATAAGTATAAGTACGTATATTACAATACTGGAACTGTAACTAAAGGGATCTTAAGAAGATGCAGGAGCCGCCTATTATCAATAAAATTAGAACAAAAACATCAAAAATTAGCATTTTTGATGTTTTTGTTCCTATTCAATTTCTTCGTTTCATAGAATAAAAATTCCTTTTTTACCATTAAAATATATATGCTAATCTACCTGACGTTAGTGTATATTAGCATGTATATTTTAATAATAAAAAAGGAAAAGGAATTTTTATTCTGTAAAATTACTACGAAGAAATAGGACAGAAACAAAAATACTAGTTTTGTCGCTTGTTGTAATACACATGGCACACTTTAGCATCCCCTTAACTTGAATTTTGGGTTTAGAGAATATTAAGCTGCGATTTGCTCCGCAATGATGCAAAACGTTAGCTTATTCTTTCCATATAATTTCAGTGAGAACTTGTCTGTGGTTCATACAAGGCATTCATTCCGATTAGTCATTCCAAGGAGACGTGTTTTTTCGCGCTTTCTCGAAATGTGCACATGAGCATCCCGTGTTAGTGAAGTCATCTTTTCAGCATAACACAACGATTTGTAACTCATATGATCGCCTAATAGTCTTCGTTCCGCTAGTTTTTGTGCCGCTCGCAAGGCTTATTCAATGTAAAAACATTATTTGTCTCCTCTCGGCGAATGGATCGGAAGGCACGCATCAATAATATTAGGTATCATCCTCTCTTCTCGTCAGGATCGAATCGGAGTCTCTCTGGGTTTTTCCTTCGCATAGAAGAACATGTCTCGCAATCAAGATATAGTGCAACGTCTCTTTAGCCTCGAATGTAAATTTAAGATTATGATTTTGTTGTGCGTCCTTTTGCCCTGCACTCGATGTGAATCGTGCCAAGGACACAACGCGAGTATTATGCCATGCACTAATGAGCGATAGAGCCTTGACTTGATGTTCAAAGCTCGTTAACTTATGATGATTCGCGTGATTTTTCTCATCAGAAGAAAACGATGATATAGTATTGTAGTATAATATAAGTTCCTCCTTCGCTTGCCCAACGAAATCGCAATTGACTTCTTCAGAATTATGCGCAAGAAAACGCGCGACAGAAAAATTATGGCGCAATCGAGAAGACGAATAGAGATGTGTAAATTATTCGAATACAAATTGAATTGAATCGAATTAGATAAGATTTGATTCGATTCGGATTTTAATTTCTATAATTCAAACTCCAAAATTTTATTCAAAAATTTTGAATTTAAGAATTTTGATTACAAATCACATATATTGAATTTCTCACACACCTACGCGCGTATAAAGAGAGAGAAAGAGAGAGAGAGAAGGGGAGAAAGAAGAAAAGGAGGGAGAAAAGTTGCCGATATTGACATAGGTTTCCTAAAGAGACATTTCTTGAAAATTATTACTTTTTATTAATACTGATAAAAACATAATCTATTTAAATAATTGAAGACATAAAAACTTTTAAATCTTGTTTCTGTACAAAAGTCATCAGTTAAAAACAAATTCTGCAAATGTGAAAAGAATTCTTACAAAGAATTCTTTCTTATATAATTTAAATAATAAAAAAGTGTTAGTTGACAATATTATACCATTTTATATGTTTTTGTAGTTTCCTAATCAGTTTTATTTATATTATTTCTTTTTCATTTTTTTCATATTAAAAAGTATATTTTAAATATAAAATAGTAGCATAAATGCAGCTTACACTGGCAAACCTGTCCGTAAGATCATAAGCTAATTTAATCTTTATCTTGCATTACAGTGTCAAATAGCCCTATCGGAGCTGAAAATAATCGTTTATATTTATAGGAAAATCTTCAAAAAAAGAATCTGTTGTAATACAGGTTGTGTCTTGCAGAACAGTATAAAGTATGCGTATAAATAAAAAATATTTTATATTTTAAGAAATAAAAAGATTCTTATATATTTATTTGTAGGTATTTTGTACAGATAACTCCTGTGAAAGAAAAAAAATAAATTATACAACATTACTGTCTACTATGTCAATTTGGGAGCTATTTTGTCAGACGCTCATTTTTATTTATTTTATAAAAATGTTAATTATTGCAAAATTGCAAACAGTATCATAAAATTCTGCTATATGTATCTCATAGTAGATATTTCTAGTTTAGGTTTATGTTTAAATTTTATTTTTAACTTTTGTTTGTAAAATATTATCTAACAAAGTGATATGTCGATATCGATAACCTTCCAATATATATATATATATATATATACATATATATCTTATAATAATTATTATATAATTATTATATACATCATATTCTCACCGACAAGCAAAACAGTGCGGTCAAGTAATATTTGTTCAAGTAATATTTTATTATTAGGTCTACACACAAATTTTGACATGTACTGTGACCAATTGTAAGTTAAGTTATTGTCAAATTGTAAATTTAAATATATAGATATGAAAAAATATATAATGAGCTGTGAATATTGATAGCAAAATAAATTCTGTATTATTTTATTTCAATTTTCTATATGTAATGTATGATATACAAATTGGTACATTGGAGTATTTTAATAATTGATTTATAATTTTTAATTGTTTCAATCACTATGATACTAACAATAAATAGATATATTTTACTTTATCAAAAAATATTGAAATATAAAAAAAAGCGCCAATATTTTTCATCTCAATAACGTTTTATACAACATTTATTAATATTTCTTATGTAAAACTTCTGAAAAATTAATTATAAAAATATTTTTATATAAAACATTTCAATTATATAAAAAAACGCAACAAAAAATAAAATATAATAAAAAGCTAAAGGAGTGAAATTAAAATATTATTTAGTGTATATTTAGGCCAATAGTATATCGTAAGATATATTTAAAGAAATGAATTAATTCTATAATAAGCGACGAATATATTAAAGATAAAATTTGAAAATGGACAAAATCCAACAGTAGCTTATTTGACAAACTTCGTGTACCTGTTTCATGTATAATACATTTCATATGAGAGACTTATTGTTTGTTAATTTCAAAATACTTTTCATGATTCAATTAAAATTTAATTTATGCGTAAAAAGTGAATTACTACTTCAGATACTACGATAATAACAATAAATAAAGGATATCTTTTTCTTATCAATTTTGTATTAAATATTTAAACATACATATATATGCGCGCGCATATATTTACCTTAAAATAAATTTATATCATATAATCAATATTATTTTTCTTAAATCAAAAATTGTTTTCATCTATGTTTAAATTCAATTTATGTATAATTATATTAAAAAATCAAAATTTTATTCGATTCGATTAAAAAAAATATTGATTTATCTCTACAAATCTCTCTTAAATGCAAATTCGACTTTTTCACAAGATTGTGATATCCTTTCGAAAAATTAGTATTTTATGAACTATTTCGATTTTTCGAAGAATGCGAAAGACGGTAGAAAAGCGAAGGAGAAGTATAAAATAGACGATAATAATATAAAAATATGATAATTTTTTAACACGGCGCACTAGGAACACAATACGTAATAAAATATAAAACTATGATTAATTAATGTTGATATGAATGGTTTCGGTATGGATGGGATAGCGAGATTGCAAATGAGATTGCAACGACTCTAACTTTATAAGATTATTAACAAAAATATTTAAAAAATATTAAAAAATATATATCCTTAAGTAATAATTATAAAAAATAACTAAATAATTATAATATAATTATAAAAAGTAAATATATATATATATATATATATATCTAGAAAATATAAAAGTCAGACTATATTATTTAATAATTGTAGGAAACTCATTAAGGACTTAAGAATCAAGAATAGGTGCGTTCGGCAAATCGGAGGCGTCCGTTTGCTCTTTTCCCTCGAAAATCGTTCGGCAATTCGCATCTTTCTGCTACATGTCATCTCATTTGCATTCGATATTAACATTTCTAAAACCAATCGAGCTGCTCGATCCGGATTCAAAGACCGAGTTCGCAGAGTTAATGCAGATTTTTGCGCCTTAATTAATTTCATAACCTGTATTTATGATAATGCTATCAAATAGAAATTGATGGAGTACATTATTTAATAAGGAAAGTAAATTTTTAATTCTCTTCCTCTTTATAATATATTAAACTAATATAAATCAAGTGATGTAACTTATAAATTGCAGAAATTTATTTTGCAATGTAGTATTTTCTTTTAAGAAAACACACCTTGCATATGAGTCTGTATTCATGTAATGATCTATTTTTAGTATATAAGACTATTATCAGTTTTCTAGTAAAGCGAAAGAAATTTTCAATTAATAGGGTATTTTTTATTTATTCATAAAAATAAACAATTTCATTTTATAATCTAATCTTAAAGGACAGCTCTGTAGCGTTCGTTCGAATTAATTCTTGGCACTCGGATTGCTGAAAGATCATGTGATCAAGCTTACCATCTGCCAGTTCGCATCTCAGATTTACATTGCCAAACGCATCTAATCTTATCGTTGCAAAATAATCTCTTCATCCCGTCCAACCAGGAATCTCGGTCGACATAGTCGGCCTTCTCCAGCAGCATGTTTCTTTTTTTCTCTTTTATATTTCATCGTGCCCAAAAATCTCTTACAATCATCGCCTCGGACATATGGCACCGAGAGCGGAAGTATAGTACGATACTTCCGCAGGATACGAAAAAAAAGAGGCGATAACGAGAAAGTGTTTCGTGAATGTGCTCGAGGGAAGGCACGACCGATGTCGGGCGCGCCAGCACCCGCTCGTGTTATCACGCGGCGTATTATCCAGACGATGACTAGATAATATTCGGAAAGGGGGAGGAGGAGGATAAAAAGAGGAGGCGAGGGTTAAGAGGAATGAAATGGAGGAGGGAAGTCGCTTCGGGGCACTCTCCATTCATTGTGACACATTTATTTCAGGCGGCAGCCGCGCTCTCGATTGACGCAATAACGCGCGACGCGTAATAATTGATGACGAGGTATCTCGCTACTTCTCTCGCAATACGAATCATGGGGATTATAATTACGTAAATGTACGTATTTTTCCATGCTTATGTTTCGAGCCATCTGTATCTTTTTTTCAAGCAAGTTAAAAATTAGAATTGACGGTTGAATGAACACGACAGTAATACGATTAGCAATTATTACAAAATTGTTTGAATGACATTAAAACTCCTAGCTATTAATTCATCAGAATATATTTGGATGTTAAATGACATCCTAACGAGATATTAGAAAGAAAAATCTGACTCCGGATTCTCTTTTTAATTAAGAGAAAGTACGTCGTATCCGATACATCCTGTTAGATATCTACTTTGACCTGATTATACTGCGAATCGGATGTCGTCAATGAGTACGCGTGTAATTGATGAAACTGTTGATTACACAAAGGAACTTTTTGGAAATCTCATTGTGATTGGCAGTCTTCCTAACAAAATATTGTCCCTCGTTCCTTCTGTACACTTTAATGTCAGATGCGATCATTCGATTTTGTTTGGTATATTAAATGGGGGATGCCGTTGGTGTAGGAAAATTACGCTCATTTGCTACTAAACGTACAATAAAAATACGGACGATCATATTTATGGGAAAACAATTTAGCAACGAAAAAAAGAGGCTAGCTAGAGGTCGATAAAGCTATAGAATCATTTATGCCTATATCATGCATAGGAGATCCTTTCTCCCTTCTTGAGAAAATAAAATTTCTATACATTACACGAAATATCTTACAAAATTAATTCTACAATAATAAAAATATTTCTTTGGAATTCAGAGAGATGTATAATAA
The DNA here is from genome assembly GCF_000143395.1 of Atta cephalotes. Classification (NCBI taxonomy): domain Eukaryota; kingdom Metazoa; phylum Arthropoda; class Insecta; order Hymenoptera; family Formicidae; genus Atta; species Atta cephalotes. The sequence continues at coordinate 407,774 of NW_012130112.1, read as the reverse complement.
AATAGTAAAAGATATAGACATATAAAATAGTAAATTCTGTCTTCCAGACCCGGAGATCCTCCTCCAGGGATAAAAATTATCACTTTCATTCGACCTCTGTAAAGAAAAGCCTAATTTGATGATGTGATCGTGTAAAAATTTAATCGGCGAAATTCTCTATGCCGTTTTGCGGTACACTATTTCTCTATAATATATGTGCCTGCCTCTTACTCGCACTTGAATCGAATGTATGTATGCGCACGCGGCTATATGTGTACGTGTGAGGTCATTAGTGAAACGGTTGGTATCGCGTCAGCCGGTCGGCGTATAACCGGCACTCGAATTGCATTAAGGCGGTAACGATCGCACTTGGTTCACCAGGGTCAAGCGTAGGACCTTCATCACTTTCAACCTTGCTGATTATCACTTACACTTACTCTTACCGTCGAGCAGCTTTTTCCAGAGGTCGAACTGCTCACTGTACTTGACCATGTGTATGCTAATGCCGCGTTGGATGTTGCAGGCCGTGTATTGTATCCGTTTATTCAGAAATTCATTGGCGTGCGAGCGCTTGATGCCGAGCCTATGCGCGACGATGCCCGTTGTGAATACATCCTCGAGCTTTAGGTATGTCTGATCTAGGGCGGCATCGTACAAACGACGCACCGTATCACTCGACAACAGGTATGCCGGACCAGTGGTAAAGTCTGGAAACACAGACTGCTGGAATTGTGCCTGTGACACATAGTACTTGCTCTTGCGGTTCCGGATTGGCTTCCACTTTCTGGCCAGTCGACCGAATATCACGTTACGATCTTTGACGTGTTTATATACGAACGCTAACAGTCGCGGTACATTGATGAACATGTCATCATCGGTTTTTAGCAGATATTTCACTTTAGAACAATAGGTATCTACCCACTCCAATGTCGAAATGGTTTTGAGAGTGAGATTTGAATAGGAGTCAAGGAAACGACCACGTATCACATCGTTGTACATGTTTTGTTCCTTACGCAGGATCGTCTCCACTCTTGGATCAAGAGTGGTACCAAGCATGAAGAGCACACTCATATCACTGCGCTGACCAAAGTGCCCCCAGGTCTGCCGAATCGCAGTCCGCGCCTCTAGATGGGTCGGTGCGGACATCACAATCATCACTAAATCCATGTTCTTGCCGAGATTTGGGCAACGCTCAGGAATTGATACGATGTGTCCAGCTTCGTATATGGCACGTGCCGAATCGTTGCGAACTATGATTGGCGCCAACTTAGTCACATTGGTAACTCTTGCCATCTCAAGCTTCTCGTTTACCTTCTGCTTCGAGTTGATCAACGTGCTCACGGAAGACAACGAGGACAAAGACTGTACGCTGGAGGACGTTGACAATGTAGTGAAAATCAAGGAGCTGTTGCTAGAGTTGTGCGCTACGTATGGGCTTAGAGACATGTTGTCTGAGCTAGAGTTTTTAGATTGACTGAGATTTGTGTGAATATGAAGGCCATCTTGGTATGCAGAATAATCTGAAATTTATTAATTCTGGATAACGATTAATTGATAAAAAAAAATGTGCCGAAATATTGAAAAACATTGATCATTGTTTTGCTTTACAAAATGTTTAAAAAATATTGATGATTGATTTAAACAAAATTTGTAAAGTGTTTTTGTTTTATATAAAAAAAAATAACAGGAGATAATATAATTTGAATTTGTAAATAAAATAATAAACAAACAGAGCACGAATAGTATTTATTGCTTCTTAATTTAGTTTTATTTCTTTGATTATCAAATTTATTATTTCTTTAAAACCGAAACAGCAGCTTTAATAATCTCATCAAGATAAAAACAGAGCCAGTAAGAATTTTATAAATATAATAATACTTACTGGTGTTTCGTGGTAAACTATACTGGCGAACATCATACACAGTGGTACGATAATACGCATAGAAGGTCAGGCCGATCAGTACGAGGATAAGGGTCTGTAGAAAACGACTCCTGAGATGCAGATAGTGGAACATGACGAATACTTGCTCTGGTCACTCTTCTCTCTCTCTTTTCCTCTTCTTTTTTTTTCACGATGTGAAATCACCTGCAAAGACTATATCATCGTGTTGTGCCCCAAACAACCTGAGGACCGTCGTTACTTCCTCATAGACTCCACCACGGATCGGAGCATCACTATGTGCCACCGTACGACCGATTATTCCCATACTGCGCGCTAGGCCCCACTCGCCATCCGTTTCACTTTCCGTCTGTTGTCCGCCTGTTCCCTCACTCAAGACGGAGGGGACAGAGAAGAATTGCAGTTGACTTTAGCGACTAGTCCGCCAATCCGTTACGCATTGTTTCCAAGAGGACAGGCTCTTTAGCGTCCAAGCTACTTTAGCGTGTCGCATCACACAAGATATAAGCACTTCGACGTCAACAACTGTATTCGACAATGCTGAAAAGAGTTGGAGAGCAGTGATGTACATTGGAGTCCGAGCACTCCGAGCACGCTGTGTTCGGCTAAACTCGACTCAGCACGACTTGGACTGAGCGCGACAGCGAGATACATCTCATGTTCTTCTTCTCACGTTCAGCAACTTTCGGCTGCAGCCATTCCAAAATTATTGTGGTACTGCCAGTACTACTGTAACGTCGTATTTCGGAATGACATTGTAATAGACTAAATAGGCGCCATAGACAAACATATTAAATTTTGAAAGCAACAGCGATATTTCTTCTGAAGAAGAACTAATTATGCCAATTCAAGTAGTTCGACTTCGTGTTAAAATTAAATTATATGAACACAGTTAATGAATATTCAGATGTGAAGCTTAAGGCTGATACATAGTCGATTCTGATCTTAAATTCTGTGGGATCGATTCAAAGAAAGTGAAAATTACAAAAGTGAGCAAATTTACTAAATACTGATGAATAAAATTATCAGTATTCTAGTAAATTCGCTCACTTTTGTAATTTTCACTTCAAGATACAGAATCAATTCCCCTTAAGATGTCACGAACCAATCAAAGGGCCGCATTAACGTCTTAAGACATTACTTAAAGACGGTCTTGAAATAAGAACCGATCATCTTCTGCACTTAAATATAATGTATATATTCTTTATTTTCTGGATCGAATATTTCCGCATCTTGTACTTCCTTAGTAATGGTCGGCTTTTTCATGAACAAGAACTACAGCTGCGTTCAGCAGAAAAAGCAGCTTTGCAACTATTGTAAAATTCTTGAATGTGATTGATTTATACATTTAAATCCAATGAGGAACTAAGGACAAGACCAATCATATTAGAGAATTTTACTACAGTTGCAAAGCTGTTTTGCGATTAAGAAAAAGGCTCTTATGTCCTTTCTCTTTCTTTCTGTCGTGTCTATTTCTCTCTCTTTCTATTTTCAATTTCTGCCTGATATGTTGATCAAATAAGGTTTTTCAAGCTTATTAATTGACTACAAAACTGAAAGGTTCTCGGATCTCTCTATTCTGTACCCAATCAATAGACTTGAAAAGCCTTGTCGACCGACACATGAAATATTAGCTTTTCTCATACCAATGCTCCGTCAATCTTAGATGTTCCAAAATCTCTGTCAGTGCTGAAAATGTATAGGCTATTCTACATTGGTCGTAGACATCGCAAGCTTGTTGCTTTACCCAATCCGATGCTTTAATTTTAAAATCGCATGATGTTTATGATACTTTCGTTTACAATACGACCAATGTAAAATGGCCTTAACATAAACTGTAAATTTTCAGCTGGCAGTGAATTTTGGAACACAGCCTTATAAGTATATGGTCTAACTCAGTCCAACTTGTTACTTCGTGATTGGTAGGCGGGGAATTGGTAGAATTTTATATTTACTAAAATTTCGTAAGATATTTCATCAAGTACAAGTAAAACGATTTTTAAAATGGTATGTATAAAGATATTTAATTTCAAATGAAATTGATAGCTTTCATTGGAGCCGACAAAAATGCATAAAAGAAATACATATTCTAAAAGTAATAATTTTTCTTGACATTCTGTAATTGACATTTTATTCTGTCAGGTGGTTGAACTATTTTTTTGATAAACAGCTATAATATGTGATGTTTGATCATTAAAAAATCAAAATAGATTATAGTATCATCTTTATTTATAAAATTTACCTATCGAAATAAAAAAATACTTTAATAATTATTTTCTTTTCATATTTAATGCAAACGATTAAATAATATCTAAGTAAGTATATTGAGCTTTGAATGCTTATTCTTTATAGATACGATTTATCCTTATACAAAATAGGGCCGGTAAGACTAGATTAGCGAAGTGGTATATGAATTTTGACGATGACGAAAAGCAGAAGTTGATAGAGGAAGTTCATGCTGTGGTTACTGTCAGAGATGCTAAGCATACAAATTTTGTCGAGGTTGGCTTGACATAATGCAATTGTTCTTACATTATCATGCAATATCATTAAACATTAAATATATTCCAGTTTCGCAATTTCAAGATAGTATACAGACGATACGCAGGATTGTATTTCTGCATCTGCGTCGATGTTAACGACAATAATCTCTGTTACTTGGAAGCGATACATAATTTCGTGGAGGTGTTGAACGAATACTTTCACAATGTATGCGAGTTGGATTTAGTCTTTAATTTTTACAAGGTACTTTTTTTTCTTCAGTGACACATTTTTGTCACAACCTTACAAGTTAAATGAAATTTTTGAGAATTACTTGAGAATTTCATTATCTTATAATTCTTGTATACTGGACATAGAAATGCTTGCAGTACAGCAGGATAACACAATAGTAGCCAATAACATTACAATTAAGGAAACAGATTAACTACTGCATTATGTTTTGCTGTATAAGCATTGCCACATCCAGTGTAAAGAATCCATTAATTGATTAATATATAATAGTTTTACTTTATTACCTTATCATTACTCAATTGCATATTTGATGATATGTTATGACAACTGTATTTTAGGTATACACTGTTGTGGACGAAATGTTTTTAGCTGGCGAGATCAGAGAGACAAGCCAAACTAAAGTGCTAAAGCAACTCTTGATGTTAAATTCCTTGGAATAAGGCTCTCGCTTTTATGTATTAATAAATATTCTAAATAAGTGTCCGACTGAATATACATCCATAATATGTAGATTATGTCGCGTAAGACATGCATATAAATACTTCACGTAAAAACACATGATTTGTTTCACGAAAAGCGCTAGATGTATGATAATTAGTAGCGCTAGATCTACATAATTTTTTTTGCATTATGACTTATAAAAAAGGTAACAAAGGTGCTCAAAACATGACAAATTTGTAGACACAAAAAAAAGATAGAAAGTATATCCTCTGTGTTTTAAACATGTAATAAATCTTGTAAATATGTGCTAAAGGATATGAAAATGCCTCTCTTTATTGTTACATATGTATATGGTATATGTGTGTGTATATATATATATATATATATATATATATATATATATATATATATCACAACAGTATAGAAAATATTAATTTGTTTTTTCACTATAGAAATTGTTTTTGCCTCTATAAAGATAAAAAGGACATAGGGATGTAGTATATACAATTTTTTATAATTACATTTAAATTCAAAATAAATATGCACGCAATACCCTCATATATAAATAATATATGATAATTAAGAAAAAATGTATTAGAGAAACAATATTAATTGATAATCTACACATCTGACAAGCGATCGAATAATACAGTTCTATTAATGCTACAAAATATTTCAAAGATATTTTTAATTCGTATACGAGTAAAAAAAGTAGCTTAAAAAATTGAAACTCGCTTTACAATGATGAGTAAGTAATACATATTTATGTATGTACAAATAATACAAGTCGTAATTTAGTAAACTCGGGATTGTAATATAGCTTTCTGCAATAACGTGCAAAATGTCGCGTTTACTTCTTGACATAACAGATCCGCTGCTTTATCACCCAGTGCTGCTTGAGCCGTACTAACTCTGCCAAGCTGCAATAACAATCCCGTAATGTCCTCTGCTAATGGAGGAAAAGCTAAGCATATCCGCGTCAATGACGATAACACTGGCACGAAGAGAATAACTCGATCCTCAGCAGATAACACGCCCAAAAGTGTTATCAATGTATTAATCGCTAATCGAGATACGCTTAAAGCTTTCGGCAGAGCATACTGAATCGCCAGATGTGAAGCCAAGTCAACGGCGAATACTTGTTTCTCTGATTCGGGTTGTGACAATAATTCTGGGATCCAGTCAAGGCATATATGCATAGACGGAATTCCGGAAACCGTGATCGGGAGCAATTCTCGAGGATAACCCTATAGAAAAAAATATCCATCATAAGAAATCATACATAAAATTAGAATTAATGATATTTAGATAATTGACGATTAAATTAAGATTCTTATAAGAATATTTAATTTAATCTATACATGTCAGTATATAACCAATAGAAAATGCCTTTAACAGTCTAGCTGAGTCTTAAGTGCTTGTATATTTTTATGTGAATTTATATACTATGTATGTAATCCTTCAAACTACGCGCCGAAATAATTTTTCGATTTTTTTATTTACAGATTTTAATATGTTATTCAATATTAATAAGAACGTTCTAAGATGCTTATGAGCATCGAATTGTTAAATTCTAGTTAATTTAATTTTGTGATATTACTGTGATAATTCAGTGGTTCGCAAAACCAAAAAATCATTTCAGCGCGCAATTTGAAGAACTATATGTATGTAATATATAAATTCACATAGAAATATATAAACACTTAAGACCCAGCTCATTAAAGGCACTTCTCCAATTGATGATTAATTAAAAAATAAAGAGATTAAATAAAATATAATAGCTATATAATTATGTTATTTATATATAATTTATGTTATTAGCAAAGAAACATAAGTAACACTTTCGATTTTGATGAATTTTTGATGTATTGTCTAACCAAAAAATAAGGAACATAAATAAGGAACAAAAATAAGGAATATACTTTTTTATCATAAAGTATCCTTAAATCATTTAGCATTTATTTGAAAATATTTGTTTATTTTTTATAATTTCGATATTTGCTTTGAAAGAAAATCGATTTTCTTCAAAGAGGTGTGTTACCTAACAGTACATAAGTATAGATATCTATAAAAAAATATGTATCTCTTATTTTTTATCTAGATTATAACATATTAAAACCTAATCAAACTCAAAGGATATTCTCTATGCCTTCTTGTAAAATATTTTTTGTAGTTTATTATGAATACCTGAAAGTGGACTAATTTGGCCAAAGACGGATCAGCTATGAATACTTGATGTAAATATGAGCATACGACACTCCGTATTTCCCGGAGGGACCACATTTGTCCAGGAGTTTTCTTGTCTTCTTCTGTCTCCAGACAAGCTTCTAATAAAATCTGTACTGCTGCGCTTTCTTGACCTGCCACCAAGGCTATCCTCAAATCCTCTCTTTCTGTTTCACTCGTCAATTGTCCGATTTTTTCGGTCAGAGGTTTATCCAGCATATGTCTGGCTAATTGAGATCGCGACGCGGCTAATGTAGCTTGTAAAATCCTACGAATAATTAAATTTGATATTATTTTTATGAAAATTTTAAAAAGTTGGTTTTACTTTATTTAAAAGAATTTCTTCAGTTTACCTCAAAATTACAGATAAAATCGGGGCGCATCTAAAAACTCTCGTATCACATCTCAAAACTTGCAATGGATCTAGTACGATATTGTCTTGTGTCAAAAAAACATTTTTCACTATTGAATTTTCTATTAGCAACGCATTTATGGAAAGAACCCATAGACAACGTGGTAATACAGTATTGAGTCTGAGCCACACTTGTTTATAAAGTTCTGAAATTAAAAAACTCTCCTGTGAGTGTTCTTCATTAATAATATGCAAATCCCTCTTATACAGATTAATTAACATTAATGTATAATTTGTCAACTTTTATTAATAATTAATTATTAAGACAATGTACCTTGTATATATCTAGGAACTTGCTCGTCAAGAATGTCCTTGAAATAGTGTATTATCAACTCTGCGTGAGGCCAGATTTCAGTCGGTTTCAGCGTCATCAGTTGTCTCAATAATCTACCAGTCCTTGATGGACAAGTTTTGGCGTGACTGAATGCCTCAACGATTGCAATATCGCTGATTTTCATGCTTTCGTAGCTCGCAATGGCGGAATCTATGTTAATCATCTCATCGTCGAGCCAATCATCCACCAGAGACAGATGAGGAAAATGTGTAGCCAGTAACCGAAGAAGTGGTGAGAACAAACTGGCATAGTTCATCTGATCCCGCTGGACTAATTGTAATAAATATTTGATTGGTAATTCAGAGAGAAACTCTGTAGAATATGACTTGACTTTTCTGCCTTGTGACATGAAGGTGTGCATATTGGACAATCTCACGTCCTCGTACAGCAGGAGGTAATAGAGCAGTAGTAACTGGGAGGTGAGCGAAGGTTTCGATGTGTCAATGTCCATATTGTCAGCGTCTATCTGCATGGTGTTGACGGGATTTTTCTTAAAATCGAAATTTGCCCCGAACACACTGTTCTGAAACACCCGACAGATCTCGTTCTCGGTAATAGGCTTGTTTGTATGCTCGGATGTCTTGTTGTTTGTCATCAGGATAGAATTCACATAGACTTCAACCAGAGCCGGTAGAACTGGATGTAACGGTGGTACACTGGCACAGATCTGCCGGTATATCCAGTTCTTGATGGGTACCCGGTGTTTCGCGAACGCCCGTGATTTCAGCAGTTGATGAATACAATGCACTGGTAGGAAGCCAGGGATATTGGCGTTCAAATTCGCCGTAACTGGTACCTTAACGGCATGCGCAGTGACCACCTGTTCCGTGAAAATCTCCTGCATGAAGATTTGCTTGATCCGTGTGAGATTGTTAGGCCTGATTGGTATCTTCATCCCAAGTGTAGCACAGACCAGCTCGCAGATCGCTGATAACTGATTGCTGTGGAAGTGTATCGCCATCAACAATAACATTTCGCCAAAACTGGCAGTAACGCCACTTGCGCTTTCGAAATAGGCTTCTTCTCGTACCAGCCATTGCACCCATTCGATGCTGCGTTTCTCTAGATTGTGATGCCCGATCAGGGAAGGGCATGCTATCAACATGCACAAGCCAAGCGACACAAATCTAACACCAGCGGGTGATGGCGGTGGATGAGATGTCAGAAGTTGAACGATCATTGCAACTTCATCATCTTGAAACTTGATCCCACCGATACCTCGCAGAGCACAATAGAGCCTGAGCAACGCGCTCGCTTGTACGACTTGCGACTCCGCTAATTGACTGTCCGTGCTCTGTGACGCGATTGTTTGCAGTCGTTTGAGCAGCTCCTCTCGTAATGATTGCAGAGCCGTCTGTGATTCCCACTTGCGTTTCTGTCCATTTCTAATGAACATAGCGATCCACGATCGTACCTGCTGATCGCTACCAAGTAACAAACCAGACACAAAGGCAACCACATCACTCTCGGGCTGCAAGCTATTTGCGTTTTCATGCTCCAAGCTCAAAGTGATAGCCAGAGCGGGCATCCGGCATAACTCCACACATTTAGCTCTAATTGCCAGCGCTTGACTCGGATTCATTTGACAGAGCATCGTAATTGCTTGTGTCCTAATTCTACCTAACGCAGATTCTTCCTGTCGTTCTCCGTTAGCAATCAGATGCGCACACACCTCTGAAAAACTGTCTGGACTGTTGGCGACAATCCAACAAATAATATCAGGGCCATGCTTAACATGCAGGAGAGTTTCCGCTATGTCCAAGATAGATAACAATGTTGGCAGTTCTGCAAGAGCAATGCAGATGACATAGCTTATCTCTTCCATGTAAACCGCATTGTCGAACAGATCTGACTGTTTGACCTGGAACTCTTGATTCTTCTGCAATTCCTGTATCTGAGACGCTATGAATAAGATCTCGCTGAGCACTAATCTGATTCTACGAATGGACTCACTACGTTCAAACTCTAGCGCTAAGCCACTCTGCAGGGATTGGGCCAGTACACTATCTCGTTGAATACTACCGAGCTTCTGTCTAAAAAAAGAAATAGATGAATGTTAACATATAATCATTATATCAAAATATAAAAATTATATAACAATATAAATCTGAAAATCATTGTAAGGATTCAATAAAGGATTCAATAAAGAAGAGATATCTTTTAATGATAAGGAATAGACACTCTGATTTTTACATCTTAAAATTAAGCCCAATAGTAATTTTCTTTACCATTTGAAAATTCATACTTATTCTCTTTAGAGCTTTTCTTCTTTAGAAAATATTAAATATAAATCTATACACGTACATACATACACACGCATGTATGCACATGTACACATACACATACATAGGGTGAATCCAGGTGAATCAGAATAGTTAAACTTGTTTTTTATCTTATGAGAAAATTGTCGACTTAATTATTGACTTAGCAATACAGATCAGATACATCATGTGAATTGGACATACTAAGAAAAAGACACGTTTTTAATATCTTATTTTTAATATCAGATATATCATGTGAATTGGACATACTAAGAAAAAAGCATATTTTTAATATCTTGTAACAATTTTTACAATTCAACCTCGAATGTGTATACGTATATATATATATATATAATAATCTAACACTAATTGTAGGATATTATATAATAGTACACAATAATTTACAAGATTTAAATTAATATCTCTTTTTAAATCAGTTTACAAATTATTATTGAATTGCAGCATAACTGATACCGATTCCGTAATGATATGAATAAGGATTTTATTAACTTTATTTCCTCAATTTTTCCTTGAGCGTCATTATTATAATAAATAAATTTTCATTTAAAAAATCCATTAAAAAATGTAGAAATAAAATGAACGATCATGAAAAAAATTTACTCTCCTTTGTTGTTCAATATGATTTTTAAATGTAAAAATTAATGCAATAAAAGACTAGATGACCGTTGTTAAATTCGTCATCGATATATTATAAAAAAATATATTATAAAAAAAAAAACGAAACAGAATGCGTAAGTATCTTAACCTCAACTGTTGCTCCTGTCGAACATCGGTCTCGAGGGCGTGGAAATCGATCGATAACAGGGCGATAATAGAATTGACAGACTCAATACCAGATAATATCGTCAGGACTTGCTTTCTACCTTCCACGCAATCCTTCGTTATGTCCAATGGTGAGATGAGGCTCATCCTAACCAAACACGGGAGAATAGGCCTAATCTCTTTGTGCGAGCACAATGATAACTCTTTGATATCAACATTCTGTATCGCCGTAAATACTCGTGGCGATACGCGCGTGTTTTCATACATCTTGCCTCCGCCTTTCTCTTAATTCTTTTGCGGACTGATCCGGACTGGCCTCAAATAGAAGAATAAACAAAATCATACGGCGCCAGTATCATCATCATAACAGCCTTCATACCAGAGGTCTGTTTTCTGTGACTGAATTAGTGTACACTTTTGGAACTTGAAGTAAGATAACATATTGTACATAACAGATACATTTGATATTTGAAAGTTGAAAGTGAGAAAGAAAGTGCTAGTGCAGTCTAGTGCAGGAACAGAAAACAGAGTATGCTCACAGGGTATGCTCTTGCGCATATTTCCGAAAGTGCCAATCAGGGACTTTGTCCAAGTTACGTCACATTGAGCGGCAAATTTGAACAACGACTCTATTGTCCGTAGTCAGACCTTGTATTTAAGGCTTCCTTAAATTTATCTTTAGATGCTCAGCAGCCAATGAAAAAATTCATAAAGTATCTAAAAATAAATTTAAGGAAGCCTTAGATATAAGGCTGACTATGAATATAAGTATATAACTCACTTATAGCATATTCAACCCGAGCGGTTTGCACCAACCTAGGTTGGATTAATGACGTTGTATATTCTCTTATTGATAAAACATGTAACGTTAATCAGTAGTAAAACATTATCCAACTCAAATGGGAGCAAATCCGCTTGGGTCAAAAACGTTATTATAAAAGGCTATTATAATTATATATTTTGAATAAATATATTATTTAAATTATTACATAAAAAAATTTTTTAATATTAATTTAATTATTATTTAAATTATTTCAGGGAAACAGTCAAAAAATTTATGTTATTAAATTCGTAATCAATTTGTTCTGATTCTACATGTACGACATAGCTTAAACAAAAGTGGGAATATGCAGTGGTCTGACACAATACGAGAGTATATTCTTATATTTATATCAATTTAATAACAAAAAACTATCGATGACTGTTGTTATAATGACTTATTCTGTTTGGATAGTCTTAAAAAATGCGATTTTCTTATTAATTATTTATATTTGCGTTACTAATTTATGTACTGCGAAGAGGACTCCGAAACGAGGGTCGAAAGTCAAAATGTATTGAGACTTTTATTTAATAAAGTTTTGATTATTTCACATATTAATATCCAATATTAGCTCATATATAGGCATTATATATATTATTAGATTTAATTTCTTGAGCCTGCGATTATCTGCACTTATTCTTTTACGTAAAATATTGCGAATGTATGAGTATAATTAAATTGTACTTTATATAATTTTATATTTTATCAAATTTAAAAAAAAATGTAATAAAATATATTGTATCAAAAATAATTAATAAAATAATAAAAAAGAGGTCAATCCATAGCAGCAGAATTCATTGGCGAAACGTTAAACATTGACATACATTGAGGATATGTTGGACCAATATTGCGCCGATGAATTGTGCTGTTAAGGATTATAATCGGCGGGGATAATGGAGGTCCTCTACGAGATTGATTTTTTATTTATTTGAAAATTCTATTTCAAATTGAAAATAATTCAGGTATTAACCATATCATACGCACGCACGCACGCACGCACGGAAGTGTGATGTATGTTCGTGAGATAGAAAATGAATTTATAAAAAACGACACAAACTATTAGAAATTCTGTTCTCAATTAGTCTTTATCAATTATTTTTTCCAACAACATATTTTAAAAAATAAGACTTCAGAGAAAGACTTTTTTATTACAACTTGTAGCTGTATTCAGAAAAAAATCTTCTCCGAATTTATACATGACAGCATAATATAAATTGAATATATATCTTATTTTTAAAATATATATGTAGTTTTTCAATCTTGAAGATACACAACGCCCAATTGTCTACGCAACTCATCCTCCAATTTCGCCAGCAATAAAGATGTGTCATGAGATACTTTTGGACTTTCTATCAAACCTGTGAAATTAAACACAATAATTAAACATAAAATATTCAATATTATAATTATCGATTTTGTGTACAAAAATTAATTTTGTTATTATAAAAACATTCTCCGATAAGAACAGCATTTATTAAATTATATGATAAAATGTTGCATAAATTCAGTAATCTATAATTACATGACGATATACTAATAAAAACAAATGCAAAAACTTGACCTTTTTTAAAATATTAATAACTGTTTGCTTAATTAATTTCGGCATTATTTAGAAATTTCTGACAAAGCTGTTGCGTTATGGCGCATCATCTTAGCGCAATTATTGCAAAATTATAGTTAATTCAAGATGCCATAATTGTGCAATATTTTCACAATCTGTCTCTTAAGATTATTAAAGTCTCTTGAGATTATTAAATTCATAAAAGATGAGAGCCTCGATCGGCGGATTAGAGCACTGACAGTTTTACCTTTCAAAATGCAGTTACGAGCTTCGACAGCTTCGTAGGAAAGTCCGGCGGAATTTATGAAGTTAACCTCGTGCTTTAATTTCGGTAGCGACGCCTGTACAGTGCCGCTCGGCAATTCCACCTTCGTCGGACACCAAAAATCAGGCACTTTTATCATACCTTTGGTACCACAAATGTACGTCTCATTTGGCAATTCAACCAGCGCATTTGTCATGATTGTTGCGGTGCGATTCCCTTTGTAGGTCAAAGTAGCCGACATGCACATATCGACACCATTCTCATTCAAAATTCCAGCCGCCTTAATACTCTCCGGCATTTCGTTATTATATATCAAACAGGCAAATTGCAAACAGTAAATGCCAAGATCAAGAATTGATCCGCCGCCTAACTCTTTCAAGCTGTAAATTGATTGATTGATTAATTGCTTTGCCTCTTTTAGACGCTAAAAGAGTTAATAAACATTACGTTATCCGATCCACATCAGGCATTTGAAAACCGAAGGAAACGATCACTTGATGAATATCGCCTATATTACCAGATGCGATTTCCTTTCTAACAGTATCATACATGGGAAAACAGCGGCTCCATATAGCTTCCATTAGGAACAGATTTTTACTCTTTGCATAATTAATCAATTCAGTGGTCTGCTTTAGATTCATCGTCAATGGCTTTTCACACAGGACATGCTTGCCATGCTTCAGCATAAGCATCGCGATGTCAAAGTGTTGAGGGTGAATCGCTCCGATATATACGATGTCTTGAAACACATACACGAAATATAACAAATATGAGTATATCAAATTTAATTTAAAACAATTTTTATGGAGACATACTATTTTTGAGTATTACTTTTATTTATATATATTGTGTGTGTGTGTGTGTGTGTGTGTGTGTGTGTGTGTGTGTGTGTGTACTACCTACTATATATATATATATATATATATATATATATATATATCATCCTGAAAATTTTTTCTTAGAATTCTTCAAATAATTTTTCAAATTTCTATATAATTCTATAATTTTAGAAAACTTAAATTCTGATTTTTCAATAAATTTGCATTTTTTCAGAAATGATAAGAAAGTTGAATCTATATATATTTTTTAAAATTTATAATTTATAATTATATAAATTATATATAATTATATAATTATATAATTATATAATTATATAAAATTTATATATAATTATATGTCTAAGTTTAAAGTTTTTTTTTTCAATAATCTTCATAAATTTAAAATATAAAAAAAATTTTGTTTAATTATAAGAAACATTATGAGAATTCTTTTTACAAGATTAAAATTTAAAAATATCTTAAGATTTAAATATAAAAAAATATCTTAAGTTCATTCTATAATTTCCAATAAAAACCAAAAAAATTTAGCATATTTTTCAACAAATCCTATTTAAAATATGAAAAATTCTAAAAAATATTATATGATGAAATTTTCTTTCATTATGATATCACAATGAAATTTTAATATAAATTTTAATGATTGCAAATTAAATTAAAATTATTAATAACAATTCGCAGTTATCATGTACCGATGTCCTTGTTCAATCCTAGTTTCTCATAATCGTCATAAACCGTCTTAATTTCGTGCAACTTTGCAAAATCTTTCGCACGTGACAATTGTCGCGCTGCAACGGCGATGATATCATGCTCATCAGCTGGTAAAGATTGCAATGCCGTTACAAAATCATGCGAAATCTTTCCTGCACTAGCAATGCCCCATCGTAATGTCATCATCTAAATTTTTCGAAAAAAAAGTTTTATCAGTTTAACATTGACCTAGATCTAGTGTGATACGGATACTAATTATAGTAACTTTCTATTGAATTTTGTCTTAATTTCGGCGATACTTATATTCGGTGTAATATATATATATAATGTACGTGTATTTAATTATAATCATTATTTTGATGTAAAGAGATCGGATAGACATCTATTAGACATCGAGGTATCTATATATACAAAAATCTAAAATTTAAAAATATTAATTCTAGATGCCATGATTTTGTATTATTTTTTTTATTATTGTGTTATATTAGACATGCAAAAACCTAATATTTACACAAATACACAGCAAATTTTTATTTATGAAATCTTTTGAGCTGCAAGCAGGATCGCAATATTTAGAAAATTAGCAAGCAAGATCGTGATATTTAGAAAATTAGCGCTCAAAAGCTTATTCGAAAGCTTTTTTTCCCTGCCTATAGTGAATAAATGTACTTATTAATTTTAACACAAGGATAAATTAATTAAATATCCCGATAAAAAATTTTTCATACATGAATATGGGTGCATTTAGCAGATTTAACTGAGCCCATATTCTGTATTGTTAAGTAATGACAACCAATAAGAATCGCGCTTCTTTCCTAAGTTAGTTCCTTGCCATTGGCTATCGTCAGTTATCGATACCGACAACTGTCGGTAAACGTGCAACTTTTGCATATAAAATATCATTCCGCAGCTTTTTCACCATAATATATCTTCGCAATGACAGCGACAACTGTCGGTAGGCATATAAAACAATTTTAGAATATAGGCTGTGTTCAGAATCATTGTCCAGGTGCATCCAGATGTAGTTTTATCTTTATTGTTCACGAATATTAAACAAAGATAAAAGAACATCTGGATGCACTTAGATGATAATTCTGAAGGCAACTCTGTTGTGCAACTGTTTTATGCTTTACTTTGATTTCTAATCGGATGAGGTCGTGATACTTTCGGGTCAAACATGAGTTAACCCAGTGCACTCGAAAACGCTATAAAAATATGTTGAGTCACAATCAATTCCAAAACAAAATCGTCCAATGTGCCAATATTTAAAAGACATCATGACCCGTATTCAAAACGCGTTTACAACGATGTTAGTGCGCTAACATATTATACTTTATGTTATGCATGTTATAGAATTTCAAAGATAAAAGCGTGTTCTGAATACGGATTTACATATGTCATAAACAGCTTATTTATAGCTTATAATATAACGTAAAATCGGTTCTATATTTTGAAATCAATATTCATTGACGCTTCATATTCATTGACTATCGCAACAAACTCACAATCGGCTTGCAACTAATGTAGAACCGGCTTAATAGAAACATTTGACTTATCAAAAATGAAAACGGTACATAGATCGATTTTTGAAGAATCAGCAAAAAGCAACTATAAACTCTAACTACATATTTATGCTATCAACATTATTAATTCAAAATGCAATCGAATATAAAAGAATTAGCACTCACGTTGCAGAAACGAAGTAATCGTCGAAGTAAACCACGACGTCTTGAAGTATACTAACCTGTTTCGCAAGCAAACACTGCTTACGTCGAGATAATCTTGTTCAGCGACTTTCAAGCAACCTTGTAATGCGACATGCACACAGAGATAAAGAATATTTTTATTATGCTATATCTATCCGCGCATTATTTTTGTTTTAATTATTTTCAAACTTGATAATGCAATCAGTTTTATTACAATCGTGCGAAGCATGTAAAATTTTACAGATAATCATTTATATATTAAGGCCCGTATTCAGAACGCCCGTAAGGCGCGTTTTTATCGATAAAACATGCAGAAATTCTATATGCGTAACATAAATTATAGCATGTTAGCGCGCTACATCACTGTAAGCGCATTCTGAATATGCCTATCTCTCTGTCTGCATCATGAGTTTTTTAAGGAATAGTCAATTTCAACAGTTAGTTTTCTTCTATTTTGCTATAAAAAAAATACATAATATTTAAAACATCTAGAATACAATGTAGAGATATAAAATAATAAAAAAAGTATAACTATTTTTATATAATATACTTTTATATAATATACTGTTTTTTTTTTTCGAAAAATCTGTTAACGATGCTTTTATGCCACTAATCACATATAATACATCAGGAATTTTTTATTTTTTTAAATCTAGTTTAAATAAAATATGACTAAGTGAATATTCCTGCAATCCTTAATCAATACAAATATCTATTAAATATAAAAAATAATTTAAGTTGCATATTTGGTTGTAAACATAGTTATATCTCTTAAAGGAAGTATTTTACATAAAGCTCGCCCACGTAACAATCCATGAGGTACTGGTCCATATATTCGCGAATCTGTAGAATTATTTCTGTTGTCACCTTCCAGCCAAACGTGTCCATAAGGTATCTGTAAGAATAAATAATTTGTCAGTACATTTATCAATATGTTTTTCTCTAATTCATGCAGAACTATTAACCAAAAGAACAAGATTTATGCAAAGTAATTCAGAGTAAACATTATCCAAAAACATTATCAAAACCTGTCTCAATAACTTAAAATTTACCGTAGTTATGATAAAGCCATTCCTTATTTTGTCGCCAGGCAGGCCTATGATTCGCTTGCATATATTCTGCTCTGGATTGTTGGGACATTTGGATATGACAATGTCTCCCTTCTCAAGCCTTTGTAATCTAACTGATATTCGTTCCAGAAGTAAGACGTCATTAGTGTACAAAGTGGGTTCCATGGATGGACCACTACACTGTAATTATATCAGCAATAATTATGTTGTCAAAATAAAAGGCATCAGATCTGATAATGACAAATGAGAAAAAATGCGTAATCGTGTCCTTACCACGACAATATCGCCTACATACTCGTATATGCAATATGTCACACATGCACATTGCACGAACCCACGAATAACCTTAACTATAAATTTGTTCAGCATTATGACAAAGGATCGACGAGAAGAGAGATCATTTCTTCTCGTCCGAATCTACCAGAATCACATATGTACATAACATTCGTACTAGAACGCGTAATTCACTCCGTTCGTTTACTCGCGTATAGGTATATACATAATATGCTCGGTAATTGTTTAGAACACCCCCTTCCACTTCGATTTTGATGAAATTGAATTCATTCGACACGTTTTTGAGAAACGAAAAAATCTGACAGAAAAAAAAGTGTCGTTTTGCTCCGTGAACCGAGATATTAAGTTAAATTTGATGATTATTGAGGTTAGGATATCCATGTTAGATCTGTTTTTTATTGCTACACTTTCTCAACTAGTACATACAGAGCAATAAGTTGAAGTAAAACAATATACGTTTGTTTTATTTTAACTTATTGCACCGGTTCAGAGTGCAACAATAAAAAATAGATCTAATACCTGATATTAGAATATAAAGCCGGAAACACAATGAAAAAGCACAGGCAATAGGAACAAAATCTTTATTCTCGAAAAGAAAAAGTATATAAGAAAAATTAGGGAAATACTATACGTGACTATAATCTTTCGTATATATTTTGACTAATCACAGTCGAGTCTCTTTCATTCGACGAAACGAAAGAAATATTCGAAGATGATTGGTCAATTTTTACAGGTTACGGCATACGGTTGTGACCAATATAAACGCTCCCTAATGCTGAATTCACACTGAATCCGACGTGCATCGTACGACACTATGCAACCAATCAAAAAACAGGATTTTGCTTTGTATCATCAATACAAAATAAAATTCTGCTTTCTGATTGATTACAGATCGTCGTACGATGCATGTCGATCCAATATGAATCCAGCATAAGGAATAATGATTCCAACTTATTAGAAATCGTGTATTTCGATATATGCGATTTCTGATAGGTTGAAATCTTTCTTATTCTTTCTATTGTGGCTACACTAACAACGTATATACGTAAACTAAGCTTTTCCCATGCTTTTCAGTGGTAGGAGTTGAAGCCGGAAATTGACAGTTTATGTGGCGTTTTAGGACCCGTACTATTTCACTCTAAGTTTGTCGCGTCGCAAGCTCTAACATGCTTTTACCACAGCTTCTACTCACTCTAGGTTTGTTCGCGTCCCATATTCCAGCTTGCTCCAATGTGCTCCTGCTATAGCTCCTTCACTTCAATAAGCGCGTTAAAGTGAATAAATGTTATGATAAGAGCATTTTAGAACATGTTAGAGCATACGACGTGAACAAAATCTTCTATCGCACTACTCTCATTAAAATAAAAAGAGACACACGGGTCCTAAAACCACATGATGAACTATCAATTTCCGGCTTCAAGCTACAGTCACAATGTTTAGTCTATGCATATATGTCGTTGGATTACATCTTTACTACCAATCAGAAATTTGAACATCAATGTTGAGTTTCTTCGGGAGTTTTCCAACAAGAGACACATGCTGGATTCACGCAATCCTATTTTTCAAATTGATAGAGTGTCGTGCATCATACGATGCATAGAGCTAAAAGAAATCGGCCAATGCCGACTCGATTCGCTATTGGCTCTGCCACGTGTGTGAAATCGTATGTGTGTGAGAGAGAGAAAGAGAGAGAGAGAGAGAGAGAGAGAAGCGAATATGAGAAAAAGAGAAGCGACGTCAGATTGTTGTCAAATTCTTATCAAGAATTAAAATAGTAAAAAATAAAATATAATAATATTCTTACTTCCTGTTCAGGATGTTTAATAAACACATCATAGAACATATATTAATATTTATACTTTACATAAATTATATGAAAATTGTGTTTATAACGTCTGTTTTTATATGAACATTTTTCTTTTTATAGTTTATTTACATTATTAGTTATTATTTTTATAGCTATAAGCTACAATTTTTAAATAATAATAAAAATCTCAATGTTTTTGTATAAAAACTTTAGTAAAAAAATAACTAGTTCAAAATAACTCATGCAAAGTTTATTTATTGCGATTCACCGATTAATTACAAAGATTTAAAACAAATGAATATTTTGTTTATTTACTGAATTAATGTTTGCATTGCAATATATATAACTTTACATAAGTAATTTTAAATATATAAAGTACTTGTATTAAAAAGTCAAAAAAAATTTTGATCATTTATTTTATAAATACATTTCCATACATTTGGAGCACAGATTACAAAATATTACTTTTTATTTTGAAAAACTTATTTATGATCTAAGTGATAAATCATTACAAAAAATTTATCGTATTACTTTTAAATATGATTTTAAATATGATTCAAAATAATTTATAATTTATAATTTATGTATTACGTTGAAAGATTTATCGCATATTCTTTAGCGAATTCTTGCGAAAGAATCGGAAAGAATGTGAATTCTCGTGAAAAGTACTCTGCGAAGTGTTGTCGCAAAATGCGAATATTGCGATGGGCGCATTTGCACAGTACGCTTGCGCGAATCGGAGCAATCGGAGCGCGGTCCGTCCCGACCGCCGTCCGGCTAGAACGGTGCGACTGCGATATATATCACGAGAATCACCCCTTTAATCGGCGCGGTAATCGGGCGCCGTCGGCGAATCTCGGGTTTACGCTCGGTTCCGTCGTGCTCCGCGGTCGTGGAGTCGTGGTACGTGTATGAAAATCTCGTTTAGTTTGATATCTTTGGCAGGTTACGATTGACTGATCGAAAGATCGCCCGCCAAGTCCGCCGATCAACTTGCCGACCGACCCGACCATCTGCGAAGAGCGAATATCACGGTGTACGATATCGCGACAAGTGCCGAGAGCCCCGGATAGACTACTGTGGCACGAGGGAGGAGGCCGGACAACGCGCGCGCGCGCGCGCGCGAGAGCGATACAGGGAGTGACACGCGACGTGGTGCGTCCGTCCGTCTGTCCACCCGCCCGCTCGCTCGCCCGCTCGCACGACTGTCCGTCCGTCCGTCCGTCCGTCCGTTCGTTCGTTCGTTCGTTCGTTCGTTCGTTCGTTCGTTCGTTCATTTGTCCGTCCGTCCGTCCGCTCGCCCGCCCACTCGTTTGTCCACGACCGCTCGTACGCACGACACGGTACGGCACGCACGCACGCACGCACGGCGTCGGAAACGCGCGCGCGCGCGCGCGGGCATATACACACATATATACACACACACACACACATACACACACACACGCGCGCGCGCGCATACACTTATACAAACACATACGAACGCACGGAGGAGACCAAAGAGAGTTCCCCCGTCCAACGGCGCCAATTTAATGGATCCGACCATCGGTTGGTACCAACCGGAGCAGTACGGCCCTGCCAAGGACCTTTGGTTACACATTTGGGAGGCCGAGAAGGGTCTTGACGTTCTGACCCTGCGTAACGACGCGAATACGAGTAATGCGATGGGCGTACGGCTGCAGCAGGACTTTCTCGCGCTGGACACGAGCCCGGCAGCAGCGACGACGACGGCGACGGCGACGACCGCGGCCGGCACCACGCCGTTATCCAATAGCACCGGCACCGGCAACCCTATCGGTGCCGGTGTCGGTTTCGGCGCTGGTAACAACGGCAATGGCAATGGCAATGCCAATGCCGGCAATAGTAGCAACGGTAGTAACGGCCGACCTACATCCGCCGCCGTTCATAGCAGTGCCACTGGCAATGGCAATGGCGAGCATCGTGTGCCCCACAATGCCTGCAACTATTATTACAACCCATCCCGCAGGAAAGGCGAAAATCGGGCAAGCACCTACGGCATGAACTATAATTACGATGCCCTTGTGGGCGAGTACGGCGGCTGTCCGTGGCGTGTGACCAACAAGCATTACTCTATGGGGACAATCGGGTGAGTATATCCGACTCCACATCATCTACTCGGGGGCGGGAGGGATTGTCACACAGTCCATATGGTTGTCTGTTAGGTTATGTTGGCCACCGCTTGAACAAAGTGCCTTTAAATGCCTCCAGGTGAAATTGAAGAGTTGGCAAGATATCGAAGGAAAAGAGGAAGAGATATATATAGTCAGAAAAATATAATAGTCAGGGGTAATAGCAATCTTTTAGAATTTAAATTTGTCATTTCGGAAAAAGAAGAGAGCCTTCCTATACATGATATTTTACACACACACACACATACATACACTCTCTCTCTCTCTCTCTCTCTCTCTCTCTCTCTCTCTTTCTACAGTAGGTTTACAAATAAAGCTCGTAAACAGCTGCAAAAAATTTTTGTCATCAAGTATTGTTGGCTGATATAAGAAATTGTAAACATATCTCATGTATCTATCCTATGTATAAGAGATACATTATAAACTCAAGGACAAGGCATATCGAGTATTTTTCACAAAGATGTCTCAAATTCAGATGAAAATTCTATTTCTTAAGTT
Organism: Atta cephalotes; assembly: GCF_000143395.1. Lineage (NCBI taxonomy): Eukaryota > Metazoa > Arthropoda > Insecta > Hymenoptera > Formicidae > Atta > Atta cephalotes. Next base: position 384,987 of record NW_012130112.1, on the reverse strand, counting down.
TTTTGTGATTGTATTTGTCAGGAATTATTTTATATTTGCATATATTTTATTTCTACACATCATTTTACAGATGTTGATGACTGGACATTGAATAGGTTTATGTTTCTGTTTAGATTACATGAGGAAATAGAAGATTTTTTTTCATACATGTGTCCCTCGCACGAAGAGCATGTATTAAGATTGAGAGTTGTAAAAAGGATAGAAAATGTAATTTATGATCTCTGGCCAGACTCTAAAGTCGAAGTATTTGGTAGCTTTCGCACTGGTTTATATTTGCCTACAAGGTAGGTATCTTTATGTATTGTAAATAAATCTGAGAGTCGATTGTTCCTTTTGGATTGATCTTTGGATGAATTAAGTAATAATTTATCTAATGGATAAATAAGTGAGTTTTAGTGGAATTAGAGTTTAGATGGAATAATCTAATCTGAGAGGAATATTTGTTTACCAAATTTACTCGCATGTCAAGTACTCTCAAATATATGTATAGAGACTTTCCTATTGTTACAGTGATATAGATTTGGTAGTAATAGGGATGTGGACAAATCTTCCTTTGCGTACTTTGGAACGTGCTTTACTAGATCGAAATATCGCTGAGCCATCTTCTATTAAAGTGTTGGATAAGGCCAGTGTACCGATCGTCAAACTGACCGATAAGGAAAGTGAAATTAAGGTGGACATTAGTTTCAACATGAATAATGGCGTCAAGTCTGCAGAGTTGATAAATTCCTACAAGAGGCAATATCCGGTTCTGGAGAAATTAGTCATGGTGTTAAAGCAATTTCTACTACAAAGAGATCTTAACGAAGTGTTCACTGGCGGTATATCTTCATACAGTTTAATACTCATGACCATCAGTTTTTTACAAGTGAGTACAATTGTTGCTAACATATCTACTGAAATTACATTTATTATTGTCACAATTGTCTCATGACACTCAATTGCTGTTGTCGAATCAAAATTTTGATTTATTACAGTTACATCCGAGAAAGGATATTCATTGTCCAAATACCAATCTGGGAGTGTTATTGATTGAATTTCTGGAGCTGTATGGGAGAAAGTTCAACTATGTTAAGACTGGCATTCGCATAAAGGATGGTGGTCAATATATATCGAAAGAAGAGGTCTAATTTTATATTTGTGTTACATTGTAGAGGCTCTATATCAGTCAGTATTTTTGATATTAATTATATATGTTGATTAATAGATTCAACGAGATATGATAGATGGTCATCGACCATCTCTATTATGCATAGAAGACCCACTCACACCTGGGAATGATATCGGCCGTAGTAGTTACGGTGCTTTGTATGTAAAGAGTGCATTTAATTGGGCCTATTGTATTCTCTCTCAAGCGGCCAATCCCTCAAATATCTTAATCAATGACGCCAGTAAAGTAAGGTGAGATCTTTATTACTTATCATTTTGTTTTTTCTATTCTATTTTATCCTGTACAACATGTAAATTATAATAAACAATACTTTCATTATACGCAGCATACTGGGAAGAATAATCCGTGTGACCGATGAAGTAATATACTATCGTAGATGGATCAAAGAAACATTCCTCTTACCCGTAGGCGAAGGAGACTCTCTGTCAAGCTCAACTGGTTCTGATGCATCCACTCTTTCAGCTCCCGCTAGTGATACGGTACACATGATAAACATATTAAAAAAATGTCTTTGTCGTCATTATTATTTTATACACAATTAATTTCTTTTGTATATACAATATTTTACTTGTTTTTCACATCCTTTAATATATTGAAATTCGAAGCCCTCCTCCCATGATATATTGCTGTATAATTTTATATAGGATCGTTATTAATTCTGAATTTATTTATATGTTTTTCTAAGGACTCTGAGTGTAGTCGTGGCAATTCTCCGAACACTGGTGGAAAGAGCGAAAACGACAAAAATAAAGATAGGCACTTTTATAATAGTCATCAAATTCACAATTATTCTGGAAGAAAAGCATTCAAAGCAACCATTCATGGTACGACAATTAATTGATTTTGTTTGCTACTTGTGCATATTAAATTGTTGTAACAGATTTCGATTACACGAATACATACACACGTTCGATGATATCTTTCGTATTTGACGCGTGCTATTTTTTTGTTGATGTTTCTTTGTTGCAGCCAATCACCAGCAAAGTTTCAAAGGCAACTATCATCGCATCAACAACAATATAGTTGGTCAAAACAAAGCCAAGCACGCACTTCACAGTAATGGAAACAACAATAATAATAATAACAATACTAGTCACAGTCCAAGTTCTAGACCACATTCGATAAAGAGGAAAAAACAATGCACGATGCAACGTGGAACCGGAGATTGTGTACGGTGATGAAATGTACACAATAATTTCAGATATTACTTCCGTCACTTAAGTAGCGAGCTCAATATCATAACTGTGTGATAGAAAGACAGCGATTAATGGTCGGTTATCGCAATAACTGAATCATCCTACGCGAGTACTCTTCGCTTTCAGTTTCAGTTCAATGTACAGAAGGGCACAATGTTTACGGTTCTGAAAGAACCAACAGTTTGGAAATTTAACGATTCTTGCGCAGAACAAGAATGCCCAAGCAGTAGCTATACATATATACATATATATATATATATACATTTCTTTTTTCCTCCCCATTTGTCAGAACTATATATTTTGCTCTGTACGCAAAAGGTTATACATTAAAGACGTACAGAATTCTTAATGGAAATTTGAGATAAGATCTATTTATATTTCACTTTCATTGCACAGATTACAAACGGTACCCGGTGTAATAACACTTTATTATCGTTATAAAAAAAATTGCAAAATTTTATCATTACCATCGTCGAATAGTAATTGTGTTCACAGCCATGATAAGTAACATATTGTAATATATTCAAAGTACGAATAGTATACAGACGATAATAAGTTATATACGTTTTTCTCAACACATAAAACTATGAAACGCCGATATTGACAACTAAAAACTTAGTTTTCTATATGAAACTATATTCTTATAAAAAGAGAGTGACAGCAAATTGGTGATATTGGCACTTATCTAATGTACATATTGTAATATACATCTCATCAAACATAGAGAAGTAAGTCTAAGAGTTACCTACTAAATTTTTTTAACTTATAAATATCTAAAATAGCGTTTATTATAGTGATTTTATCATAAAAATTCGTGGATGAAGCCATATCTATTTAAAAGTATACTATTCTTTTTTGTTTTTTTTTCTCTACAAAGCATAAATATATCGTTGTTGAAAGATTTTGGTATGTTTTTCAGATTTTAATAAAATTTCAGATTTACGCGCGAATAATACGATGGTAGAAAAAAATTTTGAATAACAATATTTTTTAAAAAGTAGCTTATTATCGAGACAAAGTGATGACAACGCTTCGAATCTTTACAGTCTATTTCGTAGCAACAATTTTTTTGCAAATTAGCTTTATCTATTTTCTTTTGTACAGAGACGCCAGTTTCTTAATGTTAGCTCATAATCCTTAGTATCCTCTGAACAATGATGTATTATTTTTATATCAGATAATTAAAATAAAAAATATGTTTGTATTATACAAAGGGAAAAAACGAAGAATCTGATATTTATGAATCTTACATTGCATTTGATGAAACTTGTGTATATGACAATACGCGAAAAGGCCTTGACATTACTTAAAAAGCTCCATATGTTACGTTCTTCGATCGTAGACATAGTTCATTATCAAACATTACATTCCGTTGACGCAATAATTAATAAGACAGAAGTGTTTACCGCAAACAAATCTTTTCAATGACATAGATCAAAATTCTTTCTGGTGCTACTGCATTTTTGTGTTCAACGATTTTTAATGTGCGATGTAAAGATTTATCCTTGTAACATGTTTAATTTAGTCACGTAAATTGAGGATGTTTAGAGCTTTGATATCTTTTTAAATTATATATAACACCCAATATTTCGTGTATATTAATTATTATTTAACTTAAAAAAAAGCTCTTTCATATGTAATATTATAAGCTGTGATTGAATTTAATAATTAAATTGTCAATTGCTTAAAGATATATATAAATATATATAAATATATAATTTAAATGTTATTGTAAAGCATTACTACTATAAAGCCATACTACATTTTTAAAAACTGTAAACTATTATATCTTAGTGATCCTCAACAAATTACGTGTTTTTTTATAAATATCAGAATTTCGTAATCATTGAAGGTTTGATAACGAAACTTCGTGATCACTCATATTTATCGAATTTCCCGGACCGTCTGTAAAAAACGCAAAAAAAAGATGAAAAGTTTAATAAATATGAATGATGCCGATATCTGATCTTAAATTATTTCTCGTTTGTATATTTTTAATTAAGGGAAGCGATTTTACCTCGTATATAGCCATCATTTAAGATCAGCTATAGACCGTTTATAAACTTCTCTCGATAGCAATATAATACTCTGTATTTTCCAAAAATTTTGATAGTCATGTATATTTATATTTGTGTGAGTATATTTTTAAATAAGCAATAATGTGTAACGAATATAACACGATCAGTGATGCCATTTTATCTTCGCAGAACTGTACTGTCGTTTCACAGCCGTTACATTCAGATTGTAAAAAAAATATTTAACTGGCGTATATACATTACTGAAAGTTCGTAACTGTGTAACTGCGAATTTTCAAAAGTACAGGCAACAGTACAATTACCCGTGCTTTGGTAATGTCTTTTTTTTTTTAATAAAAAGAAAAGCTTTCGCGAGGAGAAAGGAAAGTGAGATAGCAACTATGCGAATACTAAATCATGGATTTAGCAGTCGTCGAGCCGGCAGCGATTCGTACTTAACAATTGTCTACTCGTAAGTTTGTACACATATGTTTAATCCGAGATATGTGAAAAATGTACAGAAATGAAATAAATCTTACTTACCTTTTTCTTCAATCAAGTTTTACATTTGAGCGATTTTTGCATTTAATTCTTAATAATTTAATATGCACTAATTTATATATCTACTATATATTTTACATATAATTTAATATATTATAAAGACTATAAATTGATAGCAACGTACTTTTAATATATCGATAGCGCTCTAATGTAACTACATGACATTTATTAAAATTTCGTCACTTGTACATTTATATATATATGTGTGTGTGTGTGTGTGTATATATATATATATATATATATATACACACACATACAAAAAGCGCTCAAAGAACGAGATACTGTACATGATGACTAAGTAATTAGTAGCAGGGTAAATTTAATTAATTTATTTTCGAGCGCAGAGACCGTCGATCGGATTCATGTCGAGTTTCTTCATGCGATCCAATTGCGCCAACCGTCTCTCCATCGAAAATGTTTCAGGCAAAGGCGGGTTAGCTGGAAGAAGAGGTAACATTGCAATAAAGCAGCGATAACGCAATTCGAATCACATTGGAACACAGAAACATACAGAATTCCTTGAAATACAAAAACAGCCATATGGCAGCGCTTGGTACCAGGAGAAACATTCCCAATATGCCTTTCCATTTTCCTGTCGATGCATTCATCTCGCTAAATGTTTGACGGAAACTGGCACGATACAGTATCTTTTTCTCGTCGATTGATAGCTTCTTCCAGTCTCCTTTCTCCTTCTCTCTCAATGCCTGACAAAAAAAATATGGTATAATTTGACAATTGCCACCTAGTAATGATTGATAGGTCTATGCTTTGTGACTGAACTTGCGTACATTTGTATTTAAAATAAAATAAATTTACAGAGTAGTCTTCGAGTATTCTGAAAGATTTTAGAAGATAATTCTTCACATTAATTCAAGGCAAAAATATTGTGTGATCATATGTCTGAAACTGCTTAATTTTAAAAGGATGTCAAAATTGAAGTGGAAAACATATTTTTTAAAATTTCGTTCTTTTTCGAAAATTTTGAAAACTTTAAATTATTTTGTGAAATTTTATGCATGTTTAAAGTTTCATTAAAATAATATCAGTGGTTTTCAAAATTTTTGGAAAAAATAAATTTTTCCTCCAAATTTGACTTGTATCTTTGAAATTAATCCGTTTTAAACACATAGTCATGTGAAGTTTTCTTGAATTAATATCAGGAATCATTCTTTAAGACTAATATTCACTCACCATTATTATCTCAGATTTAACATCAGAGATGAGAAAACGCATAATAAACATTCTTCCAAATTATAATTACATGAGGGTAGCTAAAGAAAGGGAGGCAAAGTGATGATGATTCTTCTCCTAAATTTTATAAAACCAAAATAATGAAAACTACTTAAGTATTCATAAGAAATTAATTTTGGAAAATAAAAGAGAATTGGAGGTGAAAGTTAGGAAGCTTTTCCGAGAAAAGATTTGAGAAAGATTTTCTGAGAATCCAAGACAGTAAAGAATTGTTCCATCTTTTGATAAATTTTACCTATGAGGTAAATTTGCTGTGATTGGGTTATCTTGCTACTTACCTAACATGTAAAATTTATGAAACAATTCCAAAAGATAAAACAACCGGCCCTTAGTGTTATAAATTTAAATTTTTCCAGTTTGAAGAATGGTTTACAATTTTAAGAGAAAAATAAAGAAAATTAGTAAATTAAATATGCGTGATTTTGTGATTTACCTGCTAGTGATTAATTAAAAACAATAATAGAAAATATAAAAAAAATCCAATAATCTATATCCACTTGATTATCCTCACTTCCTCCGAATTAAAAAATCTGAATTCTTCTAAATTGGCTTCCTCCTTCTAAACAAAATTCTGATTATGCCTATGTTTGAATATAAAAATATTTTTTAATTGATAAATTGAGAATAGACTTGTATATTTTTTTATTTCTGATACATTCTGAAACAGTAGTGGTGAGTGAATAAAAGTTTTAAAATCTTTTAAAATACTTAAAAATTATTTTGCATATTTAAAATTTGGCCAAAACTCAAGCTAGAAAATTTTAATGCAGTGACAAAGAACAGACCCTATGAGAGAGCTTTAACTCTATTCCTCTTACCATGATATCAGCAGTATTTTCTTTCCAGCGTATCGCAGGATAGGGAAAATCCACTCTATCCAAGTAAGTAGGTTCACCATTGTATCCGTAGCCTACTACATCCCTATTATTAACTTTCTCCACTGTCACCAATCCACATCTTTGGATTTGAATAACAGGTCGTAAATAACTCACAAATAGTCTACTTGCCATTGCTCACTATAAAAATACAGCAGAAAATGGAATATCAAGGTACTGACAATTATTCCAACAAAATTAGATATCTTATTATTGAATGAAATACATGGAGATTTATATAACCTTTGCAAGATCGACGATGATGATAAAATGTGTATAATAAAACTGGATAAAATTAAGTTTTTGTTATCGATTCGAGATTTAATTCGCGATGATACCGCGAATCATATCGAATTTTAACGAATATATCTTTGAGTTATCTACTAATTTAGCGCAATTATCATTCGCATTAGCATTCCGCGAGATTTATTTATATACGTATTACATTAATTGCACCGTAAAATTATTTGTCATACGATACAATCAATGAAAATATCCTTCTTGTCGTGTTAATGGAGTCTTCGCAGAAACGTCAATATTCGAAAGAATACCTTGCTCCAAGATCGAACACGATGTATGAGTGAGTTACCTAACTGATAGCAATGATAGCTCTGGATAACTCGAAGGAAATGCGAAATGGCAGAGGGCCTCCTGCACTGCACGGAGAGAAATTACGTAATCGCGCCGAGACAGACTGTTACTGGTCAGCGTCCAGTTATATTGTTATGAGATATTAACATTAATCAATCAGTACCAATTGACTCACTGATATTTGCGACAGTTTTTTGTCGTACTTCATGAAGGGGGAATAATTAGTAAAATGTAAAGGGTTCCGCATAATAAAAGGAACAGGGAACAGAGAACACAGAATAAAAATTTCAACCTATCAGAAATCATGTATTGTAGAATACATAATTTCTGATAGGTTGAAATTCTTCTCCCCTAACATATGTATATGTGTTCCAAAATCACTGCTAGTGCTGAGAAAACGTATAACATACGTGACGTAAACTGTAGATTTTTAACGCTGACAGTGAATTTTGGAGCTTCACTGTTCTAGAGTTCTAAATTTATAAGAAAAGCGCGACTGGTACTAAGTATTCTGATTGGCCATTGTAATTACGTGATTAGCAATTATGCCATTAGCCAATGATGAACTTAGGAGGATCCTGTTTGACGACACAATCCTAATTGCACATACCACTTATATCAGCTGGGGGATAGGGAGGAGTGCCTAGTAATTTTTCACTGCATTACCAATGAGAATATTTTATTTTTAAATTAACCAATTAGCGATGTATGCCATGTGTGGATCATACGATGTAAGTAATTGAAGTTTTCCCGATGAACTTATGGCTCCTGGATATCAATCATAAAACTTTATCCCTAGGACGGAAAGTGAAAAGTGAAAATTTTCTCCATTAATGTCAATGGTAAAAATTTTTACTTTTTACTTTTTACTTTTTACTTTCCATCCTAGGGATAAAGTTCCATTATTGAGCTAAGCCGCCGAGATATTATTAAGTCAACTCTGAGGAAATTTTCGGCTTTTTTATAAAAAGGGCCCGGAGGTAATTGAAGAACGCTAACATTATCAACAATTGATATAAATTTATTATTATTAACATAAATATTTGTCTCATACATTATTAAATTCATGATTTTTTATTACATAAATGTTTCATAAATAAATATGCATACTTGTAAAACTATAATATTCTATATATTGCAGAAAAATTACAATTCTTTCTCTGTGATTATCATTTTTGTTGATAATCAAACTTTGACGATAATACTAAAATCACAATTTTAAAGAAAAATCGAGTATTATTGAGTTATAAGTGCATAAATACATCTACTAAACTAATAAATCATAAAATTAGTATAGTAGTTAATATAGTAGTTAATATTATCAATTTTTAACTCTTAATCACTTTAATATCACAAGGACGCGAACTCCCGTAAGGATGTCGGTTTTTAATAGCATTATCTCGTCGGTGATCTTAAGGATCGATTCTATATCTTGAAATGAGATGAAAATTATATTAAAAGTGAGCGAATTTAGAATATTGATTTCATTAGTCAACACCTAATAAATTTGCTCGTTTTTGTAATTTTCACCTAGTTTTCGGTAAACCGATTCTTCCAGATTTAAAATGTTGATTGGATGATCTAAAAGAATACACCAATAACAGCGAGCGCTCACTCAACTATTGAGTCCACTAAACACAGCCATTCTAATCCGGATTAAACATTGAACTCTCGGTGGAAACTAGGCTAGTGTGCAGTGTGCAGGAGCCATTATTTTAAAATGCTGTATTGGCACTGCATGATGCGGCGAGATGTCCACCTCTCTGGTGAAGTGTCTGTGTCTACGACTACGGGTACGTCGTAGACATTGTCTATCGTCTAAATCCCGGGCGGGATCGCATTTCGTCAAAGTCGACCAAGATCCTGGGGAGTGAGGCGTCTCATCGTCATCGTACGATATATGTCGTCGCTAGTCGTCGCTTGTGTCAAGTCAAGCTGATCAGGCACAAGCGCATCCAAAATTCCGAATAGTAACGGTTATAATTTTTTGGGCAAACAGTACAACTGTAGAAAAGTATTATCACCGCGCAGTAGAAACGCACCAAAATCAAATTAGACGCATGTTTGAACGTTGAAATTCCATCGATCAGCATCGCCGGGAAGAGAGAAAGCGAGAGACCAAAAAAGAAAAATACGCGAGGACGCCGTTCTCGCAGCGCTTCCACTTTCCGAAGGCACTTCCGATCTCAGTGAAGTGGCGCCAAGAACTATGTTCTGTGATAGACCGTGGTAGGTTAGGCACAAACTGGCTCGAAATACATAGTCGAGATCTTGACTGTGCGCCTTCGCAAATGAAGATGAGCGGGGATATGTTCGAGGGGAAGGATTATCCGACTCAGTGGGCGCTCAATCCTTCCGCTTATCAAAACATGAGTAATGATCAAGGTGAGCCGTCGCTCAGGATGGCAATTCTTTAGCCTTATATATATGTAATAATTCTGCTCTTCTGGTGTTACAAAGGCATAGAAATGTATATGTAGGATGATGTTTGATGTATGAAATATTTCCTTGTAATTATTTAATTTTCAGCCTTCAGTAATTCTATACCAATTCTGTATCAATTTTGTTAACAATAATTATATTAGGACTTTTGAATTTTAAACAATACAAGAAAAGATAAATATAGTAGGCTAATGAGTCAGCAACAATAAATAGCACAATTCTTTAGTGAACAATTAATAATCAGATATTGGATTGTCTTCTTTATTTTGAATGTTTCGACTCTCTTTGGAGTCCTCCTCAGCAAGAATGATACAAGTATAATTAGCTCACATGTCCATAATGTTTAAGTCACTCGCAAATTGACAAAGATGCATTTTTGTTAACTCTTTAAAGTCTGATTGCATTAAGGCATTTTGCTTTAAGCAAAGGCTTAAAACTCATTTTCTCTCTTTAAAGATGAGAGGAAGAGATAGAAAGAGTTTTAAGCCTCGCTTAAATTAAAGTAACGTTGGTGCAATCGGCCTAAAACTTTTAAATGTATCTATCTCTTAAAGATTGAAAATTATATTTCGCTCTCTCTAACAAACAGCTGGTAACATAAAATGATTATCATCCTGTTCACAGTTATAATGTAGTTTGGAAAAAGAAAAGTCGTCGATGACAATAGTAATCAATCATAATTGTAATCAATTAGCTTGAATGATGTCATTTGATATAATGTAAATCAGAGAATATAACGCATGAAAATGAGTTTAGTCCTGTAGGTAAAATATAATATATAAGAATTATGTCAGCGCAAGATTATTGTTACAGTAAAAAAAGAAGAAATTGCTATGAAACCAGATAATATAATATATTGAGATGATACATTGAAAAAAATTAATAAAACTCAAATTTGTAAACTGTATATCAATATATTATGAGTTTATAATTTAGTAACAGCTAAAATTAATACGAATAAATACCTTTGATGTAAAAAACCAAAATTTCTTTAGTCAAAAATTGAAAGTATTTCTGGCGTAGGAAGTCGGATAAAATTAGAAACAATGCGATAAGAAGTAAAACAAATATTGTCTCTTTGGAGTTATGAGACATTATGAAATAATTGACATGAAGGAAAAGATTATAATGTTGGAAAGTGGGAACTAGAGGGGATAGAAGTGTAGGTGAAGGCATGAAAGAAGTGGATGTACATAAACAAAAGGAGGAATTATGAGGGAGAGAGGGATTAGATAATCTGCAGGATTCAGGCAAAGATTTTGTATCATTTTGTTTATTTAAGTTCTATTTTTATTTTTTTACGTGAATCATTTTAGATATCAATCTCTTATTATAGAAAGATTCACTGTCTAAAATCTTCACTTCATTCCATCTAAAATTGTGATTGAAATTGATACAGTGATCAGATATGATAGATGGAGAACCCGTTTTCTTGTTGATATATCTGAAATATGTTTTCGTACTCAATTTTCTTTTTGTTTGGCCAACATATGGCCTCACAATCATCACATGAGATCTTATACACCACATTTTGATTAGAAAGCAATTCTAACTTGTCCTTTTCTTTTTTTAGAAAATTTTTTAAAGTTGATAAAGTTGGTAATGGAGAATAAGTAAAACGTATGAATTTATTAATGTAAATATAAAAATTAAACGTATTAATGTTATTATCTGGAATAGTGGATTGGGCTGCTCTGGCGCAGCAATGGATAAAGATGAAGGAAACTGTCGTGCCACCAGCTCCACCACCACCCAGCATAAATCCTGTATGTTCTGCGAATGATGGTAGTGGAGAGGCACCAATGGACATGGATACTAAGGACGATGATGTGCCTCCAGCACCACCTGCACCGACCATCAGTGGATCCGGTGAAAAAAGAACATCTGATTTGGATGGTTTAACTTCCGTTCAAAATTTTAATAATGACAATGAAACTATGTATTGTCACTAGGGACAACTGGACATCTATCATGGAACAAGTCAGAATGGATTCCGATTGTTCAATTAGTCTCCTAAATCAGTCCCTAAATTACTATTGTGTTTTCTAGAAAAAATGGAATAATTCTGATCGGAATCCATTCCAAACATTTCCATAATAGATACCTTGATTCAATTTTTCTTGAAATATATTGTTAAATATCAAACTCTGAGATACATGTATTTTTTTGAAAATTCTAGATATACAGTTATAAAATATATTTAAAAATTATACAAGTTTTGTCTAAAACATATTTTTATTTAGTTAATTATTTTGTTGATAATAATTGAAATTAGATATAAGTATTAGTTTTGAGAAATTGTTTCAGTCTTTAAATCACAAATTGAGTCAATATAAAAAAATGTCTTAGGTTTTTGTGTTGAACAATATATTTCAAGGATAATTCTGATAGATCGATTTAGATTTCTGATAGTTGTGACAGGCCAGTATTTCGATATAAGTCTCTTACAAGTACCGTTCTACATGCGCGCGCGTGCACACAGACACACATATGCACGTACATATATCTTCCATAATTTTCGCAATGATGCTACTTGCAAAATAAGTCTTTAGCTTTGATGTGTTGAAGCTATTGCTTGTGAAAATCATTTGATGAAAATCCTCTCCATTTCTGACTTTTTATATATTACTCATGTACTTGAGATTTGAAAAGAATACTTATCGCCAAAACTATGGGTTTGCAAATGCCGTAAAATTTCTGAATTCGCTTAATTTCTTCTTTAGTCAAAAACTATAATGCTGAACTTGTTCTATCCATGTTTGTCATCATTATTTTATAATTTTGTGTGTCTCGGATTGCTCTCATTTTATAGTAGGAGAACTCTCCTACTGTTACGAAAAATATGGCATTTTATTTTTCGGAGAAATTGAAAATCTTGGACTGAAGTTGAATCATCCATGTTAACATTAATAATGAATGGTTAAGTTCAAACTATTGAAATTGGTAACAAGAGAGATTTCCTTATTGTGATATAATATTGCGGAATAGAAGCTTGGACTCAGTGGAACCAATGGGGTCACTGGAACGCCTCAACATCTGGAACCGGAAATTGGGAATGGAGTGGCGTTCCTCCCCCGGGTGTTACCGTAGATCCCGATGGCAAACCAATTGGACTTCCAGCTGTACCGGTTATTCCACCTGCACCAACGATATCGACTACTACTGATTTCAACACACCTCCCCCTGCGCCGTCCCTGTACTCGTATAATTCGATGCCACCTGGACAACCATATAATCAGGTAAAAAAATGAAGGAACGTGAAATCTCTATTCTAGAATGGCACAAAATAGTTTAGGTTGAAAGAAGATTCCAGAAGGTTTTCAAGTCCATTCTCAAGCTAAATATTTTCTTATTTTATATCTAGTTGAAATTAAAAAGTAAAAAAAAAATAAAGTAAATGTAAGGCTCGTCAGTTGCAAAGCAATATAAGAAAAACGATGAGAAATTAAAAATGGTAAAATTAGTATTAATAATAAAGTATTAATAATAAATAATTTATTCTCTAATAATTTAGAAAGACAAATGGACATTTTAACTTAATCCTTATCAGCAAGATAAACTATCAAAATAATAATAAAAGTATTGATATTGTAAAGTTGAGTAATATAAAAAAAATTATTAAAAATTGTAATCTGAAAGAGAGAGAGGCGGGTATTATTCACAAACTTCAATTACATAATTTTTTAATCAATTTCTTATAAAGTCAAGACATACATAAGATAAGGATCGAGATCGAACTCTTACCGACTGTGAATCAACTGCTTTTATATGGACGCCACATGTTGCATTAAGTACCTTAATAAATGTGTTTATCAGGTTTCTAACTATTGGTCTGGTGAGCCACCTAATGCAATATCACCACAGCCGCTTCCTTTTATGAAGGGCATGAGGCATGCAAGTAGAGGACCACACATGAGAGCGATGGATTCTATTCGAGGTCGAGATGACAGAGAAAAGACACCGGAGGAAGATACTACTACAACTATAGGTAAAAATTATAATTATGGATAATAATAGCTTGTAATCGTTGAAATTGATTCAGCTGATTTGGCAATTATGAAATTTTAACATAAATTGTCAGTTATACATTTTTGTTAATCCATTTTGTAGATGCCGCAAAACGAAGACAGTTGCCAGCATGGATTCGCGAAGGTCTGGAGAAGATGGAAAAGGAGAAACAGAAAGCCATGGAGAAAGAAAGGCTAGAGATAATGAGAAAGCAGGAATTAGAAGCTCGCAAGCAAGCAGAGGATGAGGCACGTGCAGTGCTCAATCCGAGCAAGAGTAAATTTGTAAGCAATAAAACTCTCGTTCACTCAATTACTACCTCAGATTATGATCTCATCAGAAACAAGAAAACAATAAAATTTTCAAATTATATTTAAACAGAAATATTTTTAAATAAAATTTTTTCAATTTATAGAATAGATTTGTAAAATGTAGCGAAAATTATCTTTTTATTTCGGAAAAAAATTAAATCATATTTGTTTTTATATTACAAAACAAAGAGTAATTCTCGAGAATGTCTAATAAGATAAAAACAAATCGGGCTAATGAGAGTTTTTGCGCGGTAATTAAGAAGATTATAAGATTTTTCAATTTACGTACTTTTAATCAATGTAACGCGAATAATAAGAATTACAGACGTTTCGGCTTTATTTCAGTGCATTGAGCTTAAAAATTAATTCCTAGTTTATAGTCAAACCTATAAAAGAATGATTCATTTTCATCCTCATTGCATTGATAAGTCAAGTGACAAAAAATGATGAAAATTTCGCATAATCATATTTGTTTAAACTTTAAAGATCATAAATCCGCTGAGTTTTCATATTGTACCGATATTGTCCATGACTTCGCGAATTTTAAAACATGAAATTATCCATTGTCACACTTGCTCCTACAGGATTCGGATTCGGAAAAGGAAACTGAGCAGGATTTCGATACGAATAACGCACGCGGACAACAATCTGTGGAAAAGAGCTACGATCGCACTCCGGATATCATTGTTCGACCGCGAAAATCACGATTCAGGGACGCTGATTCGCCCGAGTCTCATACGGGACCCGATGAGAGCCCGACTACTGTGGTTAGTATGGTTCCGATTGTGCAGAAACGGTCTCGAGAGGAAATTTTACAGGATGTGGTAAGTATAAAGATGAAAATGACTAAACAAAAACTAAAAATTAAGAATAAAAGTTGGTAAAAAATAGTTTTTTTTATTTCGGCCCTCAAAAAGTTTTTTACTTGGATATATTCTTTTGGAGCATTTGATTTTGTACTATTGTATTTTGGAATTCAATTTTTGCATTCATCTAGAAGATTTCTCTATAAAATTATAACATTCACAATGTAGTACAATGACTAAGTGGCAATGGCCATAGATATACATTACCGTTCGTAACACTGGAAAATATTTATGAATCTTGCTATTTTTAACGAGCAAATGTTAATATTATATTATTAATATTTTATAACAATATAATTTATTCCTTACATGTTTTTTGCATTAACGGCTTTTAATTTTCAATCTATAATTTAAAAAGGCAAGATTTAGATTTTCATTTCATCTCGGTTAAAAGCAGCGTCAAGTGTTTACTTATTTATTTTTTGTAGCAAATATAATTATATAATTTTTTGTAGCGAATACTTAAATAGACAAGGTAACGCAATTTTGTGCTAACGTTTTGAATATTTTGTAGGAGAATTTAATAACTACTATTTACAATTAAGTTGGAAGAGAAAATATCTTTAAATTAATTATCATATAAAAATTTTTATGAAAAGAATTAAAGCCATTTGGATCGGAATAAGAAGATCCTTTAATAGGAATACAAAGATATATCCTTAGATTTCATTGTATTAAAGATTAAAGATAATACACGTGGATTATATTTTTTATTTAATTTAGCATGGATAGTTTGGGATTTAACTTGACGCAAGTATATGGTACTATTTTACACTAAGTGATATGTCATATATTTTTTTGTATTCTCAATGAAAGTTTTTTATTTCCAACCTCGCAAAAAAGTAATAGTAACTTCAACTTAAAAAATTGTTACATAAAAATAAAAGATACGATATCAATTGATATTAAGTTAAACAAAGATCCAAAATAATTTAAATTAATATCCAATATATTAATTATAATTATAATTATATTTAATTAATTATAATGAATTTAATGATATCGGAGTGGATTGCATCTTCTATTACGCAGATGTTGAAAGTGAGGAGATCATTGACGGAAATACTTCTGGAAGTGACGAATGAAGAAATTGGTGCGGTATGCAGAGAGGTTTGGAGCCGCGCACGTGCCAAAGGTACCCCCCCAGATACACACGATAGAACTAACCAATTGAATTTCCGTGCTTTCGCCCATCGGGGCACATTCCGAGTCAATGAGTCTACTCGCGACACCACGCTGCGACGAAGCTGTGCGATTGTGTAATACAAAGTTTGAGAGCATTAAACAGAGATACCTTAACATGTAGACTTAATTATTCGGCAATTTCAGGACATCCTATGTTTTGCGTTTTTCAGAGATTTGCGTGTAGTATAAGACACATATCTCTCTCTCTCTCTCTCTCTCTCTCTCTCTCTCTCTCTCGCTCGCTTTTAATCACGTAATCATTCCGTGATTACGTATCGCAGATTTTTAAGACATTTTTACATTACCGGCATCCTTATGTCCGGTAATGATCTTTTTCGCGATATATCTCTATGATAAAGGCACTCTAAAATATTATACTTTTATACCATAGTGTAAATAGTATTTTAACAATCTGAAATTGTTTTAATAAGGACGTCTAGATATTATAATTTAATAATATTTAATATGTGTATAATTAATGAAAAATATTTATCGTATTATATCTGTCATACCCATCTATGCATGGGCATGTTTTATTATTTGATTTGTAAACATTTTAAAGGCATTTATCCGAATTTTTATAAGTATCTCTAACAAACTTCATTTCATGCATTGCGAACTTTATCCTTCGAAGTTCCGGCAATAAAAGTTACAAGTTTGCGTAGCAAACCGCGCGATATAGATATAATTTTCCTTTAGGGCATTAGAATATTATAGTTTGACTTATAAGTGTGGAATAATGCTATTAAAGATTTCTTAAGGTACATAAAAGGAAGCGAAGGGATGATTCGCCCCCTTTGCGCGAATGGGCTGATCAGAGCCATTCGGTATTATCGGGGGCGTTATCCGTATGCGGTACTGCACACTTTTAGCGATTGATTACTAAATGCGTGTGTATTGTAAGTCCCTGCAGGAGAGACCCCCGTCGCATCCCTCAACATGGCCCCTCTTGCTCAGATCACTCACGAATCACTCGGTGAGTACGCTTTAACGCTCTATTATAACGCACGGCGATATCTGTAGGGAACGGCCGTGAAACAGTGACGCAGTGACTCGTGAGAAAGGAGAGAAAGAAAAGGGACACTGTGTAATTACGCACAAGTTCAAGTTTAACTTGATGTTAAACTCGGCCGTTCTCTCGTAGAAATTTATCGTTGCCGAAAGAGAGGTGTTCCCCCTCTCCTTCTCTCTCTCTCTCTCGTGCTCTTTCTCAGGACGTTTCTTGATGAGAGTAACGGCTGTGAAAATTAGCCAGAGCCGAGCATATATCTTTTTACCTTTTTTTTTTATTTGTTTTTCTGTCGCTCCGACATTGAGAGAGTGTCGCGTGCGCATTAAACGGATGTAATTCCTGGCTCTTATCTGCCGTAGGTCTGAGCATCTATAACGACAGTAACAGCGAGTCCGAGGAGGAACAGAGTGAACACGCGCAGATTCAGAATGATGATAGCGATGAAGAGTTGAAGGTAGGAATTTTCTTACACGAGGAAATACTGCGAAATTTTTTATTTGTATCAATTTTTATGAATATGTGACTCAATCCATGAATAACGATATGTATATTATTCGTGCTCTATGGCTCTTCAAAAATATGATTTTAAATCTTAAAGGGTAAGATGTGCTCAATAAGATCTAAATTGTATTTATTTTTTTTTCTGAATATTATATGTTCGGAAATGTTCCCTTGGATTTGACTGTATAAATCTCCCGCTTTCTCTTAAAGACAAAAGATCTTTCTAAAAAAATTTTTAATTTTCTGTTTCAAAAGCACTTTTGCTTCTAAAGTAAAAAATCTTACTAAAGGATGATGTGATGTGAATAACTTCTATATTAAATCGCTTTACATATTTATAAAAATTAAAAAATTCAAATAGATTTTAGTTTCGCAATACTGTTAAATTAATCATTTGTCATGATTAATTCAACTTGCAAAGGTGATACCGTTTTATTTCACAAGTCAATTTCGCAGGAAACGCTGAGACGGCGACAGCAGGCATTTCGCAAGACGGAGGAGGAGATCGAGGCACGACTCGCCGAGGAAGAGGAGGAGGAGGAGCAGCGTAGCGAAGAGCAGTACAGTAATAAGCAACAGGAAAATCATACCGGTAATACTAGCTGCCGAGAGTCAGGTATGTTTCGACAGACAACCCATCCGCATGTGGCTGCTGGGAAATTAAGTGTAACTTCCTGACGTCATACTTTAGTTGATGAAAAAGAAACGGTAGATAATCAGAGAGAAGCGTCCGAGACTTTATCGAGCGGCGGTCAAAGCCCAACAGCGGCGGTGCCGCAGAACGCGCCAGCGGCCGACGGCCAGCAGGTAGCGAAGCCAAGCAGCACCGTGTCGGGATCCGCCGATTCTGAGTCGAGCAGCACCGAGTCCACGAGCAGCTTGTCTGAGTCGAGCCGCGAATCCGCGTCCAAGAAGCATGAGAAAGCGCGCAAACAACAGCAGCAACAGCATCAACAACGTTACAATCGTCGGCGGAAGTCTAAGAGCAGGAGCAAATCACGAAGTGGTAGACGATCCACCAGATCGTCGCGCTCATCCGAACGCGGCGGCGGCGGCGGCGGCGGCGGCGGTGGTGGTGGCGGCAGCGGTGGCGGTGGCGGCGGCGGGAGCGGGAGCGGCGGTGGTGGTAGTGGTGGTGGTGGTAGTGGTGGTGGTAGCCACAAGCGCCGGTCGCGTTCGAGATCAGCGAAATCACGGAAGGACTATCGCTCGCGATCCTCCAGCAATCACAGATCCAGAGATCACAGCAGAAAGCGTCGCACGCGATCGCGCGATAGGAAACGTGTGAGATCACGTTCGCGCAGCTATCGTCGCTCTAGATCGACGTCCACCGATAGAAAGTGGTCTTCGCGGTCGCACTCTCGTAGATGGAAATCGCGCTCACATTCCAGAGAAAGGCGACGAGGTAGTCGATCGCGCAGCAAGTCACGCGGAGCGAAACGCGGAAGATCGCGCTCGAGAACGCGCAGCCGCTCGCGGGATCACAGAAGGTCAAGATCCTATGTTTCCGGGAGAAGCCAACGGCGGGGCAGTCGATCCAGATCGCGAGACCGAAGTAGAAAGTCACGGTCCAAGTCGAGCTATCGTGATGGTAAGAAGTCATCACATCGATACAGGAATTGAGGTCAGGATCCGCTCCTAGCCAAGGTTGTATATTCATTCTGATTGTACCTTTTAACAGAACGATATGAAAAAAGCAGTGATATTATATTATTCTTAACAAGAGTTCGCGGCTTGTTACATAGTCTAATCAAAGATCGTTTCTAGAGTCTTTCTCTTGCTTTTTTTATGTTACAGCTCTCATTCGGCTGTCAATTTATTATAGTATATGTTATCTGATGCAATAATTGAAAAATATACATTATATATAAATGACACCGTTTTAACGCGATGTAGAAATCTGATGAGATGCTTAACAAGGAATTTATTTTTTATTTGCTCTTTGCTACTTGGATATATTAAATATTTTCTTATAACTGGACCGAGTTCTGAATCATCATGCAAGTGCAAATGTCGTTTCTGCCTTGTTTACCGCATAAACAAAGATAAAACAACATTTGGGAGCACTCAGATGATGATTCTGAATGTAGCCCAGCACATGCACACGTGAGATGATTATAGAGTGCAATAGACGTTATATATTTTCGTTTTTTCATTATATAGTTTTATATTGATTGAAGTTTGTGTTGGAAAAGTTGAGCTACATATAAAGAACATAATTTATCATTATGCAATAAAAAAAGCAGTAAAAGTTTTGCTCAATCTTTGTTTTGAGTCATATAATGATATAAGTATTATATGCAATAAAGTTACTTGATAACTTTGTAGATTTTCTGTAGATATATTACGATAAAAGTTTGTTATTAGATTTAGTTATAATATAAGAAATAAAATGAGGGCACCTATTACGGAACAAGTCGGAATGGATTCCGATCGGAATTATTCAATTATTCCCTACATTTCTATTGTGTTTTCTAGAAAACGAAATAATTCCGATCGAAACTTATTCGACATGTTCCATTATAGGTACCGAGGATTAAAATGATTCAAGATTTGTTAGGCATTCAAAATTAGTAAACATTAATTGTGCATTCCTATTCATTGAAGATTTTCAGAATATTCGAATTTCCTTGGAAAATCTTTCTCTCAGATAGTAGATATTTTATTAATATGAAATTTATGTTGTTTAAAAATTACATACGTATTTATTGATATTACATCTTTAAATAAGTTTTGTTAACTAGTCATGCATTTTCTATTTTTTCTTAATAATTTCACATAATTCATATATAACAAGATGCAATGTCAAAAAATTTGTGTATAGTTATATTAGGCAATTATTATTTCACTGTCGGTGAAAAAATGAAGTATTGGTTCTTTGAGAGAATCTATTAGGATATAAATCTTAGAATGAGATGAGTAAAGTATAACATATAATTTAAATGAATAACATGATTTTTTTATTCAAAACGTTAAAAAAGAATATCTCACTCACACAAAATGTAATTACTAAATAATTATTTGTTGATTAATAAAGTATAGTTATTTCACGCGAAAATATAGCAATTTAAAACGAGACTATGATTTAATTGTTTAACTATCTTTTTAGACATCGGAATTATGAGACTCGCAATTTGTAAAAATACGCGCATCTTTATATAGTGAAGACTACTTTTGTATTAATAAATAAATGTTATCGATAGTATTCAGGATTCTTATTTACAGGAAGTGATAAATAGGAAATAATAAATTCGTATACTTCGTTATTTTCAGAATAATTTTGCACACAAAAGGAAAATATTGCTACAATGTATTTTATTCGATATATTGCTGCAAATAAAAATTTTGATAGAAATTACTTTGCAGTAATATCTTTCTCTATTTCGTATAAAATTATTCCAAACAAGATCGTGCGTACAAATATCTTTTTATTAACTATATATCAAAATTATCATGTTACATTTATAATGTTAATTATGTACATGTATATAAATAAATGTAGCAATTATACAAATGAATTCGATAAACGTATGAATATCGTATGATTTGTATCAATACTTCAATAACGTATGATTTGTATACGAGTGGAAATATATTTGAATTTTGATAAGAAAAAGGAATGCTTTGTGTAGACTTTGTAAAGAGTATTATACATTACTAGGCTGAAGTATAACGAATCAATAATCTTGTAGAATTATGCGCCGGGATTTCGACATGAGTCCTAGAAATCTTATTTTGTTTCAGCATCTTCTACTGGCTTCTACTGGACTTCAACGTTTTACTATGATTCAGTTCGTCAACATACACAACATTGTGGTACAGTTGCAATTTTGAATACGCGTTCTCAATCTTTTATCTCAGATAGTTTACTAAAAGTCATAATGCTACGTAATAAATAGTAGGTACTGATAGCTTTATGTTATAGACTCGTTTAATATTACTTGCTCTAATGTACAAAAGTCTATCTTTCTTTTTTAAAAAAAGGCACACGTAATCAAAATTTATACGATTACGAGAAAGACGAACGTGAAATAAAATTAATGCAAAATTAGTTTGAATTAGTTTTTGTGTCTTCCCTGAAGCAATTCCTAGTCATGTAAAATTGCAAAGGATACCAGGCATTTAATCAAGTTAATTAGGTATCTAAAATGCATAAACCATAATTAATCCAAATCGTTTGCAAGGATCGTTTGTAACTAATTTTCAAGAATTTGCGTTTTACCTTTACGATATGGAATTCATTCTTTCAATAAGATGATCGTAAACGATCTGTCGTATGTGCAAACCGTATACGAAATCGAAGTGATTCAATCTCTTTAGCGTCACCGTGTATTTTTCCAAAATATTTGGCAATTTTCCGTTTAATATCTCAACATCCTAAAATATTATAAATGATAAAATGTTAATGATAAATGTTAATGATATTTTATGCAAGATTGAGACAACAGAGTATCTTCCTTTCATTCAATTGTATATACAACAGTAAATTAGTGATGCATTTAATTACATTTGGAGCAGCCAAAATATCATTCAAACCGTTATACAAAATCACGGGGGCCGTGATTTTTTCCACGGGATACTCCGGCGGAACGAATCGCCTATAAAACTTGAGATTTGGTAACGTACCATAATCGTAAGGCCGAAAATGTCCTGCAAGAGAAGCGACTCGGTTATGAAGGTGTAAATGAAGGTATGCACTGGTTAGCGTGTATAGGAGATAGATAAAATAAAATTTGAATACCTAGGAAATACACATCACTTGTTTTATTATAACAGATTATAATATCACTGGCCTATCATTTGTCTTTAATATATATGGTCTGTTTTCTGTTCTTGCACTAGACTGCACTTAGAACTCTTGCTTTCGACAAATATCAAACATATTTATTTCACTTTAAGTTCCAAAAGTGTTCACAAAAAACAGATAGATAAATTCTATCCTTATACTGGAATAGAAGTGTACAATGCTCGAACACATCAGTGCAATGTAATATCAATCTTCTAACAGAATTTTCCAATTCAACAGAACACTGCTTAAGAGATATTGAGAGGAAAATTGTTTTTTATTCTATTCTTCAAATTCTTATTCTACATTTTAACCTTTTCTCTTTCTTATTCTGTTCATAATGATATTTAGATTAGGCCATTGCACTGGCCAAGAAAAACTAAAATTTTGAAGAACAAAAAATAATTTTGGAAAAAAAAAGTGAAAGATAAATTTTCTTTTTCGATATTACGTATGTAAGCATTGAAAAAGTTTAGAAGAGAACAATATGTGACAAGAATAATTTTGTTAAAGAATCTAAAAACTTGGGTAGAAAAGGGTGGTCTAAAAATAATAATTTTGTTGGATTGTCGGAATAGTTATATAGGAAATTCAAATATGATACGCAATACGTTTTGACATTCTATTATAAGCGACCAGTTTGAGTGTCCTATATAATTATTTGGATGGTCCAACAAAATTATTTTCAGATCTATATTTAGCTAAACTTTCAAATATTTCAACAAAAAAATTGTTCCTTCCGTGTACAACATTCCATTGGTGACTATTCATGCATTGTATAACTATTCAACAAGGATAGAATCTATATTAAAAGCAAATTATTGGCGATCTCTTATTAATAAAACAAGTAATTTTTTAAGTGTTTATATTATTCTGTTTATTCTCTGTATTTAAAAGAAAAAAAATTCGTGATCCCACAAATCCATAATTTAAAAAATCGGATTCTGAAAACCCGATACCTGGATTTTGAATACCCAATGCATAGTGAATCAATTGCTTGAACGAGCATCCCGCTGGTGCAAATTGCAGATAATCTTCCAAGTGCTCCTGAAAATAATGTCATCTCATATAAGTGAATCACGTCACATTTAGCTCGATCCGATTTGTACGGTTATTTCGGCGATAGCTTACGTAATCTGTCTCTCCGATGCTAAAACCTCCGATCATGGATACAATCAGCTGGCACAAAGGTTGAGTGAGAACGCCTTTTTGGCATAAGATATGCGTTATGAATTTTTCTAATTCCGTATTCGCGAACATTTCAAAATATCCAGTGTATTTGTAAAATCCCTGTCGAATTGAGCAAGTATAATCAACTCAGAGTAGATTTATGAGAAAAATCTATTTTCTTTTTAAATATAAATCCTTATATAATTATCCTTTAAAACTAGTCTAGAGATATGCAAGATTTTTTGGCTCTGAATCAAATCCAATTTTTTTTTCCGAATATGAATCGAACCGATCCGAATCGAATCTGAAAATTGATTGCGTATCTTGAAATGAGATGAAAATTACAAAAGTGAGCAAATTCACTAGACATTTATAATTTCATTGATCAAGACCTAGTACATGTATATTTTTTAGTATATATATTTTATATTGAATGAGCTAATTAAATGAGCTAAAAGCCCAAAATCTTACTTGATTCGATTCGTATTCGAATAATTCGCATATCTCTGTAAAGTACTTTGCAAATGTCGCAAATGTTTCTTAATGAAAAAAATTCAGCTTGCGTGCGTGTGCGTGTTGTGTGTGTGTGTGTGTGTGTGTGTGTGTGTGTGTGTGTGTGTGTGTGTGTGTGTGTATGTGTGTGTGCGTGTATATAAATATAAGTAAAGATTTTATTTTACATAAGTATAGACGATATAATTTTGTTTGTAAAGTAGCAGATAGAATTAATTAATTATGTTCTGTAATTTATAAATTAAAGTTGGAAGAATGACTTCCATAAGTTATTTATATTTTTTCTTGAAATTTCAGAAAATATTTTAATGAATTACTACCCAAGTAGCTATCTAATACTTACCTTAAAATAATCCGCGAAATAACTTAAAGGTCTCAGCAAACCGCCAATGTGTCCAGTGTAAGCCACAGGAGCTAGAGCGGACATAAGTTTAATTTTCTTATTGTATTCTGGCCTGAGGGACGTAAGGACCCAAAATTGTGTTGTTCCTTGAGAAAAGCCTACGTAGAACAGCTGTTTCTGGCCAGTTTGATACAATATATAATCTATCATAGCCGGCAAATCGTATATACCCATCTCGTGCCAGCTAAATAGAAAACGCGCAGGAGAATTATAATTGATTAATAATTAGAATGTACAATATGCATATAGACATCATTATAAAATTATATAATACCATAAATTCTGTTACAAAGAAAATAAAAATGCATAAGAAAGATTTCATTACTTTGATCAAAATTGTCCAGGACATTGAATAAAATGACCAATTTTAGCCTATATAAGTAATAGAATTTTTCTTATATATATTTTTTATAATATATATTTTACGTTCAAAAGATTGCACATGATTACGTAAATTACATAAATGTGAAAGATTTCAGAAACATTTCTGTTACAATTTCAAATATTGCAGAATTTTTTTCAGAATTGTTCCTAAAATGTAAAATATTAAAATGATTTTGAAATATCTTTTTAGGACTGCGTTTATGTGTTTGCGCCTCTATAAAGAGATAATTTTTATTACCAAGTGCCCAATATTTATTACTAAGCGCCCAATATAGCCTTCAATTTCCTCGTAATGAATACAGCTTTTTTGTCCTAACTATTATAGATACATAAATTTATATTATAGATACACATATATACATATGGTAAAGAAAATGATCCAGTTCTATATGTGTATTCTTTATAATATTATTCTCCTAATATTACAGACAATTTTAGTTTTCTTTTTTCAACGTTTTGATATAATTATTTTAAATTCAAATAATTTAATAATATGATATATAAGATTGACGAATTACTTGAAATGTCATATTTTATAATATAATTTAATTATGCACATAATCTTACAAAATAACAATGAACATGATGAAAGCTTTTAGACATTACATTTGTTTAGACATGAGTTTCAGCAAGGAAAAAATGCTGCTAAAGCATGAGAATTTATTTGCTCTGTTCTTGACGAGAATATTGTCTCACAACACACGTAAATACTGTTTTTGTCGTTTTAAAGTAATTTTGAAGATTCTTTTATGCATCCGATATGATGTGAAAAAGGTCCCTTACTAAATCGGAAAATTGTTAATGCCAAACACTATAGCTGTCAATAAATTATTAGACAATGGAATTATATGTAAATTATATGTAAAAAGAAAATAAAGCAAAGACTGAAATTTATGCATATTCCTAATATAACTTTATGGTTATGTTTATGCAAGTTTATCTAAATAGATCTTAAAACTTAAGCTCAAAATCCATTTTATAACTGCATAAGCGTAGTTGTAAGTAATTGTAGTTGGAAGAATTGATTTATTACAGTTGAATATGAAAAAAATAAGACTATGATTTGGTTTAAATAGTTGATTTTCTTATGGCTTGTGCAAAAATCTATGTTGCGGCTCGAACGTTTTTTGCAACAATCTGCATGCTGCATGAGAAGCTACGCTATTTTTTATTTTAATTATTTTTTATTTTAGTTATTTAATAAATAAAAAGGATATAACTTTCATTTTGTAACCGTTCGGGGATTATTTTATTTCTACATTTTTATGTATTTTTCTTTATGAAAATGAAAATTATCAGAACGACGATACTCGAGGAAAAATTGGTGTGTGAAATAAAGTTAATAAAATCCTGCTTATTCACATCATTATGAAATTGCTGTCAGTTATACGCTTCAATTTAAAAATACATTCAAAATTGGATTAACAATAGATTTTATTAACTTCATTGCAATGTATCAATTTCTCTTTAAGTGTAACATTTGGTGTAACATTATCGTTATGATATAATTTTTTATTTCCATGAAGAAAGATACATAAGAAAATGTTCAGATAAAATGGTCACGAAAAAAATTGTACTGTTCTTTATTCTTATAACAGAATTTACGGCATGACTAAATAAATAATTAATTGATTATTACGATCAGGAAACACGGTGCTGTCTCGGCTCTAAAGCATATTCTACAATGTGTTTTTTGTTTTTTGTTTCTTGCTTTTTATTATTTTTTACTTGTTTTTTTCTTATCCAGTTTTTATGTTTTATGTCGTCCGAGAAATTAATGAATTTCGAAAGAAATATGTAGCAAGAAATATAATTGTCTATAAAACGGTTGCAAAGGAGAAAAAAACAAAAGTAAAAAGCAAGAAACAGAAAACAAAGAACGCATTGTAAAATAGGCTTAAGAGTACACGTAGCAATATCATAGGATGACCGAATCATGTATCTTTTAAATATTATTAAATTATCATAAGCAATCGAATTGGAAAAGTGTTTGCCTTAAATAATCAGACATTTCAGGTTCAAACCATAACATAAAGTAATATTTTTTGCAATAAATTCTTCACAATGTTGATAGTACGAGGTTTGAAAAGTCAAAACATGAAAATGGCGTTACTCGTCAAAACCATTCTGATACTACAATCGTACATGCTTTGAAAGATACCTACCTATGAAAATTGTAACCATTGTGGACGCTCAGTTGTTTGATAATCATTTGTGCCAGTCAATGTTTTTGTAAAAATGGAAAGAATCGAATATCGTACCGTGATTAAGTTCTTGCATTTAAAAGACAATATATAAGACGATGGGGCAGAATTCTCGTAAACAGCGTCCAATTCAGCTTTAATTTGCCTTTCAAATGCAAGAACTTAATCATGGCACGATATTCAATTCTTTCCATTTTTACAAAAACACTAATATCGACTGACACAAATTGACTGTCAAACAATAACTGAGCATCCACAACGACTACAATTTTCAGGTACATCTTTCAAAGCATGTACGATTGTAGTACCAGAAATGGTTTTGACTTTTGACGAGTAATGTCATTTTCATGTTGAGGCTCAAAACTTTTCAAACAACTCTCGTATATTAGCATCATTATTAGATTGATGTTAATATTCATTTCATTAGTGACATTATTTCAGCTTCAGTTTATGTTTTTTCAAATCGGATAGTAATTAATATGCAGTTTGTATAACTAGATATTTAAAATCGCTGAAATTGAACTGAAACTTTTGCTGAAAATGAATTTCAGCAAAAGTTTTCTAAATATCACTGAAATTAAACTAGGATTTTTCTGAAATGCTGAAATTTTGCTGTGAAAAGTGTTCCAAAATGTGATATAATTTCAGCGAAATTTTTCTACCAGGAAAATGTCAGATTTTAACGTTCGAGTTATTAGGATTTCTTTCATTTTTCTAATTCATGAAGAGTGTGAAAGACGGGATGAATAGGACGGCATTTCGAAGTTTCGCGATACCTGAAATCCCAGAATTTAGCGCTGCTTGTGGAAAGGTTCGTGTGGTTCTTCGAATTGGTGGTCCCACGGGAGTTGCCGAGCCATACATCATAGCCATCATCAGCCAAGAGATAAGCTAGATGATATTATAAAGAGTAATTTTTTAATCAATGTATTAAAATCTATAAACTAAAGAGAAGGGAAAACACTAAAAAGGAAAACTGATCTGATACCGAGTGATCGATTCGGACCCGTTATCAGCCAATCCATCGAACATCCCAACAATCCGTGCATTATTAATACTACTCGATTATTCTCAATAGTTGTATTCGAGTGATTAGGTATCCGATGAACAGCCAATATGTACCCGTCATCAGTTGTTACATGGTGAAGTTCAAAGGGGTAGCCGTTCTGTTCTATTCTATTTTCCTAAAGTAACAAATAATTTGTTGAGGTATGATTGATTATTGAAGGTTAATTATTTCTAATATTTATTATATATTAAATAATAATAAAGAATTAAAGACTTTGATGAAGAAATCAATAAATAAGAATGCTGACACCAGATAGTGATGCGTGCGCGCGCGCGCGTGTGTGTGTGTGCTAATTTATTCAATATATATAATAATCATATTAATATGTTTTGATCGCCGGTTCGGATCCTCTTTGTGTATATAATTAAACATAATTTAAATTTAATGTATAAGCATACCGATGCTCAGTAATTCTAATTATTGAGATTATCCCAACAAATAAGAATGGATTGAAATGAATTGAAATGGATTCAGATTTTCAGAAATATTGATTCACGAATGTTAAAATGAATGCTTTTCAATCCTGGATGCATTTTTATTCATTTATAAGAATTGCATGGAGTATATCTGTATGCCTTTCAATCTAAAAATAATATATTAGCTTTTTTATGTGCATTGTGAATACTGTTCAATTCAAAATTTTGAATAGGAAATGTATTTTTCAATCCAATTGCATCTAATTGAATCCAATTGAATTCAATTAAATCCAAAAAAAAAGTATTCGCTATTTAAAATACGCATTTGGATAGAAAAAAATTTCAATCCATTTTCGTTTCCTGAGACATACAAAGATTGTGTTAAAAATAGTTTTGTTAAAAATAATATTGCTGAGGATCGATATGATTATGCGATAATTTAAATTATATCTTTAATTATGTATACTAAAGAGGATCCAAATCGAGGATCGAAACGTATGTATAATATTTATGATTGATTATTATATACAAATATTGAATAAATTAAATACATCACTATCTGGTGTTGGCTATTAAAATGGTATTCTTATCTAAAAATTTGTATAACTAATAAAAAATAATTATACCTTTATTGTGTTATATATTATAATAATTTGAGTATAATGTTCTACCAACGTAGATTGACTTTTAATCTCAGTTTAACTTTTACTTTTCATCTTTTTCGAGTTTTTAAAATTAGAATAAAATGAAGAACCGAGTTGAACCGTAATTAAAGTTAATCCACATAAAATGGTCATAAATAATTAAGTATAATTGTACTTTGAATATAATTGACTTATGCTTAAATTAGATTATAATACTTACTTGTATGATTCTTGTGTGAATTTATATATGTATGTAGTCCTCAGAAACGCGCGCCAAAATGATTTTTCGATCTTGAAATCTCTCACTCTATTAACCCACCGCAATAGTATCACGAGTTAAATTGAAATTTTTTTATGCTTATTCGCATCTTTGAAACGATTTTAATAATATTGAGTAACATATTAGGTGTGGGAAAAAATTCGTGGCGTTTTTCCCATTACATCTAACGGAAAAAACGCCACGAATTTTTTCTAATCTAATATTAAAACCTGTATATAATTAATTCTTATTTCGAAAACTATTACCTTGCACGAAATGAGAGATATAATAAGAGATTTAGATCCAATTCGGTCGAGGTTGTAATTTTCGCAATAAGAATTATTTATTTACAGGTTTTAATATGTTAATCAACATTACTAAAATCGTTTCGAAGAAAAAATTTGAATTTAACTCGTGATATTACGTAGTAGAGTTAGCGTTTTCCAAGACCGAAAAATCATTTCGGCGCGCGTTTCTGAGGACTATATACGTAGTATATAAACTTACACAAGAATCATACAAGCATTTAAGATCCTGCTAGACCGTTTAAAGCTTTGATTTCTATAGTTTGTGTTATCACACATATATGGTCCTATAATACATAATATATTATACTGTTATAATATTTAATTCGATAATTAATTGATAATTAACTATTGATTATACTTAAAATTAAAATGACAATTAAAAATTTGGAATTTTAATATTTAAATTTATTAGTTTATAATTATAAATAGAGTAGCGATGAAAACTTTTTTAAGAATTTGTGTAAGTTCTAATATTATTAAAATTTCTGTTTTAATTTGTAATACGTTTATGATTTCAAACTTGATAAATAAATTCTCATGTTACTTATATACTTCATTATAAAAACAGTTCTAAATAATTTTACTTACGACCAATAGATTGGGATCGGTTCTCGGAGAGAACATTCCGCGTGTGCGAAATAGACCATTTATTTGAACGACGAATCCATAACATAGCAGCGAGACAAAATACCAGTGCGCAATCATTTCTTGGAGAGACAGTCACTTTTATTAAAGCGATGTATACGGTGTATGCACCTTGGTATTACTACAATATCTTTTATTTTATCCAACTTCTCGTTATTGGGTTTAAGATTTAAATGAAGTAAACACACCATGCACTAATTTTTACAATATTATTCCATATCAAGCAATTAAACGAATATTTATATTATCGAGACTAAATAATTCATCAAGTTTTTCTTCTAAGAAATATAAATTTATTTAAGAGGCGACAATATCGTATGTATTTAAGAGATTGAAAGTGAAAAATACGATGCGACGAGGGAGGTCCTTTAAACTGAATGGTTACACAATTCTTCCACGCACCTTTATTTATTCCGGATTTCCCACCCTCTTCGTCCTTTCGAAATAGTGATTATCGGTTTCGAGTCATAGCGCGAACTGAAACCAGTAATTTTAGTAAATCTACTTCCATGTCCGAGTCTCGTGTCTGTTTTTCATAAATTACAACCCCCCCGCCGGCTTCATCTCGCAATTTATCCAGTTTTGTCGCTCACGTATTTCGAGGCCATAATTGTTTTTATTAATGACACGAATCATCGAAAGCCACGGCAGCGATACCAATACTGGGTAGAGGAGGTGGCGGCCGGAGGATGACGCGATTATGATAGTCGCTAACATTATTGTATGCACCTTTTTGCGAAAAGGTTCTCGTTTGTCGCGCAATTAACACAAGTAATATTTGGCGCGTGTGTAATATTTCGCGATATCACCGAATCCTCGACAATTACGTCAGGTGCCAGCCAGTTGATAACATTAAAACGTGATAGTTGTGAAAATGTATCGCGTTGATTAGCTACGTCAGAAATTTTTCGGCGCTCATATGCGCTGTTGCGAAATCAAGAATTAGACAATCTTACCGGAAATATTTCTATCAGTATAGTATAATCGCCTGGGGCAATTAAAATGGTATACTCTCTCCTACAGTATCCGTCAAAAGAAATGCCATGATAAAGAAAAAAGTTTCGGGTAAATAATTTGTATATTCAATTCTTTTTACATGTATATGTATATATATATATATATATATATATATATATATATATAGTGTGTNTATAGAACGAACGACACTACTTCTACTAC